>NC_088871.1:43138618-43738618 GCF_032884065.1 Artemia franciscana | reverse complement strand
GATGCTGCGAAGCATAGAAAGCTTGCCGTACAAATCTACAGATATACTGATACTGACTTTTTTTTAATAAACATAATTTTAGCTCTTTACAAATTACAACTATTGCACTAATGAAAAAACATACGCTTTAGCTGGCGTTTAGTAGAAAAAATCAAACATCTTTTAAACGCTCCAACATAAAAAAAAAAAAAATTGAAACTAAAAATGCACCAAATTCGTTCGTACTATCACTATTAAAATAAACAAGTCCCTCCTAACAACCCTACTGTCTCCCTACTAGCCCAACTTTCCATCTACCCATGACTCCCCGCCACCCTCAAAACCAGCCATTATTCCCTACCTCCCCAAGCAGCCGTCACTCCCTACCAACCAACGAACATATATAATTTAAACATCTTTTAATAAATATCCTTTAAAATTTCTCTAAATTTTAAAAGAAACTCAGCCACCCGAATGCTTACTGGCAGAGAATTCCAGACTCCAGTTGCAATAAACTGCAATTGAAATTTTAATCTTTTGTTACTCCCAAGTTCAACAACTAAATTCCCAATATCCCGTTTGACAAACAAGAAAAAATATATAAAATAAAATATTTAAATAGCCAAGAAAGCGAGGGTAATATCAGCCAGAAGACTGAAAAGACGATAAAATAAAAGGCAGATATTTCGCATTGCTCAATAAAAAGAAGAAAATTACCCTTTGAAGTGTAGCCAGTATGGTCTTAGAATGCATTTTCCCCTGTTTGCTGTACAATATTTCCGATCATGACTTTTTGTACGGTAAGTGTTAAAAAAAACCCTTTATACTAGGTCATGCATGCACTGGAAAACAAAAACTGCCTCTTGATATTCACGTTTCAGAAAGTGAGATTGGATGAGTTCGAACATCCATAGGAAGGAATTCGGTCAAGCCAGAATAAGAAACAAAACATGCAAAATCAAAATCAAAACAGCTCAAAATAATCCGTATTGATCGAGTCCAGCCGCTTAACAAAAAAAAAAAAAAAAAAAAAAAAAAAAAAAAAAAAAAAAAAAAAAAAAAAAAAAAAAAAAAAAAAAAAAGCCTATGTCCCGCTCAATATAGATTATTGTAATTACTTGCACTGACTTCCTGAATAAGCTCAATTATTATCCGGGCCTTCAACAGACCTTATTGAAATTAATAGCCATAGCTTATTTAATAATCATCATTGTTGTACTCCATTGAACGCAGTCTAAACATCAAAATTAGTTACTTGCAAGATAAAAGAAAAAATTGAAACCTCACAGAGCCTTTGAAACTTACCGAATATAGTACAAATTACAACTTGTGACTCAAACAAAAATTTGTGATTTTTTATATTGATAAGAAAACACAGAGGATCCTTTTCAAGGGGGGAGGGGCAATAGATTTTTAGGAAAAACCTTGCTCCTCTACTCGTTTCTGACTAAGTCAAGAAACATTAATACCATATGGCAAATTAAAAATAAATATTGTATTACTAAGTCCTTGGAATGGAGTCTTAGTGATTTTACACAACTCTCTTAAGCAAAAAAAAAAAAAAAACTAAAACAAACTATGGTCTTTAGAGCCGCAATAATTACTGAAGTAATAATTCTAAATAGGTAAATCGTGTCTTAAATAAAATAAACTGAGGAAACGCAGCAAAATACTCACAAAATAATATTCAAACTATTAAAGAGGAAAAAAACCAACAACAGAAAATCGATACCTATCTTTCAACCATAATATTGTTTCTGAATTATAAAATCATATGACAGAATTATAAATGAATATATATATATATATATATATATATATATATATATATATATATATATATATATATATATATATATATATAATGTATATATAATATATATATATTATCTATTATATATATATATATATATATAATATTATATATATATGTTTATATATATATATATATATATATATATATATATATATATATATATATATATATATATATATATATATATATATATATATATATATATATATATATATATATATATGTATATATACTGAATTATAAAAACATATGAAAGACTTATAAAATCAATTAAAAATTGTATTAAGAAAGAAAGCAACATAAAAGTAAAATGAAAAAATTGTCGGGAGTTCCACGTATTGCAGCTTCCATTTTTGAAAATTTACCTCCTCAAAATATTGATTCTAATAATTACCTTCTACGTGAAAGATGTAACTCTCAGCCCAGTTAATTTTCCAGTAGACTTACCTAGAAGCTTAATTTTTAGTCGAAAAGAACGTGTAACAACATTGATCTCAGTAAATTGTGATTTTCTCTAACAGTTTTTCTGCTGTGGTGGTTTAGGAAAAATAAAATCAGTAGTCTGAATCGTTCTTTCAGGTGAATACTTGTGAAGCGGTGGCTTCGCCAGGGATGGGAAAAGGAAGTAGGAGTAAAAGAGAGGAATAAGAGAAAAAGATGTTTTATAGGAGTATGAATAAAAAATAAGAACATCTGTTTGTTCCTCTACTATCCCAAAGAGCAATCCCACGAGCTACTATTAAGTTACTATCACAGGAGCCTGTGGGCTGTCCGAAGAGTACGGGCTGTTTCTACTGCCATAAAGAAAAAAAAAAAACTCTGAACGCCATCTACAATTTGTTAGGGTGACCGAAACTGCTACATTTTTCTCTTTTTTAGGTACTTTAAAAGGTAGGAAAATGTAGAATAAGCACAGTAATGTCCAAATTAGATATACCATCTAAAATTTATGTCATGTAGAATCACCTACCCAGATTTTCCAAGAAGTTAAATCAGACCTGCTCTGAGCAGATTAGATTTTAAAATACCGTTTTTGAAGTGTGCTCTCATTGCGCTGGTAAAAATTACTGTCCTGTGCTACCGTTTTTGAAGTATGCTCCCATTGCGCTGGTAAAAATTACTGTCCTGTGCTACCGTTTTTAAAGTGTGTTCTCATTGCGCTGATAAAAATTACTGTCCTATGCTACCGTTTTTGATGTGTGCTCTCATTGCGCTGGTAAAAATTACTGTCCTGTGCTACCGTTTTTGAAGTGTACTCTCATTGCACTGGTAAAAATCATTGTCCTGTGCTACCGTTTTTGAAGTGTGCTCTCATTGCGCTGGTAAAAATTACTGTCCTGTGCTACCGTTTTTGAAGTGTGCTCTCATTGCGCTGGTAAAAATTACTGTCCTGTGCTACCGTTTTTGAAGTGTGCTCTCATTGCGCTGGTAAAAATTACTGTCCTGTGCTACCGTTTTTGAAGTGTGCTCTCATCGCGCTGATAAAAAATACTGTCCTGTGCTACCGTTTTTGAATTGTGCTCTCATTGCGCTGGTAAAAATTACAGTCCTGTGCTACCGTTTTTGAAGTATGCTCCCATTGCGCTGGTAAAAATTACTGTCCTGTGCTACCGTTTTTGAAGTGTGCTCTCATTGCGCTGGTAAAAATTACTGTCCTCTGCTACCATTTTTGAAGTATGCTCCCATTGCGCTGGTAAGAATTACTGTCCTGTGCTACTGTTTTTGAAGTGTGCTCTCATTGCGCTGATAAAAATTACTGTCCTGTGCTACCGTTTTTGAAGTGTGCTCTCATTGCGCTGGTAAAAATTACAGTCCTGTGCTACCGTTTTTGAAGTGTGCTCTCATTGCGCAGATTAAAAATTACTGTCCTGTGCTACCGTTTTTGAAGTATGCTCCCATTGCGCTGGTAAAAATTACAGTCCTGTGCTACCGTTTTTGAAGTATGCTCCCATTGCGCTGGTAAAAATTACTATCCTGTGCTACCGTTTTTAAAGTGTGCTCTCATTGCGCTGGTAAAAATTACTGTCCTCTGCTACCATTTTTGAAGTATGCTCCCATTGCGCTGGTAAGAATTACTGTCCTGTGCTACTGTTTTTGAAGTGTGCTCTCATTGCGCTGATAAAAATTACTGTCCTGTGCTACCGTTTTTGAAGTGTGCTCTCATTGCGCTGGTAAAAATTACTGTCCTGTGCTACCGTTTTTGAAGTGTGCTCTCATTGCGCTGGTAAAAATTACTGTCCTGTGCTACCGTTTTTGAAGTGTGCTCTCATTGCGCTGGTAAAAATTACAGTCCTGTGCTACCGTTTTTGAAGTGTGCTCTCATTGCGCAGATTAAAAATTACTGTCCTGTGCTACCGTTTTTGAAGTATGCTCCCATTGCGCTGGTAAAAATTACAGTCCTGTGCTACCGTTTTTGAAGTGTGCTCTCATTGCGCTGGTAAAAATTACAGTCCTGTGCTACCGTTTTTGAAGTGTCCTCTCATTGCGCTGGTAAAAATTACTGTCCTGTGCTACCGTTTTTGAAGTGTGCTCTCATTGCGCTTGTAAAAATTACAGTCCTGTGCTACCGTTTTTGAAGTGTGTTCTTATTGCGCAGATTAAAAATTACTGTCCTCTGCTACCGTTTTTGAAGTATGCTCCCATTGCGCTGGTAAAAATTACTGTCCTGTGCTACCGTTTTTGAAGTGTGCTCTCATTGCGCTGGTAAAAATTACAGTCCTGTGCTACCGTTTTTGAAGTGTGCTCTTATTGCGCAGATTAAAAATTACTGTCCTGTGCTACCGTTTTTGAAGTGTGCTCTCATTGCGCTGGTAAAAATTACAGTCCTGTGCTACCGTTTTTGAAGTGTCCTCTCATTGCGCTGGTAAAAATTACTGTCCTGTGCTACCGTTTTTGAAGTGTGCTCTTATTGCGCTGGTAAAAATTACAGTCCTGTGCTACCGTTTTTGAAGTGTGTTCTTATTGCGCAGATTAAAAATTACTGTCCTCTGCTACCGTTTTTGAAGTATGCTCCCATTGCGCTGGTAAAAATTACTGTCCTGTGCTACCGTTTTTGAAGTGTGCTCTCATTGCGCTGGTAAAAATTACAGTCCTGTGCTACCGTTTTTGAAGTGTGCTCTTATTGCGCAGATTAAAAATTACTGTCCTGTGCTACCGTTTTTGAAGTATGCTCCCATTGCGCTGGTAAAAATTACAGTCCTGTGCTACCGTTTTTGAAGTGTGCTCTCATTGCGCAGATTAAAAATTACTGTCCTCTGCTACCGTTTTTGAAGTATGCTCCCATTGCGCTGGTAAAAATTACTGTCCTGTGCTACCGTTTTTGAAGTGTGCTCTAATTGCGCTGATAAAAATTACTGTCCTGTGCTACCGTTTTTGAAGTGTGCTCTCATTGCGCTGGTAAAAATTACTGTCCTGTTCTACCGTTTATGAAGTGTGCTCTCATTGCGCTGGTAAAAATTACAGTCCTGTGCTACCGTTTTTGAAGTGTGCTCTCATTGCGCAGATTAAAAATTACTGTCCTGTGCTACCTTTTTTGAAGTGTACTCTCATTGCGCTGGTAAAAATTACTGTCCTGTGCTACCGTTTTGAAGTGTGATCTCATTGCGCTGGTTTATTTCTATGACGTATTTTCACTAATCAGTCACATCAATCATTTTTGCATGCAGAGCAAAATAGCCCTGCCGTTTTAACACGGGCTAATTGATGCTTCGGGTTAACTAAATAATGATGAGTGAAATGTCTAGGCAGACAAGAAAAATGCAATCCTTGAAGAACAGATAATTCCATCTTTTTAAACTTAGTTATCTCTTTAGTGACAAATGCTAAAACTGTGAAAAAGAACAAAAAATGTTATGCCATGACATCTTTTACAAGTAAACACCCTATTTCTACGTGGTAAAAGGCACCAAGTTCCTACAAATTTGAAATACTACAACTTCAGAAACCACTTCCAGAAAAATCATGCTTTTTTCTTATTAGATTGCTTCCCAAACTTAAGGGCTCTTCTTTCACTTTATCTAGAGACGCATCAAGAACTGTATTAGAAAATGAAGGGAAATTTATGTATGCAAATATGTATATATATGTGTATGTAAATTTTATGTTAAGAAGCTAAATTCCATGTTTGTCGCAGGGTTTATCTCTTGAGCTATTGAGGCATAACAATGTAATTTTTAGATTGCTGGACAGAACTGCAAAGCCTGGAAAGGATATTTCAAAAGATATTGTCTCTATGTATCAACAGAATATTCAAATTCTCTTGCTGAAATATTTCGTCAAATTGAATCTAGGCAAGTATGGAAAGCTCATGATTAAACTGAAAACAAAAATGAAAGCAGAAATTTCCAGAAGTATATGCTTTCTTTCGTTAATGAGAAGGATTTTTTCAAACTGTTGGAATGGTCCTCTTTATAGGCGTTGCCCTGAAATCAAGCAGTTCGTGTTAACAAAGTGTCAGTAAGAAGCTACTTGGCCCAATAGTAATCACAACTCTAGAAAAAGACATTTTGATAACAACAGATACATGACAAAAATTTGCTTTTTGTGCTGATTCCAAACATATAAATCTATTAAGTTTAATGTCACTCATCAAAACCTCGGAGTTGGAGAAAATTTGCCTGATTTTTGAAAAAAGGAGAAAACACCCTAAAAAGTCAAGGAATCTTAATGGAAATAAAAACGTCATATTCGGCGTATAAACGAGTCTTACTGTAAAGGTTTCAAGCTCCCATCTGCAAAAAGGTGGGATTTTGAATTTTTTCTTGGAAGAAAGATCAAGGATGTGAGTTGATTCCCCCCACCAGGTGTGATCATATCGAAGTGACAGCTCTAGAAGATCTAGAGGGGTGTCATTCGAATGAAAACTAAAAACTCTAGTTCTCTTTTTAAGTGACCAAAAAACTAGAGACCACTAGCCTCCTTCCAATGCCCCCTTTTCCCCAAAGTTATCCAATCAAAATTTTGAAAATAACAATTTTGTTCGGCATAGTTGAAAGGTCAAATAGCCATGGTCTTGGGGATGACAAGACCTTCCCTCAAATTCTTTTGAATTATGTATTATACCGATACTTCTTTTTTTAGAGTTTTGGTTACTATTTCGCCGAGTAGCTCCTTAGTTACAGTTGATTACCACGGAATGTTTAATATTGATTATTATAAATTATTGCCTAGTTGCAAATCAGCTATTAAAGTGGATAGCGGATCTTTTCTGGGATAGAAGGGTGCCTATTGAAGATTAAATGTCTATTTTTAGGCCAATGTCTATTTTAAATTATCAGTACGATATTAAAAACGAGCAAAATAAAAAAAAATAATATTTTCAAGTTAAATTAAGAAGCGACGTCGAAGGTTAAGAGTAGAGAAACAAAAATCATCATATTTTGGATGAGGCTACGACCCCTTTATCTCAGTGCTTCGCACTAAACATTTACTTTTATTCTTATACTTCAAGGACAAATTATTCTAACACAGCATCAATCTAATAAGAGGCTTAATTCTTTCTCAACAATTGCTCGAAAACAACAGGGACTATTTATTCTCGCTTTTAAAATTAAAATAGTCGGTTCAAATGTTTCAAAAGTCAACTAAAATAAAGTACTTGCAAATCGAGGGTTTGGGGGATCGAAGTCCCTTCTAAAAATAATTTATTTTCTGTTAATTTTATGAAGTCGTATTGTTGCTCTTTACTTTCATCTGAAGTCTGTGAATCTTTTAGTTTAATGACTAGAAAAAGCGTAATTTGACATGCTAGAAGTTACCTGGGAAATTACTTTCACCTTATGAAATAGAAACTCAATGTATGTTCATTACATCAGATATTAGAGCTGTAAATAGGCAAAAGCCAGTAAACCAAAGTTTATTACTTCCAGACTTAACTCAACTGTTATACTAAGAAACTGGATGGGATTGCACAAGAAATAGACCCTATCCTCAGCGATAAATTGAAAGTTTGTCCCCAATAGAGGTGGTTATAACCATCGTCCAGTAGAAAATTTATATACTTTTTTCATACCGAAATGACTTTTCCGTTATCTGGATTTTATAATATCCCTCATAATACAGATTCAAGGGCCTAAGGGCCTGGTCATATTATACGTTCAAAATTGAATTTCAATGGCAAATAGTTCTCCGATGGCCATTTGTGATAGTAATTATTATTTACCTGGCTATTTAAAAAATCTAATTAATTTTCTTGACTTTCCTTTAGTTTTCAATTGTTGTGGGTAAACTCTAATAAACATAATCTAGAAAATTTCTTAGAGGCATAGTAATATTTCTTATTGAATAGCAGGATTTTTTTTTTATTTGATTTTTTTTTCTTTTTTGTACAAGTGAATCAAAACTGTCACGGAAGGATGAAGCTTTTGTGTGTTGTCAGTAGACTTAAGCCATTTCTTGCACGCAACACATTAAGCTTGGGCAAAAGGAGCGAGGGACTTATTGTTTCTTGTCATGGAGGTCTCACGCCAATGCCAATCGGACAATTTCTAAGAGAATTAGAGATACAATGTTTTCCTTTTTCCTGGCTTCACCAAGACTCGCCTTGGACCAAATTAATTACTAGGATTAAACACGATGACTAGACATCTATTTTGAAAATTTGGATGGATCATTGCATTCAGTAATATATAGTGTATATCCCATCCACCATTTTTTGCTTCAAAGATACTAACTTATGAATTTTCCGTCAAACTTGGAGTTTTAATAAAAACTAGTTTTAAGAAAAAATAAAGTAAGTAATTATCGGTAATGGATCCAGAAATTAAGGCCTAATACGTTGCCTTAAATATTCAACTTATTTCCGGGGTTCGCTCTGGCATTAGTGGAAACAATTAATTCAACGTACGTTTTAAATTTGTACATTTGATTTAATGAAGAAAGAATGTTTTTTTATCATAGTGATAGAACAGTAGAAACAAAAATGTACCTTAAATTTATATCAAAGAAAGTTACTAATCACAGAGCCGTTCCTAGCGGAGGTTTTCCAAACTTAAAGTTTCGATCGATCAAACTTTTACGCAAGAATTTTTAGAGCCATTTTTACCGAAGTTAAGGTGATTAGTGGCGATTTGATAAAAAATTTTCGAATAGATACTTCAAAGAAAATCTAAAAAAATAATGCTGTATTGAAATAGAACACTACATCGGAAACAGGATTGGGACAGCCAGCGAATGGGTTCAGGGAGAGATGGGAGACTAAACCAACCCCAAAAATACCTGCGAAAAATTTAATCTAGAATGTTTTTTTCTTCATTGTATGATAGATATACAAATACTATTTTCCCATTTCCCATTCCAAAGCCAATCAGGATTCCAATTCTGGAGCTTTTGGAGCCAAACGAATAGTCCAATTTGGTTTCATAGTGAAGGAGTACCTAGAACTAGGCTCTAAGACCATATGTGAAATATCTTAAATACTGCACCAGATGCGAAACAACACTCGTGAGTCTGGTTTTTTCCTGCAGAAATTCTACCTTTTGTTTCATGTTTTGATTTGTCATGGAGTTTGACAAACGTCAGAAGGAAATTTTATTTGTTCTACTTAATGAAAACGTAGACATAGCGAAGACTGCGTTGTAAGCAGTGGTGTCAATTCACTAAAATGTAGGAGATGGGGGTAAAATACAATTTTCAATTTAAAGGGGGAATTTTATCGTTATTTTCAATATTTTTTAAGGACAGTGCTTAAAAAAGATGCTTTTCACAGTCATGGAGGACAAAAAATCTAGGAGAAGGGGCAAAAAGTTTATAAGGGTCAGTGCCCCTTACCCCTTCAAGTTGACACCCATGTTTGTATGGATGATTGCATTCAATAAGCTACGGTTTTAATTAATATTTTTCTACCATGACTGATTTCATTTGGCTATTGGCCAATTCTAAACGGCTGGCTTGCAGTCGGGGAGATTTATTTTTACCAGCAATTAAAACAAGACATAAAGTACCCGTGACAGTTACTTCAAAGAACAAACGGCTTATCAAACAGTTCGTGGTAACGAACTGTAGTAAGGAACGACCCGGCTCAATAGTAAACGAAACTATCAAAAACGGAATTTTGATGCTAAAAGATACATCAAAAGAATCGAATTTTCATGCTGATTCTAAATATATAAGTTTCATTTAATCTTTTTCATCAAAAGTTACGAGCCTGAGAAAATTTGCCTTATTTTGGAAAATAGGGGGTAACACCCCCTAAAAGTCAAAGAATATGAATCACACCATCGCATTCAGCGTATCAGAGAACCCTACAGCAAAAATTTCAAGCTCCTATCTACAAAAATGTGGAATTTCGTATTTTTTGCCAGAAGACAGATCACGGGTGCGTGTTTATTTGTTTTTATTTGTTTTTTTTTTCCCCAAGGGTCATCGTATCGACCAAGTGGTCCTAGAATCCCGCAAGAGGGCTCATTCTAACGGAAATGAAAAGTTCTAGTGCCCTTTTTAAGTGACCAAAAAAATTGGAGGGCACCTAGGCCCCCTCCCACGCTCATTTTTTCCCAAAGTCAACGGATCCAAATTTTGAGATAGCCATTTTGTTCTGCATAGTCGAAAACCATAATAATTACGTATTTGGAATGACTCACTCCCCCACAGTCCATGGGGGAGGGGCTGCAAGTTACAAACTTTGTCCAGTGTTTACATACAGTAATGGTTATTGGGAAGTGTACAGACCTTTTCAGGGGGATTTTTTTTTGGTTTGGGATGGGGTTGAGGGGAGGGGGCTATATGGGAGGATCTTCTCTTGGAGGAATATGTCATAGGGGAAGAGAAATTCAATGAAAAGGGCGCAGGATTTTCTAGCATACTAAAAAAAACAATGAAAAAATAAACACGAAAAAGTTTTTCAACTGAAAGTAAGGAGTAGCATTAAAACTTAAAACGAACAGAGATTATTACGCATATGAGGGGTTCTAAAAATACTTTAGCATAAAGAGCGAGGTATTTAGGAGGAGATAAATACCTTGCTCTTTATGCTAAAGTATTTTTAGTAATTTCAACTATTTATTCCACGGCCTTTCTGATTCAGGGGTCACTCTTAAAGAACTGGGACAAAACTTAAGATTTAGTGTAAAAGGCGAGGTATTAACGAGGGGACAAACCCCCTCATATACATAAAAAAATATAAGAGTATAAAAGTTTGTTACGTAAGTTAATTCTTAAGTTACGTATATTTTTTACTAATAAAAACGTTCGTTAAAAACTAAATTTCTAGTTGCCTTTTTAAGTAACCAAAAAATTGGAGGGCAACTAGGCCTCCTTCCCCACCCATTATTTCTCAAAATCGTCTGATCAAAACTAAGAGAAAGCCGTTTAGCCAAAAAAAATTAATATGCAAATTTCATTTTAATAATTTATGTGCGGAGAGCCAAAATCAAAGCTGCATTAATTCAAAACGTTCAGAAATTAAATAAGAAAAACTAGTTTTTTAAACTGAAACTAAGGAGCGATATTAAACTTAAAACGAACAGAAATTACTCCGTATATGAAATGGGTTGTCCCCTCCGCAATCCCTTCCTCTTTACGCTAAAGTTTGATTCTTTGCCACAATTATACTTTTTAAAATAATTATAAACTTTAGCGTAAAGAGCGAGGGATTGCGGAGGGGACAACCCATTTCATATACGGAGTAATTTCTGTTCTTTTAAGTTTTAATATCGCTCCTTACTTTCAGTTTAAAAAACTAGTTTTTTTTTATTTAATAAATCATTAGATACGGATAACAAAACTGTCGAAAAGTTTAATCCTGTTCAAACTTTTGAAAACTATCAATCCTTTGGAAGCACAACTAAAATCCTGGTTACTAAGTCCCATCACATTTAACCGATGCATGATGGACGTTGATGACAGCAATCTAACACCTACCTTTTAGAGATCAGATCGGGCAAGAGCATTAGAAGAGAACTAACTGTAAAATTTGAACATGTTCTGTTGAGTTCCATCGACGTGCCTAATAATCATAGAAACAGTTTTTGAAAGCCTTATCCTGCCCTCCGAAGAGAGGTTGGACTTGACACAGACATTAGGAATGCACAAAAATAGACTCAGTTCCTACTTCCCATCAAATTTTGCTGCGATTAGCCATCCCCTGCTGGCAAATGCTCTAATGAAAATATTTTGGGGAGCTTCGTTCCTCTCCCCCAATTAATGTTTTATAAGTACCGGACTTCAATAGGCATAGCTAGGATATTAAATGATACTCCTGACTAAGTCTGGTCATAATTTGATGATTTTTTTTGGTGGAAATTCTGAACAGTTAGTTGATAACTTTCCATCACAGAGGTAAAATTGGTCCTAGGCATTCGAAGGCCACAACATAGATACTAGTTGTTAGCTCTAATCAATTTCAGTGAGACTAACAACCTCTTCTAGTAAATGTCCCATTAAAACAATTTAAGTAGCCTCCGGAAGCCAAATCTGAAAACTCGATACTCTTTTTTTTTCGTTGGTTGGATAGCTTCCGCACAACTGTTTCCTATTGTCCAAATAGGTTTTAATAGTTTTTTTTCCAACCAAATAATGTCAATATCAACGGTACATTATTAGACTTGTGTCTTCATTATTCTCTTCATGGTGTTTCCCCCTATCATTTTCTTTAGACAGGAAACATGATATTTTTGATTAAGATTCCAGGGCTGCATGCAAGTATTTTATATCAAATCATACGAAAGTATAAACATATGGAATCACACTAACAATCTTAGGCAGCGGAATAGTAATGTCTAAGTAAAGAACGATGTTGGCACAATGTATTTTTGTTTGTTTGTTTGTCTTAGACCAGGGCACTTCGTATCGAAGGACTTGTCGTAGAAACTTCAAAAAGGGCACATTCACTTGGAAATTGAAAGGTCCAGTCCCCTTTTTTAATAGTCAAAAGTGATTGGACGGCAACTAAACCCCCTTCTATGCCTACCATTTCCCCAAACAAATCAAATGAAAATTTGATTTTTCAAGATATGCACCCTCTAGTCTTGACAAAAGACTATGCACCTTCGTTGACAAGCGCATATTTGAATAATATTTTCTCTTCAAATTTCACATAATTTCGTTAGAGGTAAATGTAATCCATATTAAGAATTTTTCTGAGATGTCTTAATGAAAATGCCATGTTTCTTTGAGCCAAGACTATGCATATTCACACCACCATGACAATATGTGGATGACCCAACCCCTAAAGATCAAATCCAGTGGGGTCCCCTAACATCCAAATCTACCGGAGGGCCTGAAAAACTATTTCCAATGGAACCATAGCGAGTGATTCGAGCGCACCCTCTAATAACGAACTCCAAAGGGACCCACTAGCAACCATTTCCGGGGGGTTTATTAGAGATAGATTCAAACCAAATCAATAATTATTTCTGAGATTTAGTGTAAATACGACATTTCTTTTATCCATGGTTATGCAGATATACACCACCGTCACAATGTGCGGCTGACCCACCGCCTAGAGAGTAAATCCAGCAGGGCTCTCCTAATATCCAATTCCACCGAGGGCCTAGAAACCAATTCCAATGATACCCTAGCGAACAATTTCAGTGGAGCCCTAGCGAGCAATTTTAGTAGGGCCCTAACATCCAATTCCAAGAGGGGCTCCCTAGCAACCAATTCCAAATGGGTGATTTATTGGAGTTAAATTGAAACGAAATTTAGAGTTATTTCTGAGAGGTTTTAATGGAAATGCTACGTTTCGTTGAGTTAAGGCTATGCATATTCACACCAACGTGGCAATTTGTGGCTGGTCCACCCCCTAGCGAGCAATTCCAACAGAGGCCCCCTAAAACCATTTCTAGAGAGTAGCTTTGTTATTAGGGATAAATTTCAACCAAATTAAGAGTTATTTATGATAGGTTATAATGGAAATGTTACGTTCCTTTGAGCAGTGGCTATGCATATTCGTGCTACCGTGACAATATGTGGTTAACCCAGCCTAGCAAGCAATTCCAGAGGAGGAAGGTTGCTATTAGGGATAAATTTAAATCCTTAATAAGAGTTATTTCTGAGGTGTCTTATCGAAAATCCTTAAAATCTTTGACTGGCTGTTAGATTTCAGTCACCCCACCACCGAAAAATTCATTTAACACCTTCCATCTTAACTTATAGCTGTCGAACAGGTTAGTCCAAGCAATTCATGCCATCGTGGCAATATGTGGCTACCCCAAAAGAACTCCTATGATACATGTTATTATTCCTAAGAAATTTATCTGATATTTTCATGGTCAAAAAATGCTTAAACTCCATTGATTCGCGTGTTTGCAAGACACCCCTTGAGATGATTCCTCCATGTCAATTCACACTACCGTGCCACAAAATTTCTGACTCTCTGGCACCCTCTGGTGCCCTTCGTCACCGTTGAGACATTCTCCAAACAATTTCTTGTTAAAAATCATGCATTAGATCCATTGGTTCATGTTTTTAGCAAGCCTACCCTCCGTAATATGCCATGTTATTTCACATCAAAGTGTCACACTATGACTGGCTCTCAGGCAACCCTCATCATTTATAAACCATTTTCTGACATTTCTTGGCCAAAAATTATGCTTTAAATCCCTGTGTTTGTGTTTTCGTAAGCAAACCTTATCGTGGTGCCCCAGAAACACTTCCCACCACCATGACATTATGCGCCTGGCCCCAAGACATTCAAGTGGCATCTATCATCATCTCTAAGGTATTTTCAATCTTTTCCCACAAAAAACAAGATTATATAATCCAAAATTGTATACTATTTTTATTTTTCTCTTCGTAAAGCTTCCACATTGATTATCTCTTCGTGAAAATTATTTTCTTCGTGGAACTTGTTGCGTGATGATTTTTGTTCGTGAAACTTCCTGGATGTTGATTTTTCCCTTCAGCTAACTTGTACGTTGATTTGGTTCAGGAGCTTTTTATGTGCTGATTTTTGCCCGTGGAGCTTGTTTTTTTTTCGTGAAACTGCTTGCATGTGGATTTTTCTCTTCATAAAACTCATTTTGTTAATAAAACTCATTACATGCTTATTTTTGTTTTCGTGGAGCTTCTTGTGTGCTGATTTTTATTCATTAAATTTTTGCATGTTGATTTTTTCTTCATGATACTTATGCATTGGTTTTTTGTCCTTGTGAAACTGATTTTGCGTATGAAACTTATTGCCCGCTGATTTTTTGTTCATGGAACTTGTTGCATACTGATTTTTGCTCTTGAAACTTATCCCATGTTTGTTTTTCTCTTCCTAAGACTTGTACATTGATTTGTATCCTCGTGAAAATAATTTTATTCATGGAACTTGTTGCGCACTGATTTTTGTTCATAGAACATGCTGCTTTCTGGTTTCATTTTGTTGGTTAAACTTTTTGCATGTTGATATTTCTCTCCGTGAAACTTGTAAGTTGATTTTCCTCCTCGTGAAACTGATTTTTTTCATGGAACTTCTTGCGTGCTGATTTGTGTTCGTGAAACGTGTTGCATGTTGATTTTTTCTACTTTTGAAACTTGTGCGTTGATTTTTATCCTCGTGAAATTCATTTCCTTAATTGTAATCTTTGGGTGCTGATTTTTGTTCGTGGAACTTGTTGCACGTTGATTTTTCTCTTCGTGAAACCTGTACATGGATTTTTCTTTTCGGGAAACTGATTTTGTTCAAAAAACGTTTTGCGGGCTGATTTGTTTCCGTGCTGATTTTTGCTCGTGAACCTTGTTGCATGTTGATTTTTTCTATTCGTGAACTTGTACACTGATTTTTCTCCTCGTGAAACTGATATCCTTCATGGAACTTGTTGCATGCTGATTTTTGTTCGTAGAGCATGTCAAGGGCTGATTTTTGCTCGTAAAAATCGTGAGACTCTCTTCGTGAGACTTGTACATTGATTTTTTTCTTGTGAATTTGATATCGTTCATGGAACACGTTGCTGCTGGTTATTGTTTGTGGAGCTTGTTGCGTGCAGATTTTTGTTTCTGAAGCTTGTTTTATGTTTATTTTACCCTTCGTGAAACTTTTACCTTGATTTTTTCCTCGTGGAACTGATTATGTTCATGGAATTGCTGCATGCTGATTTTTTTTCCGTGGAATTTGTTACGTGCTGAAATCAGTGTACAAGTTTCACGAAGAGAAAAAACAACACGTAACAAGTTTGATGAACAAAAATCAGCACGCAAAAAGTTCCACGAACAAAAATCATCATACAACAAGTTCCAGGAACAAAATCGGTTGAGCGATGAGAAAACATTTTCAATTTTTACTAAGAGAAAAAACAACATGAATTAAGTTTCACAAACAAAAACAAGCACACAAAAGGTTCCATGAACAAAACATAAGAACCCAACAAGTTAAATGTACAAAATTAATTTCACGAGGAGAAAAATCAATGTACAAGTTTCACGAACAGAAAAATTAACATGCAACAAGTTTCACGAACAAAAATCAACACGTAACAAGTTCCAAAAGCAAAATAAACTTCACGAGGGGAAAATATCCATGTATAAGTTGCATGAAGAGAAAAATCAATATGCAAAAGGTTTAACGAGCAAACTACAAGTTCTACGCAGAAAAATCAGCACGCAACGCGTTGCATGAACAAAATCAGTTGCACCAGAAGAAAAGTCTATTTACAAGTTTCACGAAGAGAAAAACAAACATTCAATAAGTTTCACGAACAAAATCAGCACGCAACATATTCCACGAACGAAAAATCATTGCGAGACAAGTTCCATGAGAAGAAAAGAAATCAACGTGTTAGTTTCACGAAGAGAAAAAATCAACATGCAACAAGTTTCATGAATATAAAAAAAGCACACAACCAGTTCCACGAACAAAAAATCAGAATGTAACAAGTTCGATGTGAGTCTTTATTCTTACAATTTAAAAATGATTCAAAAACGTATAATAAACTAGCTATTTTCAATGACCTGACATTGATTACTACAAATGCAGCTGCCTAAAAATTTTTAGGATTGACGGAACTTGGATCAGAATTGGCAGAATCAGAACTGTGGAGTTGGAGGGCAAAAGTGCCAATGTTTTACGAAATTACTGGAAATAAGGAGAAGGCTCGTTCGAGAAATGTTTTAAATTCTAGATGGCGTGAATTGCCTTAGACTATCACGTTCTAACAATGAAATACTAAATTCTCCTGATCAAATAAAAACAGTATTCAATTTCAGATTTTCAAGCTTATTTTTGTGGAAAAAAGGTTGAAAATGCTTTAGAGAGATTGACGGATGCCACATGGATGCTAAGGGGCCACGCGCATAATGTCCTGGACTGGAAGTGTTGCTGACGAAAGTACGAGTCTGGAGTTAAAGCATAATATTTTATCCGAAAATGTCTGAAAATTGTCCAGAAATGATGAAGCGTGGCAGAGGGCTTGTCATAGTGTGAAACGGTGGTGTGAAAAAATATGGTGCATCACGGAGGGTTGGCTTGCTAAGAACATCATCCAATGGATCTAATGCATGAATTTTAACAAGGAAATATCTTGAAAATGTCTTAGGAGTGATGAGGGCTACCAGCGGGCAGTAATAGAGGGGAAGGGTAGCATGAATTACCATAGAGGACATCATCTTGAGGGTGGCTTTCAAAAACATGAATTAATAGATTATAAGCATACTTTGGTCATGGAAATGTCTAGAAAATGCCTTAGGAATGATACTCTGTATCATCCAGGTGCCATGGGGTAGCCAAAGATCACCGAATTGGCATGAATTGCTTTGATTAACATTCTACAGCTTCAAGATAAGATGGGAGGTGTTAAATGGATTTTTGGCGGTGGGGTGGCTGAAATCTAACACCCAGTCAAAGAAATAAGAGATTTCCGTTAAGACTCCTCAGAAATAATTCTTATTAAGGTTTAAATTTATCTCCAATAGCAACTTTCCCCCTTTGTAATTGTTTGCTAGGGTAGGTTAACCACATATTTTCACGCTGGCGTGCATATGAATAGCTACGACTTAAAGAAACATATTATTTTCTATTTAAACCTCTCAGAAATAACTAGGTTTAAATTTATCTCTAATAACAAACCTCCCCTTTGTAAATGGTTACTAGGTTGCCTCCGTCGGAATTGGATGTTAGGGGCCCCACTGGAATTTCTCGCTAGGGTCCCATTGAAATTGGTTTCTAGGCTATCGGTGGAATTAGATGTTAGGGGTTCCACTGGAATTGCTCACTACGGAATGGGTCAGCCACATATTTTCACCGTGGCGTGAATATGCATAACCATGGCTTAAAGAAACGTAGAATTTTCAGTAGAACCTCTCGGTAATAAGGCTTAATTTTTTTTTATTTATCTCTAATAACAAACCTTCCCTCGGGAATTTGTTTGCTAGTGGGCCCCCGTTGGATGTTTGTATGTTAGCGGCCCCACTGAAACTAATCACTATGGTCCCATTGGAATTGGTTTCTAGGCCCTGGGTGGAGTTGGATATTAGAGAGCCCCGCTAGAATTGCTTGCTAGGGGTAGGGGTAGCCACATATTGTCATGAGGGCGTGCTTATTCTTAGCCATGGCTTGAAGAACCGTAGAATTTTGATTAAAATGTCCCAGAAATATCTGTTAATGCGTTTGAATTCATCTCGAATAACAAACTCCCTTCTGGAATTGGTTGCTAGAGGCCCCCTTTGGAATCGGATCTTAGGGGAACCACTGGAATCGCTTGCTAGAGTGCCATTGGAAATGGTTTCTTAGCTCCCCCCTTCCGGTGGATTTGGATTTCAGGGGATTCCATTGGAATTGCTTGCTGGGGGTGGGTGAGCCACATATCGTCACGGTTGTGTGAATATACATAGTCTTGGCTCAAAGAAACTCGAAATTTTCATTTAGAACTCTCAGAAATAACTCTTGATATGGCTTAAATTTATCTCTAGTGAGAATATGTGAAATTTGAAGAGGAAATATTATTCAAATGTGAGCTTGTCAACTGGGTGCATAGTCATGGCTCAAAGAATCGAGACATTTTCGTTAAAAGCCCATATAATATCTTAATGTGGCTTAAATTTACCTCTAATAAGATTATATGAAATTTGAAGAGAAAATATGATTCAAATGTTCGCTTCTCAACCGGGGGTGCACAGTCTTAGCTCAAAGAAACGTGGCATTTTCCCTAAGATCTTTCAGAAATAACCCTTAATATGATTTAAATTCATCTCTAATAACAATCCACCTCTCTGGAATTGGTTGCTAAGAGCCCCTGCCTTTCTTTAATTTATGTTTCTGTTTACTTACATCTTATCCTTTATAAGTTTTTTTTACGCTTTATTTTTCCATTTTTTCAGTTTTATTTGCTTTTTCCTTTGTTTTAATAAGCTTGTAAACTTGTTTTTATTGATAAAATTTGTATGTGAAAAATTTTGCATCCTTTATATTTATTGATCCAGGATAAGACTTTGATATATTTCACTGTTGCAATTTAAGCATCTTGTAGCCTATGCAAATATGTATGCCCATTCAAGAATACCTATAAATAAATATTAAATTCTGTGCATTAAAAAGGGAAGAAAAAAACATGTATGAAGGTTACCATATCCTATTCATAATGATACTCTCGCTCTTATTTCATCTCTGATATTATTATTATCCGATAACACTCCCTAAAGCGTTACTTAGCTTGCAAGAGCATGTCAAGTGCAGACAAAGTCTAGTGATCGATTTTTCCCCTCTGCTTGTCAGTTATTGTAGCCACATGGGAACACGCAATTCATCTAATCATTATAGTTTGCGCGAACACGGGGCTCTCCTTGCGTGCAATAGGTAACTTCGTAGAATCTATTTCCCGAATCATAATATTAGAAAGGTTTTCATTGTCAACCTGGTTAACGCTCAATTCTATTGGATAGAAAAACCTTTCCGAATCTTAATGGGAAAAAAAATCATTTGAATATAAAGTTTCCCTAACAAAAAAGTCTTGAAAGAAAATGAAATTTCTTAAAGTATTACGTAACGCTCACGTGTGCATTGTCAGGGCGTAATATCCCAAGTTTGTGCCCTCCACAGTTACAAGCAGGGTCCCCCATGCAGTCCTGAAGTATAGCATACCACACGAGATTGCGTCATCCTTAAATAAGTAAACATTCCCAATTACATGACATCCAAAGAAATCTTGAAACATCTTGAAAACGTCTTGTCGGTGAAATTGATTGCTAGTACCACCGTTAGAATTTCTCGCTAGGGCCCCGGTCAAATTGGATGGTAGGGACCCTGGTAGATAGACTAGGGGCCCGATGAAACTGGATGCTAGGATACTGTTGAAATAGGCTTCTAGGGCCCCCGATGAAATTGGATGCTAAGGCCCCCATTGGAATTGAGCGCTTGGGGCCCACCGATGGTTACCTTAGGGGCCCAATAAAATTGAATGTTAGGGCTCAAATGGACTTGGATGCTTATACCCCAGTCAAATTGGATAATAGGGCCCCTGGTGGTTAGATTAGGGGCCCCAGTGGATCGTTATGCTAAGGCTCCATAGGAATTGGATATTAGGGAGTTGATGGAATTGCTCGCTATGGGTCTGGCGTCCTGGAGGTTCCCCACTAGTGGGCCCTGAAGGTCTTTAAAGAACAAACTATTACGTAATAGACACCTGCATCTCTTAGAAAACAGTCTCTATGATGCAAAAAGCAAACCCTAGTACCTAAATATACTAAACACGTGTGCTCTAGTATTGCCCAGGTGTCCTAATAACGTCTTGAGGATCTAGTAGTTCTAATATTTTACCCCCTATCTGGCCCCTTAAAATCATGGAGGCATCACTACTCTAGTTTGTTTTAAGTGTCACAAGTGATGGATGGCATTTAGCCTCCCCCCGCCCTCCTCAACGACCCCATCTTTTCACCAAAGGCATCTGACTGAAATTAAAAGACAGAGATTTTGTTCGAAATAGTCCTTAAGATATTAAAATTATGCCTCCTAAGTTTACATAACCCCCCAGGACCCTGGGAATAGGATTGTAAGCTATGCCATGAGGGCATATGCGGTTTGTATGGAATGGGCTGCCGTATAAGCTTCAGATGGGGCTCATTTGGTTTGAAGTTGGAAGTTATAGTGCCCTTTATAAGAGTCAAAGCGATTTTTGGGCAACCAACCCCCCTCCAAGTTCATGATTTCCATTAACACTCCCACAAGCAGCTGTTAGGGCAGGGGTTTTAAGCTATAACCTGGGGGCATATAAGGCTCTTATAAAAAGAGTGGTCTTATGTGCTTTGGAGGGGACTCTTTGGACTAGTAATCAGAAGTTCTAGGACCTTTTTTAAAAGTAAAAGTGATCAGAGGGCAGCCGCCCCCCTCCACACACACACACAACCACGTAGCATTTTCTCGAGATGCATCCAATAGATATTTTGAGACAGTCTTTTCATTCAAAATAGTCCGAAGATCATATACCAAGGCATTTCAGGTTGATACAAACCACTAAAGCCTGAGAACGAGGGTTGTAGGTTATGTCCCTGGAGTATTTAAGGTTCTTATCGAAGGGATTGTTGTATAAACTTTAGAGCTGGCTTTTTTGGTTGAAATTGGAAGCACCATTTCCCTTAACAGTCAATAGTGATGGAGTTCAACTAGCCTCCCCCTACAATACTGCTTTTGACCAAATGTATCTGATTGAAATTGTGCAATGGATATTTTGTTTAAAATAGTCCAAAGAACATATGACTATGCCTCCAGAATTCGCAGAGCCCCCCAGAGCTCTGAGGCAAGGGCTTTAATTTACACCTGAGGAGATATAAGGTTATTATGGAACGGGTAGTCATATTAAATTCACAAGGGCCTCATTTTATTTTAAATTGGAAGTTACAGTTCCCTTTCTAAGAGTCAAAGAAATTTTAGAGAAACCAGCCTCCCTCCCCCACGCCCATTATTTTGCATGACAAACATTCCAATAAAATTTTAAGACATCAATTTTTTTCAGCATTGTTGGAAGCTTCAGTTATTTTACGTTTGGGGATGTCAATTCCCCCTCCCCGAGGCCTCAGGGCAATGGCCATAAGCTATGCGATTTGCTTTTTTCTTATATATTGTATATGCCATTGAGAAAAGGTATACATGTTTCACTTCTACTTTCCCAAAATACGCAGGGCATTATGATGAGTCTCTTAGGGAATTTTGAGGGGATCGTTGAACTAAATCATAGCATGTTATAAGTATGTGGGTTGTCAAAAGGGTGTACCTCAGGAATGACTGAGTGTATTAATTCGGAATTTTTAGAGAATGATAAGAGAAATGATCAATTGACTAAAAAGGCAATATTAGCACGCTTCTACTACCACAACTGTTGCTGCTTCTGCTGTTGCTACCGCAAGTTCTATTACTACAGCCACTACTATCATAAAACCACCACTTCTGAAGCGAGTACCACTAACGCTGAGGATATTAAAAAAAAAATATCCGAGGAAACGTTGAGGGGAAACTTGAAATAAATCAAAACATACTACGTGTATACATATTCCTGATACGGGCGTATCAGCAATATTTTTGGGACGGCTTATCATACCAAGAGGAAACCTTAGGAGCATTATGAGTCGGAAGTTCAGTTGACCAAAAGGCAAAATGTACCTGTTACTACTCCTATTAATACTGCTGTTACTACAGTTACGACTAATAATTTATACACTATTACTGCTACTACTGTTCCTACCACTACTATTATGGTATTAATACATTTAAGGCTACACCTATGAAAGTGAAAATTTGGCAGAATATTGAAGAGGAATTCGAACTAAATCAAAACACACTATGTGTATCCAGATTGTCAAAAGGGCGTATCTCAAGAATTGATTTCTTGAATTGAAAGGGAGTCAAAAGGGTGTCAAAAGCATACACCAGTTAAGTTTTTGGAACGGCGTAACGTGTCAAGATGAAAGTTCCCGGGCATCATGAAAGTGATTTTCAAAAGACCAAAAGGCAATATGTACATGCTACTATCGCTATTAATACTGATACTACTACTACTACTACTACTACTACTACTACTACTACTACTACTACTACTACTACTACTACTACTACTACTACTACTACTACTACTACTACTACTACTACTACTACTACTACTACTACTACTACTACTACTACTACTACTACTAATATAACACTAACACTGCAACTACTTCTACTACCGTCGAAACTACTGTGATAATAGTACTATTAAGGCTAAGTCTATGGAGGTAAAATTTTAAAGAATATTGATGGCTACTTCGAATTAA
Source organism: Artemia franciscana (assembly GCF_032884065.1). Taxonomy (NCBI): domain Eukaryota; kingdom Metazoa; phylum Arthropoda; class Branchiopoda; order Anostraca; family Artemiidae; genus Artemia; species Artemia franciscana. The sequence continues at coordinate 43,715,667 of NC_088871.1, read as the reverse complement.
CGAAAAGACAGTGTGTGCATTTAAATTGTCAAAATAGTGTATCTTAAGAATTATTTTGTGTATTAAGTTGTAACTCTCAGATAATACTTAAAGAGGATGATCAATTGGCCAAAAGGCAATATATGAGCACTACTGCTAATGCTAATGCTACTGCAAAATTTTGTTAGCTCTACCACTACTATTACCATTACTCCTTTTACATTATTATTACCATTACATTGCATTATTACCATTACATTATTATTACCATTACCATTACTATTGCCTTATTACCATTGCTATTACCTTATTACCTGTTACCTATCAACTATTATCTATTACCTTATTACCTTATTACTATTATCTTATTATTATTACCATTACTGTTACCATTACAACTTTTATTGCAACGACTTTTAAGGTTAAGAGCATTAAGGAGAAAACTTCAGGAAGTATATGAATATACAGGTTATCAAAAGAGCAAATCGACAATATCCTAGCAATCACTAATTGTACTAAGTTGAGCATTAAAACTGCCACAAATCAGCATCAATAAATAAATGAAACCCAAAACGAACAGAAATTAACTTAATTTTTGTTTAATGTTTTCCCCTTTTATGCTTTAACAAATCAAATATTATTAATGATTTAAGAAATAAATTTCAGCATATGTATATTAAGCTGACAATGCATTTTCATTTGTATTATATATTTACTTCCTATAGAAATCAAACTAATACCTCTATAATTACTACACTCACTCTTATCATCTTTCTTGTAGAACGGTTGGATCAAAGTTTTCCTAAAATCATTAGGCACTTCCTTTTTCTAAAATTCACATTCATCACCTTCAGTAATTTACCTCTAATTTCACAACCACCATATTTAAAAATCCCATTGATAACACTATCAGCCCTTAGGGCCATATAATTTTTTAATCCTTTTAGTACTGCCTTAATTCTACCTCGCAGAAATGCATAAAATGTGTTACTGAATCATATAACAACGCAATTTAAGCAGAAATAAAACGACTGGGGAAAAGCTATAAAAGAAGTTACTTTTTGTATCTAAGACTTCATGCAAAATTACACATGATTTTGAATAAATCCCAACAACTAAACCAAAGGCTTGGAAAATATCTGAGATAATGAGGCATGAAAATCAAGTGCAACGAGAGATACAGCTAGAAAACATACGACAACAAGCATCACATTGAAAATAAAGCATCAAGCATCCAATGAAAATAATGGACATAGACATCTCTGATTGAAAGAAAAGTGACAGGAACGATCACTTCGAATCGTAAATGAAATCTGTGGGCAAAAGAAAAGCAACAGTGAGAATCACAACGAAGCACTGCAGAAAAGAAAAAATCTAAAACAGGGTGATTCTTTGATGCAATAAAATTAGGACTTTTTTTCCCAATTCTTTAAGAACTATTCCTAAGACAAAGGGGCCGTTTAATTAGAATCAGAACCTTTTTTAAAAGGACTACAAAAATTTAGTGTCAAGAGAGGGGTATTAAAGAAGCGGCAGCCCTCCTTGTATAGGAAGTAATTACGCTTTAATTACGTTTTACGTAATTACAGTAATTACGTAATTTACAGTAATTACGTTTTAGGTTTTACGCTGAACATCTTTTTTATTTAACAAATAATAAGAAATGAACCAGAAAAAAGATAGACTTTTTTAATTGCTACATTTCTCAGCTTTTTATGTCGGCTATTTTTCTTTAGTTTGATGACGGGAATAATGGCTTAAAGTTGGTTATCCACCCTAGCCAAGATAAAATTAAGTGTATGCACTAGACTTGCGAAAAAAATGCTGCTAAGCTTACTTTTAGCAAAGTCAAGAAGAAGATGAGCACATACCAAAGAAGGGACAGTTTTTCCCATATTTTAAAATTTGCTAAGGCGCTTGCAAAGCGAGAAAAAAAAGGAGAAATTATGTTCTCTAGTTCTTTGTTAAAAAGCGTGCTTTAATTCCATTCTTTCATTTTTGTGATGAATTTTTGCGAACTAATCACTCCTTATTTCTGGAGAGAAAAATGGCACCACGTTTTTTTAAGGGCTAGCTAATGATTCAAGATAACTTTTACTGGGTAGTGAATCTAACTAGAATGATGAGGAAATATTATTCTCGATGATATTTCGATGAATTCTCGATGGAGGGTAAAAAAAAACTCAATTTATCTTTTCGTTTTAGTTTTTTAGGTTTAGCTTTTTGGTTAAACTCTGGTTTAGCTTTTCGGTTAAACTTTAGTTAAGCTTTAAAGGCTGAAAACGGAGCCTACCCCAGGGGTGGTTATTTAGTTTGGAAAGAGCAAATAAAAAGGCATCAAACACTGTATTCAGTTTCTTCCTATCTACATTTTGCGAATATGTATAAATTTACTACTACTACTGCGAACATCTCACTGCGGCATTAATCCACCTGAGGCCCAAACAGCTACCTACACTCCTCAATTCTAAAGAAAATGCGGCTTTTGTTTTGGTCCTTAGGACAAAGTCCATCAAAATGATCCGTATACATGGGGATAGAACACAATCCTGCTCAAATCCTGATTTACTAAGAAACCTGATCTAAGAAACTTGTCTATTTTATTATATTAAATACTTACTTAACCTATTAAATACTGCTGAATAAACTTAACTATACATAAGTATGCTAGTAGTTTTGACTAATTTTCCCGGTTAGGCTTACATTAAAAAAGGTCATTTTCTAAGGATCTCATAAACCTTCTGTCCAGGCAATATATATGTCAGGAAATTTCCTTCGGATGCCAAGAAGAAAAATGAATGCAATATGCTTACAGGAGACTAATGTAGCTGGTGAAGTGAGATGCTTGGTGAATAAGACATTGTGCATTTATGCAGAAGTATTGTTTTTTCCTTTGATGAGGAGCGTAACATATTAATTCATGACTTTCCGAGATGAGAATTGCTAGGAATATTTCTTTCCACAAGATCATCAGATGTGGTTGAATACTTATAAATCAAAATGATTAAGGAACACCGAAACCGGGTATTTACAAATTGTATAGTCAATTAGATGATTATAATAATACTGGCAATATAATGAAAATTTATTATTAGCTAAACAAGGCCATACACAATATTCATCAATATAGAATGCAAAATAAGTAATACGAATACGCACCTTCTCTCCCTCCCCAAAAATCTGAATCAGAGGAAAGCTGAATAAAATGTTGTATAATAGTATAAATAATTTTTAGTTTAAATTACTTAAAAGTTGCTTAATTTCATAGAATTCAACTTAAAGGTAATCAAATTCTTATTTTTTTTTTTACTTGTAATACAATTCGTATAGTTTAAACCAAGTTAAAAAATATTTCCCACTTCTTCCCAATCCCAGAACAAACATATTCTTTTAGTGAATATATATTGGCTTAAATTTATTAGCAAGTGAGATACAATTGAACTGTTAAAATCAGGGCAAATTACATTTTCTGCCAAGAAACCTAACTGTCAAGACGAAGTCAGCAGACATTGGCCTGCCATATTCATTATTCTTGAAGAAAAATACTTATGTGTTAGTAACTAATTCCCAATTAGCTATAATACGCTATTAACACAAAGCTAACCAATCAGCTTTATATTAGAAGTTAGTTGCTCAGATTTACATAATATTTTGTTCCAGAATGGTATATTAATGAATCAAGATTTTACCTCCATTGTCATATATGAAATAAAATTTTTATTTTTACATCAGAAATAAAAAAAAATCAACTACTTCAATAAAAAAGAACACAAACTTCATGGATGTTCTTTTTTTTGTAAGACAACTTTTTTGTAGAAGCTTTATTAAATACAAATATTCTCTCGAGCCAAGTTTCCATCCCTTTATATTATTAAAAACACTTAATTCAAAATGATTTACAGAAAAACATTTCATAACACCTCGGCTCTCCTCCTTATTAAAATTCATCTATTATTTAAATTCTATTTTATCTAATAAAAATCGGCCCTGTTTATTTTATTGCAGTTTATTTTAAAGTATTTAACAACCTAAAAAAATATTTTCTAGTCTTTTCCAATTCCTGAGAAAACATATTCTTTTTGTAATAAATTTTTTGGCTTGGAATATTAATAACTGTGATTAAAATTTAACTGTTATAACGGTAATGAAATGAAGAGGCTACTATGAGACCTGACTCTCGAGGCGAACTTAGCAGGTTTTAATCTGTCAAATTTTATGATTCTGAACATGTTGATACTAGCACAAAATTTCTAATTTATTATAATATTAATTTATAACTTGGTATTAATAGTCAATTGCTCAAATTTAAAGAATTCTATATTCGAGATGTTTTCATTTATTAAATAAGCTTTTTATCCCGTGTCAAGTGAGAACACAAAATCAAACGTTTCAAATAAGCTCGACAATACCTGCATGGATATTCCCATTTTATGCAAAAATAGCTTCTTTTTTTTTAAAGGTTGTGTTGAATGCAAAAATTCGTTAAATTTTTATTTTTTTAAGTCATCAGTGAGTTGAAAGGTTAAAATGACTGGAAAAATATTAAAATAAAATTTCAGATTCACCTAATAATGTTGATTTGTCTGCTCGCAGCAAAAATAATAAGTTTTATATTTTTATTAATTGAAAATCAAAATTGAAGGCTATCACAATTCTTTTCCTTTTATCAAAAATTGGATAACAAGACCAGTTTTAGGTGGTCTGAGTTTGAAATAATAGGTTTTATTGAAAATATTCTGTTGCTGTCAAAACTATGAAAAAAACGATCAAAAAAGTATTTTTTTCTACAAGACTACTACTACTACTACTACTACTACTACTACTACTACTACTACTACTACTCCTACTACTACTGCTACTACTACTACTACTACTACTGCTACTACTACTACTACTACTACTGCTACTACTACTACTACTACTACTACTACTACTACTACTACTACTACTACTACTACTACTACTACTACTACTACTACTACTACTACTACTACTACTACTACTACTACTACTACTACTACTACTACTACTACTACTACTACTACTACTACTACTACTACTACTACTACTACTACTACTACTACTACTACTACTACTACTACTACTACTACTACTACTACTACTACTACTACTACTACTACTACTACTACTGCTACTACTACTACTACTACTACTAATACTACTGCTAATAACTCACTACAGCACCAAGCTGCCTGAGGCCAGCACAGTTGCGCACGCTCCTCCTCCAACTTAATCTATTCGAGGCCTCCCTCTTTACGCCCTCCCAGGAATTTCCCATTTTCTTTAAATCTTTATTCATAACACCCTTCCAACCCAGACAAGGACGACCTGCTTTATGTGTAGCCCCAGAAGGTTGGCCAAAAAGGACAATTTTTGGCAATCTGTCATCTTTCATCCGCAGAACGTGGCCTAGCCATCTCAACCTTTCTTTCGTCATAGCCCATGGCAACACTACAGAGATCCTCCTGTTTTAAAAGGATATTTTACCACCTTTTTAATATCCTTTCTCTCAAATAGAATATTATGGTGGACTTCAGTTCCTACTTTGATGTCTTATCAAGTAAAGCTAGTCCAAAGATTCTATCTGGCAGCTGCATGCCGAGTGCGTTGCAACGCTAGGATCTCTCCGTGTCTAAGTAGCGATCAAAGGCGATATCTTTCTATCAGTGAGTTTAGAAAGTGGCTTTCTATCAGTCTTTCATGAAAACGGAAACCTGAAAAAGAGTTGCTTTACATAAGTTTTGGCAAGGGTTTTAATTAAATATGAAATAACTCTTTAGTGAAACGCAAGTAATTTTCAACAATTCCTTCCAGATTGAAAAGTCTTTGTTATATATAGTAATAAAATAGTCAAAGTGGCTTTTGGAAGACAGGTGTAAGAACAATAAAAGAAATAACACACCAGATCACGCACAACATTTGTTACATTTAATGAAACCCACTGACTGCATGTGATCAAACAGTTCGTGGTAATGAACTGTAGTATGGAGCGACCCGGCTCAATAGTAACCAAAACTCTAAAAAAAGGAATTTTGATACAAATAGCTACATCAAAAGAATTGCATTTTAATGCTGGCTTTAAATATATAAGTTTCATCAAGTTTAGTCTTACCCATCAAAGTTACGAGCCTGAGAAAATTTGCCTTATTTTTGAAAATAGGGGGAAACAACCCCTAAAAGTCATAGAATCTTAACGAAAATAACACCGTCAGATTCAGCGTATGAGAGAACCCTACAGGAGAAGTTTCAAGCTCCTATCTATAAAAATGTGGAATTTTGTATTTTTTGCCGCAAGGCAGATCACGGATGCGTGTTTATTTGTTTGTTTGTTTTTTTCCCAGGGGTGATCGTTTCGACCCAGTGGTCCTAGAATCTTGTAAGAGGGCTCATTCTAACGGCAATGAAAAGTTCTAGTGCCCTTTTTAAGTTACCAAAAAAATTGGAGGGCACCTACACCCCTCCCACGCTAATTTTTTCCCAAAGTCACCGGATCAAAATTCTGAGATAGCCATTTTTGCGTAGTCAAAAACCTTATGAATATGTCTTTGGGGACGACTTACTCCCCCACAGTCCCCGTAGGAGGGGCTACAAGTTACAAACTTTGACCAGTACTTACATATAGTAGTGGTTATTTGGAAGTCTACAGACGTTTTTCAGGGGGAGTTTTTGGTTAGGGGAGGGTTTGAGAAGAGGGGGATATGTGGGGGGAACTTTCCTTGCAGGAATTTCTTATAGGGGAAGAAAATTTCCATGAAAGGAGCGCAGGATTTTCTTGTTTATTTAAAAAAAAAACAATGAAAAAATAAATATGAAAAAGTTTTTTCAACTGAAAGTAAGAAGCAGCATTAAAAATTAAAACGAACAGAAATTATTATGCATATGATGGGCTCTTCTCCTTCTAATACCTCGCTCTTTACGCTAAAGAATTTTTAGTAATTTCAGTTATTTAATTCTACGGCTTTTGTGATTCAGGGGTCATTCTTAAGAAACTAGGACAAAATTTAAGCTTTAGTGTAAAGAGTGAGGTACTGACGAGGGGGTTAACCCCCTCATATACATAACAAAAACATGAGAATACAGAAGTTCGTTACGTAAGCTAATTTGTGAGTTATGCATATCTTTTACTAATAAAAACATTCGTAAAAAATTAAAAGTTCTAGTTACCTTTTTAAGTAACCAAAAAATCGGAGGACAACCAGGCCTTCTCCGCCGCTCCTTTTTTCTCAAAATCATTCGATCAAAACTATGAGAAAGCCATTTAGCCAAAAAAAAATATGCAAATTTCGATTCAATTATTCATCTGCGGAGAGCCAAAATCAAAACATGCATTGATTCAAAAACGTCGAGAAATTAAGTAAGTTAGTAGTTAATAGTTAAAAGTTTTTTACTGTTTTAAAAAGTAGAGTTAAGAAAAAGAGCCAAACTTTAGCGTAAAGAGCGGGGCGTTGATGAGGAAGCAGCCACTTTCATATACGAAGTAATTTCTGTTCGTTTTAAGTTTTAATATCGCTCCTTAGCTTCCGTTAAAAAAAACCTTACGTTTTTTTTTAATTTAATCTCTATAATGAGAATTACTGCACTATAACCATAAATCCCAAGTTTACACTCCCTTGCAAACATCCAAAAACCTTTAATTCTGATTGTAAAAGTTCTTCTGAAAAATACTTGCCTCAGTTGCTTATAGTATAAAATTGCATAGTGTTTTTGGATTGGTAATTGGCTGCAATCTACAGAATTTTACTAACTTATCAAGTAAGGCAAAAAATAATTTCAGTACTGGAAAAGATAAAGTTTATATTTTTGTATATTTTCTAATGGGTTAGTTATATTCCATTTAAATTGGTTTGACAAAACCCACCGTAGGTTATAAAGGGGAGCAAAATGCAAACATGAGAACCTGTGACCAGTTTGAATAATCACGTGGTTAGGATAAAAACGAGACGAGATGTAGATGTGTAAGTATTAACTTTTTTATTTTTATGTCTATCCTAATAATCTTTTTTCTTATATATTTCTTTTAATGCAGGGCTTTCCGAAAGACTTTAGATCAGGTTAAAAATCGTAGGTTGATGAAGTTGGTTCTTATACAATAAAGCAATTGTAGCCATCCTTGTGAATAACATAGAAATTTTCACTCAATCTCTCGCGCAAAATCATAAAAATATTGAGGTGGAATGCTTTCAGGCAGAGTTGTCCGCAAAAAAAAAAAATCGGGGGAAATTTTCAGTGAGGATGGCATTGTCCATGAGAATTTTGCAGATGGGGATATTTTGCATGGTATGAAATTTCCATGGAAGAATTTTTCATCAGGGTGGGAATTTTTCATGGAAGGGAAGCTAAATTTCCCGGTAATATTTGAAATTTGATAAGAAATTAAATAAAAATAAGCATTTTCAACAGAAAGTAAGGAGCAACATTAAAAATTAAAACGTAAAGAAATTCTTCCGTGCACAAGGGGATTGCCCCTCCTCAATACCTTATTCTTTACGCTATAGTTTGACTTCTGTCCCATTCTTTAAGGACGACTCCTCAAACACAAGGCTTGCTTAGTTAAAATAAGAAGTTTTTTTAAGATACTTAAAACTCCTTAAGCCTAAGATCTCTGAAAAAAGCTTAAGATGGCACTTGCCCCCCTCCAATATTTTTTTTTGGCGAGGATTATGATGCCCTGGCTCTCTTTTTCCACCACTATCCCGGTATGCAGGTAAGTGTAATGTCCCGTGCTACATAGATAAAGAATATCGCAGATATAGGGACACTATTGCTCCCCCTAACACTGATATTAAAAGTGAAAACGAAAAATATTCTCATATATCAAATATATCAATCAAGATCTGATATCAGATGTATCAAAATCCAGAGGGATTAGATATCAATTTCTACCATAGCCTCTTCCCCAAAAATAATTCTATAGTTACCAGAAGGCTCAATGAGAGTTTGGATATTTAGGAATTGAAATACACTCTTTGAAGCATTTGCTCCCTCCATACCTACAAAATAACCCAACACTCCTCCTTCACAATTTTTGATGTTCAGTTATACAATACTTAGCATATTTTCAGGAAAAATTAAGAGAATCAACTTAGTCAAACAGTTCGTAGTAACGAACTGTAACTAAGGAGCGACCCGGCTCAATAGTAACCGAAAGTCCAAATTCGGAATTTTGACACCAATAGGTATATCAAAAGAATTGGCTTATTGAGTTAATTTAAAATATATAAGTTTTGTTAAGTTTAGTCTTACCGAATAAAAGCTGTTAGCCTGTGAAAATTTGCCTGATTTTCGAAAAAGGGGAAACACCACTTAAAATATTAAAATCTTAATAAAAATCGCATCATCAGATTCAGCGTATCAGAAAACCTTACTGTACTGGTTTAAAGCTCCTAACTACAAAAATGTGGAATTTTGTATTTTTTGCCAGAAGAAGGATCACGGATACGTGTTTGTTTTTTTGTTTGTTTTTTCCCAGGGGTGATCGTATCAACCCAGTGGCTCTAGAATATCGTGAGAGTTCAATTGAACGGAATTTAGAAGTTCTAGTGCCTTTTTGAAGTAACGAAAAAAGATTGGAAGGCAACCCGGTCCCCTCCTCCCCCACTTCATTTTCCCAAAAGTCATCCGATTAAACTTTTGAGGTAGCCATTTCGCTCATCATAATGAAAAGGCCCAATAACTACGCCTTTGGATAAAACATGACCCCCCCCACAGCCCCAGGGGAAAGGTCCTTAAGTCATAAAATTTGCCCTTTTTTACAAATAGTATTTGCTATTGAGAAGTATGTGCATATTTTCGGATAGGGGGTATTTTTTCTGGGGGGTTTCCACGGAGAAATTTTCTATGGAGAGGGACGTTTTTGGGGCTTCAAATTGTCAAGGGGAAATTATACACTGGAGGAATTTGCCAGAATCCCTATTCAAAATTCCTTTTAAATTTCTTGCTTTCTCTTTTCCGTCTCAATTTTCAGCGTGGATTTGTTAAAGGTAATTGTCCGAGTTAAATTTTCGCAAGGATTGAATTGTCTTGAGAATATTTCCTTAGGGAGGGGATTTCTCCATGGCGGTGGACCAGATTACCTGGCATTACTTAAAAACGATCAGGAATTACATTTAAAAAATCAAGTTTTTTCAACTAAAAGTAAGGAGAAACATTAAAGCTTAAAACGAACAGAAATGATTATGTGTATGAAGGGGATTGCCCCATCCTCAACACCTCGCTCCTTACGCTGAAGTTTGAATTTTGTCCCATTTCTTTCAGAACGACTCCTTAAACACAAGGGTTGTTTAGTTAGAACAATAGGAAGCTTTTTTTAAAAGAACTAAACAGCTTTAGCGAAAAGAGTGAGGTGTTGAAGAGGGGGCAATCCCGTTCATGCACGTAATAATTTCTGTTCCTTTTAAGTTTTAATGTTGCTCCTTACTTTCAGTTGAGAAAACTTTAATTTAATAAAACCAAGCATTAAGATAAACGGCCATGTTAACCATTTATCTTGTATAAAATACGTGACTTTTCAGGAACGAATGTGCCACCGTGTGGCACTAATTCCTCTAAAAAGGGAAGCTCAATATTTAGTTTTTTGATAATTTTAAAAAGATTGGCTATCTCAAAATTGAAAATCGACAGCTAAGCGGTACTCTTTGGGGAAAAATCTTAGCTTGGTGCCACAAAATGAAAAATACCACTTTCCAGTAGCACGATCTGTTTGGCATATTGGAAAGAACTCTTAATTTCTGTTCAAATGAACCCTCTCCCGGCCATGTAGGACCAATGGTTTGATATGTTCAGCCCTGGAAAGAAACAAACAAATAAACACGCACCTGTGGTTTTTCTTATGGAAAAAAAAATACGAAATTGCGCATTTTTGGGGATAGCAGCTTGAAGCCTCTGCACTAGGATGCTCTGATATGTTGAATTATATAGTATGATGGTACAACTTCCATGGTATGATTCAATGAAAACCATGGTATAATTCTCATTAAGTTAAACCATTATCAAACCATGTTGAAAGCAGAGCCATGGAGTGGGGGGGCATATTTTCCAGTGGTTGGGAAACCTGGAATGCTATTGTTTCAACTCGGTTTGATGCTGCTGTCAGAAGGGAATACGATTAAATGCTAAAAAAAAAATATTCCCATGACATTAAAGGTTTACCCCAGCCTTAACCAACAAATACAATTAAATTCATTCAGACTTTAGTCTGAATGAGTTTATATTCTCACTTCATTCTTCTTGTCAGTCCAGGTTGAACTTCGTTGAAGTAAGGATGCTAGGGCTGTTTTAAAAAAGTTTTTAAATAAAATTATTTAATTTTAATTCTCACAATTTAATGTAAGTTAATTTATATATACATATTTTCTCTCCTTTTCTCGTATTGTGCAGAAGACGGCCATTGGACATAGGGCCGAAATATTCACAGAACTGATTTCCACTGTCTTGAAAAGATTTTCCCTATTGTTTCTACTTTGTATTTGTTTGTTATGGAAAGGCAGAGTGGTCTTCGTCGCTATTTTTACTCCAGCCTTACATTTTTTTCGACCCATACATGTTTGTATTGTTTTTGGACCCATTCACAGATCAAGCAGTTCTCATCAGGCAAAAACAGATAGGGACTTCGGGCTAAATGGATTACGCATTAAACGCCAAAGCTTTGCACCAACTTTCCAGATTTTATTAAATAATATCTTGTGTTATAATTTTGGCGAAATATCTGAAATATCTAAAATAAAATTTTATTCTTTTAATTCTCTACGTTTTGTCTAAGTTAAAAGCTCTAGCTTCGAAGCTTAACTCTTTAGAAATCATATTCTTCATCGAAACCTTAAGCAAAATTTCCAAATCTCTCATAAATGTTTGTGAAATAAAACCAAAAATCCAGATTTCGAAATATAGACTAAATTCTTTTCTATTTTCTCTAAAATCATGATTTTGCTATTTATTATATAAGAAGAAGTGCATTCTTCTATATCCAAACATGAACCATGAACTAACAAATAAAAGTTTACGTAATGAACGATTTCACGGATGTTCATTAACTGTAGCAAACAGTACGAAGTCTTACTATAAGCAAAAAAAAAAAAAAAAAAAAAAAAAAAAAAAAAAAAAAAAAAATGTAGATGCAGAGTGTGACAATCACTCTGCAAACACAAAACTTATTTCAGAAGCTCTTCGATTAAACGTTGATCTTACAAATAATTAAATTAATTTTAAAAGTTTTTTCTGCTGAAAGTAAGGAGTGACATTAAAACTTAAACTGAACAGAAATTATTACGTATATAAAAAGGGGCTGTCCCCTCCTCAACGCCTCGTTCTTTACACTCATGGAATACGGAAAAATTTTGGTTCAAGGAACATGAATAATTAAAACGAAATTTGCATATTGAATTCATTTTTTAAAATATATAATTAAAGCTTTTGATGGGTAACATAGAAGTTAATTATGTATTTATTAAGAATTAGCATTAAAAGTCGATTCTTTTTATGCATTAATTGCTAACTAAAATTCTTTTTGTACAGTTTTGGTTAGTATTGGCCCGAGTCACTCCTTGCATAAAGTTCGTTACCATAATTTTGTTTTTGAAATTTTAATTATCACGAGCCGTTTAAACTCCTAAGCCAGTAAAAAGAGTAAAACCTTGTCAAGGCACAAAATTTTCACAGACATTCTATCTGGTTTTCTAGGGTGAGGTATTTCTAAATCTTCCTTTTTTCCCAATCAAGTATTGTAGATCAAAATATGCCAAAGTAAATTACGGCAAACGCAATCTTTTCCATAAATTGAAAATTCCATAAATTTCATGTGCTTAAATCAAATTCGTCTGTTTTTTATTGAACCTACAGCATAGAGAAACAGAGAGACTATCTTTGAAAAAAAAATTTGGTTCAAAAACTTTACATTCTTTTTACTGGCTTATATTTTAAAACGGGAGAACTAATAAGATAAATTTTATTTTTTCGATCTTTTTACTTGCTAATAGCTTAAAATCTCACATACAACTACAAATCCGACCTTCAAAAAAGAGGTTAAATATTCTCAAGGGCATCGGTCAAAAATTTTTCAGAGGAGGGGGGGGGGGAGACACCAGAATTTTAGTAGTGGTCGGGTGACAGGGAATATATTTCGGGATATTTTTGCATGAATAAGTTTATTTTTAAATGCATTTAGGAAAAAGCTCTCAAACAAATAGGGCAATTAAATTGCATACAAAATGAAACAAAATACAGTAAATTTTAAACTACAGGGATTCCTGGCAAAGAGATCAATTTATTTAATAAAGAATATGTTAATTACAATGTATATAATCTTAAAAGAAAATAGAATTCAAATCAAAATTACAGAAAAACTTATTACTTCCGTAGATCATAACAGATGTTGACTTGTCTATGTAATTTCCTACACCTTAGAATAGTTTAAAGAAGGAATAGAGATGCTCAAAAATCATCCTACCTGCATACATACCATGTTTTGATTTTGTAACGGTCATGTAAAATGCACCTCTTTCATAACAGGACAATTGTCCCCCTCGAACTTAAATCCCTTATATATTCAGACATTGAATAAAAAATAACTATTGAAAGAAAAACAAACTTTGAACTTGTTGTCCAGCTTTCCAATTGACCCTTTTTGTATGTATTTATTATCCTATTTAACTAAATAAAATGAACAGGTCAAAAAAAATTTTGTTTCAAGAGAATTTTGTCAAATAGTTTGCGATAAAAAGCTGGAATTAAAGTGACTTGGGCCGATATTCACCGAAACTTAAAATGGAATCCTCATGACAATTGCTACACCGGCATTCGCTTTTTATAATGATTCTAAATATATAAATTTCTTACAGTTTATTGTTACCCACCCAAAACAAAAATCTGAGAAAATTTGTCTTATTTTTGAAAAATGGGGGAATAGCCCCTCAAAAAGCAAGCAATGTTATTGAAAATCCTTTTATTACATACACCATATCAGAGAACCCTACCGTAGAGATTTCAAGCTCCAATCTTCAAAATGTGGAATTTAGCTTCTTTTTTTTCAGAGGAAAACATTATCGATGCATGTTTATTTGTTTGTTTTTTTTTCCCCAGGGGTGATTGTATCAAACCGAATCTCCAAGATAATTGGAAGGGAGCTCATTCAAACGTAAAGTTAGATCTCTTTTTTAAGTGACCATTCTGACAATACAGATTGGGTCAGGAGAAAGTCTTGTTTTCTGTCATTCTAGTGCTCAAAACTAAGACTTTACCCCAAAGAGGACGAATTTGCAATTAATTTAAAATTCTGAGAAGTTAATTGATTTTTTAAGTATCGGTAGCTATATTTCAGGCTTCCCAGTTGCAAAAGAAGTAATGACACGCGGTGGCAGTACGGGATTCAACCAATTTGATTCGCTTTATTTTTAATGAAATTAGGCTACGTTTGGTGATCTGTAATTGCTTATCATTTATAATGAGGGGGAAGTGAGCCATTGTTTAGGTGGGGTTGGGGTAGATTCATGAAAATGTAATGGACAATCTGCTTACTCTTCATGAGGCTTCAGACAAATGTTGAAAGAGGTAGGGGGAGCAGGAATTAATTAAAATGTTTCTCTATACAGATAAAATGTTACATTCTCATATCTATTGGCTGAAAGGTGGAAAAGGCAAGGCAGATCATTCTCACCCTGTCAGGAAATTTCTTCGGGGTGGTAAATACTGCTAGGAACTTAGTGTTCAGCAATTTTAAATGGTAGTATTTTTTTCTACTTATATGAAGTACTTCAGCGTATCTAAAGAAATGCATGTAATGTATTTATCGATAAAAAATCCTATTGTAGAGGTTGTGATGGCTTCGATTATGTAGCCTCTTTACTTTATAATATGAAGTTAGACTTTTGTCCGAATTTCTTAGGAAAATTTGCATTTGGAAAAAAAGATTTTTCATAGCACTAAAAAAATTTTTTTTAATGAGCAAGGTCTTGAGATGGGGACAGTCCCCTTATATAAAGAGTAGTCATAATTTGTTTTAAATTTTAGACTTTAATTAAATTTCATGAATCTGTAAAGTTTTACGAAATACAACACTTTTGGTAACGCAGAAAAAAACGACCGATATTTCAATGATCTCTGTTTAAATTTTGATAGGTCATCAAACGGTTCACGGTAAAGAACTGTAAGTGAGGAGCGACCCGGCTAAATAGTAACCGAAACACTAAAAAATGGTACTTCGATACCAAGAGATATATCAAAAGAATTGCCTAAATATGCTAATTAAATAACAAAAAAAAAGTTTTTTTAACTGTAGGTAAGGAGCGACGCTAAAACTTAAAACGAACAGAAATTATTCCATAAATGAAAGGGGTTGTCCCCTCCTCTACGCATCGCTCTTTACGCTGAAGTTTGACTCTTTTTCACAACTCTACTTTTTAAAACAATAAGAAAAACTATAGCGTAAAGAGCGAGGTGTTGAGGAGGGGACAACCCCTTTCATATACGGAATAATTTCTGTTCGTTTTAAGTTTTAGTATCGCTCCTTATTTGCAGCTAAAAAACTTGTTTTTATGTTATTTAATTTCTGAACGTTTTTGAATTAATGCATGTTTTGATTTTGGCTCACCGCTCATAAATAATTAAAACAAAATTTGCATATTAAATTTTTTTCGGCTAAATAGCTTTTTGATAGTTTTAATCGGAATATCTTGATACAAAAAAGGGGGTGGGGGAGGAGGCCTAGTTGCCCTCCAATTTTCGGTTACTTATAAAGGCAATTAGAACTTTTTATTTTTTTAAGAACGTTTTTTATAAATATAAGTAACTTACGAGTTAACTTACGTAACGAACTTCTATATTTGTATATTTTTATTACATATATGAAGGGGCTCGCCCCTTATTCAATACCTCACTCTTTACTCTAAAGCTTGAATATTAGGTCAATTCTATATTAGGTCAATGACTAAAAATACTTTAGCGTGAAGAGCGAGGTATTGTAGAGGAGATGAACCTCCTTATTTACGTACTAATTTCTGTTCTAATGCAGCACCTCGGTTTTAATGCAGCAACTTACTTCCAGCTGATTTTTTTATTTATTTATTTTCTCATTGTTTTTCTTAAATAATGCTAGAAAATTTTGCAGTCCCTTCAGGGAAGTTCTCTTCCCTCATGATAAATTCCTCCATGGAAAGAACCTCTCACGTAGCCCCCTCCCCAGACCGCCCCTTAACACGAAAAAGCCCCCCTGAAAACGTCTGTACACTTCCCAATAACTATTAATATAGGTAAACAATGGTCAAAGTTTGTAACTTGCGGCCCCTCCCACGAGGACTGTGGGGGATTAATTCGTCCCAAAAGACATAATTATTAGGTTTTTCGACTATACAGAGCAAAATGGCTATCTCAGAATTTTGATCCGGTGACATTGGGAAAAAATGAGCGTGGAAGGGGCCCTAGGTGCCCTCCGATTTTTTTTATTTTCCGTTAGAAGCTCCTCTCACGACATTATAGGACCACTGGGTCGATATGATCACCCCTGGAAAAAAAAAAAAAAAAATAAATAAATAAACACGCATCCGAGATCTGCCTTCAGGCAAAAATTCCATATTTTTGTAGATTAAAACTAGACCCATAACGTCCAAACCGTTGGTGCTGATCTCCGTTTCATGGTCCTTCATCCAGGAAGTGCAATGGGGGGGAGGGGTGTATGCCAACCATCATGTGTTTTCACACACCCTTCCTGCTTATCTTCCCCAGATTTCTCCGGTCACCTATTTAGAGCTGAGTCGACTCTGGCCGAGCTTGCAGAGTATGACTACTGACCCCCGTCCCAAGCCAAATAACTGGTCACAACTGGGATTAAACCTATGCTCCTCGGACAAAGAATTCTCACACCAGCGCCCCAACCACTTAGCCAGGACGGATTCCAGATATATAAGTTTCATCAAGTTTAGTGTTACCCATCAAAAGCTATGAGCCTGGGAAAATTTGTCTGATTTTCGAAGAAAGGAGGAACGACCCCATATAAGTCATAAAATTTTTATGAAAATCACTCCATCAAATTTAGCGTATCAAAAAACCTTACTGTAGAGGTTTCGAACTTATATGTGCAAGAATGTAGAATTTTATGATTTTTGCCAGAAGAAAGATTACGGAAGATCTTTCTGTGATTGGAAAGATCTTTCTAGAACAAAGAAAATCTTTCTAGAAACATGTGTGTGTTTTTTCGTTCTTTTCACCAAGGGTGATTGTATCGATCCAGTGGCCCTAGAACGCAGGGAGAGGGCTCATTCTAACGGAAATGAAATACTCTAATGCTTGTTTTAAGCAAAAAAATTGGAAGGCAACTAGCCCCCTCCCATGCCAATTTTTTTACCAAAATCATCCAATCAAAATTTTGAGATAGCTATTTTGTTTAGCATAGTTGAAAGACCCAATAACTATGTCATTGGAGATAAAATAACCCCCTACAGCCCCCGAAGAAATGTTTTTAATTTATAAGATTTGCTCATTGTTTAAATTTAGTATTTGTTATTGGAAAGTATGCATATATTTTTCGGGTGGAGGGGAGTACAAATTTTCTGCTTGTTGGATTTTGCACGCGAAAAATTTTCCATGGACAGGGAAATTTCCGGGGGTGAACTTTCCAGGGTACATTTTACACTGGGTGAATTTGCCAGAATTCATATACGAAATTTCTTTATATGTCTTGCTTTCTCTTTACCGATTCAATTTTACGCTTGAATATGTTAAGAGTACTTGTCCGGGGTAAATTTTCGCCAGGATTGAATTGTCCAGGAGATACTTCTGTTGGAACGGGGGATTTTTCCTTGGAGTCAGAGCCAGATTTCCTGGCGTCATTTAAAAAATGATCAGAAATGAAATATAAGAAAACAGGATTTTCAGCTGAAAGTAAGGAGCAGCATTAAGCTTTTTCAAAGAGAAATTATTACGTATACTAAGGGGGTTGCCCCCTCCATAACATCTCGCTCTTTACGCTGAAGTTTAAATTATTTCCCAATTCTTTAAAAACGACTCCTGAAATACAAGGGTTGTTTCATTAAAACAATAAGTAACTTTTTTTTAATTGCCGAAAATCTCTAGCGTGAATATTGAGGTGTTGAGGAGGGGGCAAGCCCTCATAAAGGCAATAATTTCTGTTCCTTTTTAAGTTTTCGTGCTGCTCCTTACTTTCAGTTGAAAAAACTTATTTTTTTTATTTAACGAAGCTTAGAAACAAACATTTTTCTATTGGCAATAAAAAAAAGTATGCCTATTAAATTAAAAGTATACAAAAAAAATATTAATTACAAAAATATACAAACCAATGGCTTACTTACATAAACGAAGATATAAAACTTAAAAAAAAACCTTCCGTTCAGGGGGAAATATAGAAATTCCTAGCATTTTGTTCAGGGGAAACATTTCTGATCATAGTAGCTTCATATATCAGCTTATGAGCGCTCTTGCAATGCAAGTAAAATTTGACGGCATATTTTTACCAAAATTGTCCCTTCTCAAGTTGTTTTCCTTGTGTTTCCTATAATTATACGAGCTTTCTTAATTATACGAGCCAATAAATAAATACATATTTAGGATCACTACAAAAAGTAGATTCTTTGATTTAATGTTACCAATAGTTAGGCTCTTATACTTTCTTTATTGACAAGGATCGCTTTTTACTTACCATTCACTACTATGAAGAATTTTATTTTTTGCTTGTTATTCCAACCAAATCATATAGAAAAGTTTTTGTGGAAAACTGGAAAGGGGTCACTCAGTCACAAATTAGAACTTATATTTTCGTTATTATTGTACTTATTATGTACAATATTATTATGTTAGACTCTCAAGAAAGTCTCCGATAGTACAGTGGTAAGTATTCCTGCCTGTCACGTGAGAGACCAGGGTTCGATTCGCTGTCGGAGAGAATTTTTATCTTATAGTAGCAGGGTGGAAACAGCCGTGTCTAGAAAGTTTCGGGGCTGAGGTTCGATCTCGGCTGTTGCAAGAAAGGTATCATTCTGCAAAATATTGTTAATTAAAAGAATGATTCCTTCATAAAATTCTATGGATAAAAAAAGATCAAAATCTGTTGGCAGGCAGCCAACGATGGGCACATTTTCCCCATTGTTTTTCCTACTCTGCTGTCTTTTCTTTGGTTTCCTTATAACTACTTCATAATCCCAAATTTACAGGGGGTCATGCCCAACCCCCTGCTTCCTCCCCCTCTTGCCGGTGCCCATGGATTTTCTATTCCAGTTTCTAAATTTCTCTCTACAGAAATTGTATTTCCTTAAGAATTTTCTTGACTTGCAAAAAAGTGTCAAGGTGTAAACCTGTGAGATTAAAGCACACTTCTTACTACGGAAATTCCAGAAAGTAATGCTTTTTTTCTCTTTACCTATAGTATCTGAAACTGCTCGGAAAATGGAATAAATTTCCATATTTCAATTATAAAAGCTGCAAAGATATATCTTTTACACTTGTTTTTGGTATGAAAAGAATACACTTGCGGATATTTTGTTCTGGAATGAGTGCAAGAACAAGTTTTTCGTTAGGAAGCAATTATGATTTTTTGCTTGACTGTTTTCACGGATATTAAAGAGAACCCTTTTCCTTAATTAAATATTCATTTCTTCTTTATTGGACTAGTTTCACTATTTTTGTTTTTCTTAGGAACAAAGATCTTGCAAAAATCAATCGTTGTTGTTTGTTACAAATCTTGCAAAGGTCTTAAGCGGGAAGGTTCCTAATAATAAAAAGAAATTAAAAAAAAAACAAAAAAATAGAGTAAAATTTTTATTTGTTCTTATTTCCTGTTTATTGATTTCTGTTTTCACTTTCAGCTGTCGCGATATCAGTGAGAGGTGCTCCAAGGCCCAGTTTTTTAGAGCCGATCCGAAATGTTACAGTTGCACTTGGTCGTGAGGCTGTTCTCAATTGTGTAGTAGAGGACTTGGGGCCATTTAAGGTAACATGGTTTTATTTTTAAGAATTTGTCAATGTCCTCCCGACTGACCACTTCCAATACCCAAAATGCAGGTACCTCTTCCCTTCTCTCTCTTTTTTCAATTTATACATTCCACTTGCTTTGGTATGTCTTTTTTTCTCTCTTTTTTTACTATATTCTTTATTAATTGATTTTAGTACATAAGCAAATATATCATTATTTTGCTTTTGTTGTTTTTCGTTTCTTTTCTTTTTTCTACATTCATTTTTTTCCCACATCCTTTATTAATTGATTTTGCTACTTAAGCATATATGTCATGGTTTTGTTTTTTGTTGGTTTTCTTCTATATTAATTGATGTAATGTTTAGTCTCCCACCATCACAGGCCAAAGAGCCTTTGTGGGGCCTAATCCTTGTAATTTTTCTTTATTTTCTCTTAATAAATAGATTGACTGATTGATTGATTGATTATCTTGTATTTTGTCAAATCGCCAAGGCTATTGATATCGCCAAGGGAAGTTTTTGCTAGGGGTTGTTCCACGGGGAAGTTTTCTATGTGGGAGGGAGGTTTTCAGGGGGTGATCTTGTCAGGGAAAATTATACACTTGGGGAATTTGCCAGAAATCCTACACAAAATTCTTCTTAAATGTCTTGCTTTCTATTTTCCGTCTCAATTTTACGCGTGGAATTGTTAAGGGTAATTGTCCGGGGTAAACTTTCACCGGGATTGAATTGTCTATGAGATATTTCTGTGGGTGGGGAATTATTCCATGTGGGTGGGGGCAGATTTCCTGGCATTACTTAAAAACGATAAAAAATTAAATTAAAAAAAAGTTTTTTCAACTTAAAGTAAGGAGCAACACTAAAACTTAAAATGAACAGAAGTTATCACGCATATAAAGGGGGTTGCCCCCTCCTCAACACCCTGCTCTTTACGTTAAAATTTGAATTTCATCAAAATTCTTTAAGAACGATTATTGAAACACAAGGGTTGTTTAACTAGAACAATAGGAAGCTTTTTTAAAATTATTAAAAAACTTAAGCGTAAAGAGCAAGGTGTTGAGACGCTTAAGTTTGAATTTTGTCTTAATTCTTTAAGGACGGCTCCTGAAACACAAGGGTCGTTTAATTAGAGCAACAGGAAGCTTTTTAAAAGTACTAAAAAACTTTAACGTAAAGAACAATGTGTTGAAGAGATGGCAATCCCCTTGATACACGTAATAATTTCTGTTAGTTTTAAGTTTTAAAGTTGCTCGTTACTTTTAGTTGAAGATTTGTGCACCTTAAAATATTAAGAGAAATCAAAAATCTTGTTTTTAATGAAAGGGGTCTTCTCATGCAGTTACAGAGAGCTTGTTAGTAATGGGTGGCAAAAAAAAATACAAAAAGAAAACAATTAGCAAAATATCAGCTAGATACTCTTAGCACCAAACAGCTTAAGAAGGTTTAAATTTCCTTTGAAGCCATACTTGTTTTTGGAAAATTAACAGAATTAGAACTTTGAATTTAAATAGACGAAAAGAATTGTCAAATTTCACTAGTTATTCTTCCTTATTTATTATCACACTGTGAAATTTTGTACTACACCAAAAACTTCTTAATTTTGAAGAAAACAAAAGAAAAACTTAGAAATTGCGATTTCAGGTATGAAATGAACCTAAGATGGTTAAGTAATTTTATTTAGATTTACTTAAAATTTTCAGAAAAAAAATATATAATGCTAGAAAAAAATGTTTTCTAATTCAGCAATATACAATATGTCACCAGTAATTAATGAATACATGTGCAGAAAATGCGCTTCAATTCAGCTTTTGATGGCTATAATGAGAGAAGGGTTATGATGGCTAAGACATACTCTGTGGATGAAGGATGAGAGATTGCCGAAGATCGTCCTTGTCGGGATGATCTGGCCCTTGTAGGGCCAGACCTAAGGGGGTCGCCCCCAAATATAGCGGGATTAAATCGTAAGTAAACATTTAAGGAAAATTAGACCTCTGGATGGTGTAAACAGGAAAGCTTTGAATAGATTGGGATGGAGGAGCAACGTTTGTATCTTTGTTGGTCTCATGCGGCTTGTAACTGCAGTGAGTAGTCCAAAATGGCAGTAGTAATAGTAGTAGATGAATAGGCTTAAGCTGTTAATAAAGCTAAAAATAACAACGTAGTAAACTTTTTAACAGTTGTTAGTCTTTCTGCTTTAAATAGAATTTCTGAAAACTGTTGGTAAATATTTTTCAGAAAGTACATTAAGGAAAAAGTAGTCGAATATGAAAACTCTAGGGAAAACGAAGCCTTACATCTACAAAAGGTGCCAACCAGCTTCTAATTCTTGATCCAGAATCATTGTTTTTGATCCTACTCAGGTACCAGTTCATTCAAGTAATGAATCCTGAGTTATTGTTTTGGAACAATGTCCCGAGTCATTTGCATTCGAGACGCGGCTGGTTTTCGGAAACTATTCATGAGTTTAAAAATTTTTTAATCAGATAAAGCGGAAAATAAAGCACGACCTAACTAATCAATACTTTCTTACCTTAGGCTCAATACAATTAGTGAACAGTAAATATTTGTGATTTAGAAATTTAAACATTCTCATTGTGGATTGACCTGGAGGATGATCATCATTTTTTTTTTCACTGGAAAATAAATCGTATCTGCGGTATAATTATCGTATTTCGTTGATTTTTGAACTAAAATCAACTATGTGAAAGTGATGAAACACTTGAGAGTCATGGCTAATTGGAGTGACGCCAGGACAGATAGTTTGAGTAAGAGGCTAAGCTGGCACTATTTTTTTTTCATAACTCTACAAAATGATTTCATTTCATATGTTGATAGATCATCTATCATTCATCCTAGGAGTAAGGGTAATTCAAATGAGATTTGCCTTACCGGGAGAGTCCGATGAAATTGCAATGGGTTGACTCATGACGGAGAATGTTCAATGAATTTGATTGCAAAGGAGGCTGCTGACCAAACACGATCATATCTATTTATTAGATAAACAAAAACAAGTTTTTTTTACAAATGAAAGTAAAGTTCGATATTTAAGTCACAAACAATTATAAATTACATCATATGAGAGAAGGGCTAACCCCCTCAGTACTTTGTTCTTTACGCGCAAAGTTTAGCCAATGACCTGCAAAAAAAAACTTTAGATCGCAAAAATAATAAATATATGTAGGTCAGACCTTACGAAAAAAATAGTGCAGTTTTTTTTTTTTATAAAACTATCGCTATTGTGTTTCTAATTTGGATAATTATTCACACTTTAAACTGTTCCAGAAAACTCATTTTTGCTGTATTTTTCAAGTCACGTCAATAAGGCTTTGTTGTTCTGGAAAGTTACTAATTCTCTGTGTAAGGATTGAAGCGGTTATTGTGCGGGGTTTAGTTTATTTTTGAGGAAAATTGTTAAACCGAATGGCTCCAATTCTGGTTTCACACTTTGCCTAAAAACTCCGGGGACTGCTCACAGCCCCAAAGCTACATCACATATTATACCATATATATATATATATATATATATATATATATATATATATATATATATATATATATATATATATATATATATATATACATATATATATATATATATATATATATATATATATATATATATATATATATATATATATATATATATATATATATATATATATATATATATCTCTTAACGAGTTTTTTTCTTATTTGATAGGTTGCTTGGGTCCACTTAGACCGTAACATGATAATAGCTATTCATAAAAATGTGCTATCTCGAATAACTAGATATTCAGTGTCTTATGACCATCATAGAAGTTGGCGGCTTCACGTCAAGAATACACAATCCGAAGACGCAGGAAGATACATGTGTCAAGTAAATGCCGAACCAATGATATCACAAGTTGGACACTTAGATGTTGTTGGTAAGTATTAACTATTTGTATATACATGGATATATTATAAAACGTATACACGTCATTTTGTGTATACGTCTCCAGGATACATACGGTATATGTGGAGTTAATGGCAATATCAGAATGTTTTTAATACCTTGGACATGTCACCAGAAGATATGATTGAATCCTGGGACATACACACGAGGAAAGTCGTTGAAGCCATGTCACTCATGGATTCTTAAGACTTCCCTCGTACTTTCTAATGTTATTTATCTAATAAACAAGCATTTCCCCGGTGCTGCTTTCGATATTTGAAATTCAATAAAAATTTCTGTGTGTGTTTGGTTCAACCAGGGACCCAAGCTCCAGCTTGGGTCTAACACTAAACACTCTAATACTCTAAACACTCTAAAATATTTATACACTTGGATGCCCTTTAAATGGGGTCAAATAGAGTGGGACCTCGGTAGGGAGAAATCATGGCTTTAGATCAGCTTATATATCTGGCATGGTTTCATACACGCCCTATAAGTTACTCCCCACCGTCAAGGATCTAAGCTAGGGTAAAAGACGATGAGTACAACACGTTGGCCTCAGACAGATTAAGGGTGCGAAGTAGTTATGTCATTAGTGGGTAAAACAACAAACTTAGCAAACTATTGCATAGACAACTAACAATGGAGAGGAAGTTCTATCTGTGGGAACAGTAGCAATTAGTACGACGGACGTCTTAATTTACTATTTCAATCACTAATATGAATCAAGCAGTTCATGGCAACCAACTGTCGTAAGGTGCGACCCGGCTCAATAGTAACCGGAACTCTAAAAAACAGAATTTTGATCCCAGTACATACATTAGAAGAATTGAATTTTTATGCTGATTTTAAATATATAAGTTCCATCAAATTTAATCTTACCAATAAAAAGTTACGAGCCTGAGAAAATTTGCCTAATTTTTGGAAAAGACGGGGAAGTACCCCTTAAAGTCATGTAATCTAATGAAAATTACACCATCACATTCAGCGTATCAGAGAACCCTACTGTAGAGGTTTCAAGCACCAATCTGCAAAAATGTGGAATTTTTCACTTTTTGCCAGAAGAAAGATAACGGATGCGTGATTATTTGTTTTTTTTTGTTTTTCCTTTTCAGGGGTGATTAAATCAACCCAATGGTCCTAGAATGTTGCGAGAGGGCTCATTGTAACGCAAAATAAAATTTCTGTTGTCCTTTTTAAGTGATCGAAAACATTAGAGGGTAAAGAGGCCCCTTCCCACGCTCGTTTTTTCCCAGTGTCACCGGATCAACATTTTGAGATAGCCATTCTGTTGAGCATATTCCAAACCCAAATAATTATGTCTTTGAGGACGACTTAATCTCCCACATTCCCCGGGGAAAGGGCAGCAAGTTATGAACTTTGCCCATTGTTTACATATAGTATTGGTTATTGACGAAGTATAATGAGGTTTTCAGTTTTTTTCTGGTGGTGGAGGAGGATGTCGGGGATTAAGTGAGAGGATCTTTCCTAGGAGTAATTTATCATGTGGGAATAGAATTTCCATCGAGGGGGCGCTGGATTTTTCCAGCATTATTTAAAACAACAATGAGAAATTAAAGTAGGAAGCAACATTAGAACTTAAAATGAACAAAAATTATTACATGTATGAAGGAAGCACCTTTCAATGCACCTTTTCAATACCCCGCTCTTTACGCTAAAGTATTTTTGGGAGTTTCAAAAGAGCTATTTATTCTAATTAAACGGCCTTTGTGGTTCAGTGGTCATTCTTAAAGAATTGAAGCAAAATTCGAACCTTAGTGTAAGGGGCGAGGTATTGACGATAGGGTGAACCCCATCATATACATAATAAAATATACGAATATAGAAGTTTGTTTCATAAGGTAATTTATAAGTTTCGAATATTTATTACTAATAAAAACGTTAGAAGTAAAATTAAAAGTGAACGGTCTTTTTAAGTAAACAAAAGTTGGAGGGCAACTAGGCCCCCTCCTCTCTTTTTTTCAAAATTTTTTGATCAAAATTTGAGAAAGCAATTTAGCCAAAAAAAAGTAAAATTAATATAAAAATTTTGTTTTAATATTTCATGTACAGTGAGCCAAAATCAAATCTTCATTAGTTCAAAAGCGTTCGAAATTTAAATATAAGAAAAAACAAGTTTTTTCAACTGAAAATAAGGAGCAACATTTAAATTTAAAACAAACAGAAATCATTACGTATATGAGGGGGTTCTTCCTTTCCTCAATACCTCGTTCTTTACGCTAAATTATTTTTAGTAATTTCAAAAGATCTTTTATTCTAATTAAACGATCTTTGTGGTTCAGGGGTCATTCTTACAGAATTGGAACACAATTCGAGCTTTAGTGTAAAGAGCAAGGTATTGACGAAGGGACGACCCCTCCCCCTGCATATAAATAATAAAAATATACGAATATAGAAGTTCATTACGTAAGTTAATTTGTAAGTTACGTATGTTTATTACTAAAAAAAACGCTCGTGTATAAGGTTAAAAGTTCTAGTGGCCTTTTTAAGTAATTAAATAAAAAAAACAAGTTTCTTTAACTGACAGTAAGGAGCGACATTAAAACTTAAAACGAAAAGAAATTAATCTGTATATGAAAGGGGCCGTTCCTTCCTCAACGCCCCGCTCCTAACGCTAAAGTTTGACTCTTTCTCTCAATTCTACTTTTTAAAACAGTAAAAAACTTTATCGTAAAGAGCGGGGCGTTGAGGAGGGAACAGCCCCTTTCATATACGGATTAATTTCTGTTCGTTTTAAATTTTAATGTCGCTCCTCACTTTCAGTTAAAAAAAAATCTTTTTTTTATTTAATTTCTGAACGTTTTTGAATCAATGCACGTTTTGATTTTGACTCTCCACATATGAATAATTAAAACGAAATTTGCATATTAATTTATTTTGTTGGCTAAATGGCTTTCTCATACTTTTGATCGGACGGCTTTGAGAAAAAAAAGCGGTGGAGTAGGCCTAGTTACCCTCCAATTTTTTGGTTATTTAAAAAGGCAACTAGAACTTTTAATTTTTTTACGAACGTTTTTATTAGTAATAAATATACGTAACTTACAAATTAACTTACGTAACGAACTTCTATATTAGTCTGTTTTTATCATGTATTTGAGGGGGTTCACCCCCTCGTCAATACCTTGCTCTTTACATTAGAGCTTAAATTTCGTCCCAATACCTTAAGAATGACCCCTGAATCACAAAGACCATTCAATAAATAGTTGAAATTAATAAAATTACTTTAGCGTAAAGAGCAAAGTATTAGGAGGAGGTGAACCCCTCATATGTGTAATAATTTCTGTTCGTCTTAAGTTTTAATGCTGTGCCTTACTTTCAGTTGAAAAAACTTTTTCATATTTTTTTTTCATTGTTTGAAAAAACAATTAATTCATTGTCCCCCTTCATGGAAATTTTCTTCTACCATAAAAAATTCCTCCACGGAAAATTCCCCCCACTTAACCCCCTCCCCTCAATTCCTTCCCCCCCCCCACAACCAGAAAAATCCCCCTGAAAGCCTCTGAACACTTCCCAATAAGCATTAAAATATGTAAACACAGGTCAAAGTTTGTAACTTGCAGCCCCTCCCACGGGGACTGTTGGGGAGTAAGTCGTCCCCAAAGACATAGTTATTAGGTTTTTTGACTATGCTGCATAAAATGGCTATCTCATAGCTTTGATCCGGTGACTTTGGGAAAAAATGAGCGTGGGAGGGGGCCTAGATGCCCTCCAATTTTTCGGTCACTTAAAAAGGGCACAAGAACTTTTAATTTCGGTTAGAATAAGCCCTCTATGTTTTTGAATATGCTGAATAAAATGGCTATCTCAGAATGTTTATCCGGTGACTTCGAGAGAAAAATGAGCGTGGGAAGGGGCCTAGGTGCCCTCCAATTTTTTTGGTCACTTAAAAAGGGAACTAGAACTTTTAATTTCTGTTAGAATGAGCCCTCTTGCAACATTCTAGGACCACTGGGTCGATAAGATCACCCTGGAAAAAAAAAACAAACAAACACGCATCCGTGATCTGTCTTGTGGCAAAAAATACAAAATTCCACATATTTGTAGATAGAAGCCTGAAACTTCTACTATAGGGTTCTCTGATACGCTAAATCTGATGGTGTGGTTTTCGTTAAGATTCTATGACTTTTAAGGGTTATTTTCCCCTATTTTCTAAAGTAAGGCAAATTTTTCAGGCTCGTAACTTTTGATAGGTAAGTCGGGTAAACTTGATTGGTATATAGGTAAACTTGATGAAACTTAAATATTTAAAATCAGCATTAAATGCAATTCTTTTGATGTCACTATTATTATAAAAAAATTCCGTTTTTTAGAGTTTCGGTTACTATTGAGCCGGGTCGCTCCTTACTACATTTCGTTACCGCAAACAGTTTGACCAAAAAAATTGGAGGGTAAATAGGCCCCCTTCCCCGCCCCTTTACCTCAAAGTCGTCTGATCAAAACTTTGAGAAAGCCATTTAGCCAAAAAAGCTAATATGAAAATTTCGTTTTAATTATTCATGTATGGTAGTCTAAAATCAACACCTGCGTTGATTCAAAAACGTTCAGAAATTAAATAAGAAAAACAAATGTTTTTATCTGAAAGTAATGAGCGACATTAAAACTTATAGCAAACATAAATTATTCCGTACGTGGAAAGGAATGTCCCCTCCTCAACGCCCCACACTTTACACTGAAGTTTGAATCTTTCGCACAACTCTACTTTTTAAAACAATAAAAAACCTTAGCGAAAAAAGCGGGGCGTTGATGAGGGGATAGTCCCTTTCGTATACGAAATACTGTTCGTTTTAATTTTTTATTTCGCTCCTTACTTTCAGTTAAAAAAAACTTGTTTTTTTTTAATTTAATATCTTTATAGATCTAAGCGAATCTTTCAATTATAAAAATAGAAAATTTTCACTTCAAGTTTTCCTACTTTTTTTCACATACTAGACCACTCTAGCTAAACATTAAGCAAAAAGTTCCGGCTCGTAATATTAGATCTAAAATCAGAGTTCAGAGGCT
Source organism: Artemia franciscana (assembly GCF_032884065.1). Taxonomy (NCBI): domain Eukaryota; kingdom Metazoa; phylum Arthropoda; class Branchiopoda; order Anostraca; family Artemiidae; genus Artemia; species Artemia franciscana. The sequence goes on along the minus strand of NC_088871.1, from coordinate 43,686,821 downwards.
TGGCACAAGAAAAGAAACCCTGAAATTTTTTTTGTCTTTTCGGGCAGAAATAAACTAACATGCGAATATCGATCACGGTTGGATATCACTTTTTGGCACGCTATATTTGTGTTTCGAGCCCCATTACTAATCTAAAAAGGTCGTAAAGCCGGTTTCAGAAGAAGAAAAAATAACAAGAAAACTAAACCAAGAATTATCGAGGCTAAAATGTCTTCTATTTCCAAAATATGTTTTAGTTTTATAATTTAGCTTACATAAATACATTCGCCAACAATTGAAATAACTTATCTGGTAATACAATTGATCCAATAGATTAATTAAACCTTTAAAGTGCAAAAAAATTAACTAAACCTTTAAAGTGCTGAGACAAAAAATAAAATGGTATGTCAATCTTGTGCAAATCGGTAATCTATGTGACAACAAATGAAAAGAGATAACTTCGAAGACCACACTGCCTTTCCATGACGAAAGTAAAACAGTACAAAATAGGGATGATACCTTTTTATTGACAGTGAATAGATATAAAATTATTGAACTGGATATTCCGAACACATATACAGTGTTCATCATCAGCAGTATAACAGTATACCATTATACTGCTGACGATGAACACTGTATATATGTTCGAAATATCCAGTTAAATAATTTTATATCTATTCACTGTCAATAAAAAGGTATCATCCCTATTTTGAACTGTTTTACTTTCGACATGAAAAGAGGTTAGTGATTTTCATTGGCATGTCCTGTATTAAGACACTTCGACACCTTAAACATCGTTATGTGCGCCTCAACGTCGGCTTTCTGTCTCAAAAGCAAAGGATCCATGAGCGAATTCTCCCAGGGGACTACTTATCATTGAAATCTATTCTTGTACTAATTCTTCCCACTAAGTTTCATCCCGATCTCTCCACTCTAAGTGTTTTCCACGATTTCCCATTTCCCCATCCAAATCATCCAATATCACCGTATGTGGTCGGGTTTTAAAATAAGAACTCTGAGACAAGAGGTCTTTCTAAGTATCAAATTTCATTAAGATCCGATAACTTTTTCGTAAGTCAAAAATACCTCATTTTTTCAATTTTTCCTCTCCCTCCTGTCCTCCAGATAGACTGTTATCAAGTCAATTTGTGCAGGTCCCTGACACGCCTACCAATTTTCATCTTCCTAGCATGTCCAGAACACCGAACTCACCAAAGCACTGGAAATCCCCCACACTCTCCCAAAGAGGGTGGACCCGTTCTAATTATGTCAATCACGTAACTAGAACTTTTGCTTATTCTTCCCATCAAGTTCCATCCCGATCTCTCCACTCTAAGCGTTTTCCAAGATTTCCTGTTGCCAAGATTTCTGTTTCATGCCTCCAACCCCCTATGTCCCCGGATCCGATTCAAATTGAAAATGGAGCATCTGAAACTGAAGATCTTTCTATATATCAAGTTTCATTAAGATCCAACCACCCATTCGTAAGATAAAGATACCTCAATTTTCACGTTTTCCAAGGTTTCCGGTTTCCCCCTCCAACTCCTTCTAATGTCACTAGATCTGGTCGGGATTTAAAATAAGAGCTCTGAAGCACAAGATCCTTCTAAATATCAAATTTCATTAAGATCTGATCACCCGTTCGTAAGTTACAAATACCTCATTTTTTCTAAGTTTTCCGAATTACCCCCCCCCCACAACTCCCTCAAAGAGAGTGGATCCGGTCCGGTTATGTCAGTCACGTATCTAGGACTTTGTTATTATTTTTTCCACCAAAGTTTCATCCCGATTCCTCCACTTTAAGCGTTTTCCAAGATTTTAGGTTTCCCCTTCCAACTCCCCCAAGGTAACCGGATCCGGTCTGGATTTAAAATAAGAGCTATGAGACACGATATCCTTCTAAATATCAAATTTCATTAAGATCCGGTCAATCGTTCGTAAGTTAAAAATACCTCATTTTTTCCCAATTTTTCCGAATTAATCTTCCCCCGCTCCCCCCCCCAGATGGTCGAATCAGGGAAATGACTATTCTAATTTACTGTGGTCTGGTCTCTGATACACCTGCCATATTTCATCGTCCTAGCTTATCTGGATGATAGATGCTGCAAGTTACTGGCTTTAGACATCTTAAGGATCATTTTTGTTATCACCACTTCTGTTGAAGATTAAATAAAAAAAACAAGTTTTTTTAACTGAAAGTAAGGAGCGACATTAAAACTTAAAACGAACAGAAATTACTCCGTGTATGAAAGGGGTTATTCCTCCCTCAGCGTCCCACTCTTTCTCTTACTTTACTCTTTTTCTCAATTCTATTTTATTAAACAGTAAATAACTTTAGCGTAAGGAACATCCCCTTTCATACACGGAGTAATTTCTGTTCGTTTTAAGTTTTAATGCCGTAAGTGTAAGATGATTGAATATTCCATGTTTTATGAAAGAATGATGGCTTCAAACATTTTGGCTTCAAGATACTAGCTTCAGACATCCTAAGAATTTACAGCCTTACCTTCCCGCTTCTGAAGATAAGTTTAAGATGATTACAGGCAAAAGCTTAGCTAGCAAAAATTTTTGTGGGAGGGGGTTAAGATTTCAACGACTGACTGATCATTTCTGCCGAATGACTTGGGTAAATTATTTGGCTATTAAAACTACTTCATGTTTTGCTTTTAACGACTGAGACTGATCGTTTTTCATTTATTTTACGTTACATATTTTTACGTTACGTTACAATCCGCCCATTTATTCTAATGAAAAACATTGAATTATTAAAAATTGGCGCTTTGCACCGCTATTTTACCGACTCAAATTTTGTGCCAACTAGCTGAAACAATGGGGGGATATCCCACCTCCCTCCATGCGGGACGGCCCTGATCGTAAGTGCCATACCCCATGAAGAAATTGGGCATTGAGAGGGTTCAGACATTTTGGCTTTATGGTGTAGCCTTAAGACAAACTTAGGACTACAAATTTTTCCACCAGGGTTTCAAATTCACAGAAATTTAAGGGAGGAGGGGCAAATATGTTTTTGAACTCAAAACAGAGCAACTTTGTTCCTTTTCGATTTTCACAATGAAAATATAAAAAAGGTTAGTTAGAATCGAAATCCAATAAAATCATTTTTTAAATCTGGAGGGGGAATCTAGAGATAGCAGCAATACGCCACATCTACCCTTATTATCTCCCCTTGGTACAGCCACCTTTCCTGAAGATAAGTGAATGTTTCAGAACTTATGAAGTCTTGACTGTCTCCGAAGAATTTGTTGTTATTATACAGGCTAGCAGCTTGTAGTGTTGTAAATAATGCAAATTCCAAGACTGGCAGTAGGCTGTAAAACAATTGATATTAACACGGGTCATGTGATAAGGAAATGCAAAGGAATCTGAAATCCTTAAGCTATCTTAACGAATTTTACGATTACCTCATTCACTTTTCTCGGAGGTTATTCTGTCTGGAGAAAATTTCTCTTGCCCTAAGTTTCAATTGCCACTTGCGCAAAATAAATTGGCTCATAAACTTAGCAACTGTCCTCATTCCAGCGAGGGACTGATAAAGGGAGTACACCGAATGTGTCGGCACTTGAAAAGTGACCTAGTGGTAAATCTACTGCATTTAATGCTTCTTCCTTTTTTGCTTCTTATAGAAGAGTTATATCTTTCTAACTCCCATTTAGAAAGTATGGAATCTGTTGGCCCAGAGAGTATAAAATTGAGGCAGAAAGTTAAGTTTTATTTTCTTGCTTAACTTTACACGTTTTATTCTTTTTGGAATGGTGAGCATCAATGAAGGTCATGTTGAAATTTCAAAAAGTTTCAAGTTTCTTGGCTCCGTTGAATTAAGATTTAAGATTTATTCCAACAAAAAGAAATGTGTAACAAACATACATACAATATTAATAGTCAGATATGGTTAAGGTTGCAAAAAGAATCTTATTTTATGCTACTTCATCCTAATTTTTTAGATTTTTTAAAGAAATTATATCTTTTCTCTTTTGAACTGATTTAGAAGAATTTAACAGACCAAATAACTTCAATATTTTGTTGGACCGTTTCTTAGATATAAGGTTAATAGAGCTGTACTACTAAATTCTAATTCGTTTTCAAAAGATCCTATAGTTTTCTCTCCATTTTGTATGAATAGAGTGTCTAAGTAAACTGATATTATGAATATGCTATTATTATTATTATTGCTATTGTTATTATTAACATTACTATTATAATGAAGTCAAGTGTGGAATCTTTCAATTTTGATGCAAGGCTTGTTCTTTTTTTGTTTGGCAGTAATTGAAAGTAACTGAGTAATTTAATTGAATTGAAAGTAATTGATGTATAAACAGAGTTTAATTGTAAGAAGTACCAGAAAAAATTAATTCAACCTGTTAAGAATTTAAAGTTCAGAAAATTAATTTTAGTACCGCCAACAATATCTGACAATGGTAGTTCTCCGTCTCAAGTTACTGCCAGAGAAGGAACCCGGGTGAGTCTTGTATGCCAAGGAGAAGGCCGACCCCTACCAAAAGTAGCATGGAGGAGAGAAGATGGAAAAGCATTAATTCATCAGCGAAGATCTCTTGACACAGGTTTTTATTACTTTGTTTTATTACTTTTATTTCATTTTGCACTTCACCGACAATACCATCCTTACCCGCTATCAAGGCTCTCATGCTGTGGGTTGTCCGACTTTCAGGGTCACTTCTTCTGTGGGATTCTGCGTGGTTTGATTTATTTATTTATTTTTTTGCTTGGTTCCGTCTTGCATTGGTTCATTGGTTAGGGCAGATTTTGGAGAGGTTGAGCTGTTAGGAGTAGTATTTTGTGATTTTTGAAGTATTCATGCTGAGCGTTACATGATTTCAGTTTGAAGGGAATTTCTATCAAACAGTTCGTGGTAACGAACTGTAAGTAAGGATCGTTGCTACCTAATACTAACTGAAACTCTATGAAACAGAGTTTTTATGACAATAGCTGCCTCAAAACAATGAAATATTGATGTTTATTCAAAATTTATAAAATTCATCATGTTTATTGTCACATCAAACAGATCAAACACATCAAAAGTAACGAACCTGAGAAAATTTGCCCGGTTATTTAAACAGGAGGGAAACACCTCCAAAACATCAGGTGATCTTATTGAAAATCACAGAGACAGATTTAACATATCAGAGAACCTTTCTGTAGAGGTGGTTTCAATCTCCTATATACAAGAGTGATAACGGGGGGCGTGTTTATTTGTTTGTTTTTCCCAGGGGTAATCGTATCGAACCACTACTGCCCTTTCCAAGTGACCAAAAATATTGAAGGGCAACTAGCCCCCTCCTACGCCACTTTTCCCCCCAAAGTCACCCGATCATAATTTTGATCTTGCCATTTTGTTCAGCATTGTCGAAAGATCTTGTAACTACGTCCTTGAGGATAGCTTGACCCCCCACAGTCCCCAAGGAAGGGATATGAGCTTTGAACTTTGCCTATTGTTTACATATCGTATTGACATACATTCCTTGCGTCAGATTTCATAGTGTGCCCAAGGTAATTTTTGACTATCATTTGTCTTAATTCAGCACAGAATTTTCTGAAGTATTTTCCCAAAAATCTGCTCGGCCCTATTTCTTGTTTTGCTGTTGGCATTTAGAAAAATAATTCCACTATAATTTGTTGTGAATACTATTCTGTTATATCTATATTTGTACTTATATCTACATTTATCTGTATTTATATACAGATCTGTATTTATATCTATATTTATATCTACTATTTGTATTATATTGTATTCAATCCAAGTTTTTTCATTTTATTTAGTCAATTCTGTATTTTTATTACCTTAATTAAATTAAATTGCCGCTTGGAGCAATCTAAGGATTTAATCAAGTATTTGTCAAGTTTTCCTTTTCATTGGTTATCAGCATGCCCTTGAAAGCTTATCTTCTGGTTTAACCGTGATTAACTTTTGAATGCTTTTGCGTGGAATTCTGCGTGGTTTGATTTTTTTATTTTATTTTTATTTTTGCTTGGTTTCATTTTGTATTGGTTCATTAGTTGGGTCGGATTTTGCAGAGGTTGAGCTACTATAAGTAGTATTTTATGATTTTTGAATTTTTCATGCTGAGTACTACATCATTCCAGTTTGAAGGGAATTTCTATCAAACACTTCGTGGTAATGAACTGTAAATATGGAGCGACGCTATTTAAAAGTAACTGAAACTCAGTGAAGCAGAAATTAGATAACAATAGCTACCTCAAAACAATCGAATTTTCATGTTTATTTAAAATAAATAAAATTGATCATATTTATTTTCACCCATCAAAAATAAAGAGCCTGAGAAAATTTGCCCAATTTTCGAAAAAGGAGGAAAACCGTCCTAGACATCAAGTGATCTTAACGAAAATCACACGGTTAAATTTAACATATCAGAGAACCTTTTTATAGAAGTGTTTTCAAGCTTCTATTTCAGAAATGTAAAATTTTGCATTTTTTTTCCAGAAGAATAATCACGGGGACGTTATTATTTGTTTATTGCTTTTTCCCAGAGGTGATCGTATCAAACCAGCGATCCTCATTTGATCTGAAATCGAAAGTTCTAGTTCCCTTTTTAAGTGACAAAAAATATTGACAGGCGACTTGGCCCCTCCCACGCCCCTTTTTCCCCAAAGTTACCGGATCAAGATTTTGAGTTTGGCCATTTTGTTCAAAATAGTCGGAAGATCTTATAATTATGTCCTTGAAGATGACTTCACCCCCAACAGTCCCTGAGGAAGGGCTATAAGCTTTGAACGTTGCCCATTGTTTGCATATCGCATTGGTTATTGGGAAATATACATATATGTTTGTGGGTGGCGTTTCTCTGGTTGGGAATTATATGAAAAGATCTTTTCGTTAAGAAAAATTCGTGGGTGAAGAAAATTTTCCATGGAGCGGGAGTCGGATTTCCCAGCATTATTTAAAAAACGATCAAAGAATAAATAATTTGTTTCAATGGAAAGTAAGGAGAAATATTCAAACTTAAAACAAACAGAAATTATTACGTATATGAGGATGTTGTCCCCCCCCCCAATACCACGCTCTTTACGCAAAAGTTTTGCTTAGGACTTATAAAAAAGCTTATTATTCTAATAGTTATTCTTCAATAATTGGAACAAAAAGTAAAACATTGGTGTAAAGAGTAAGGTATTGAGGAGGGGGCTACACCCTCAATAAGTAATAATCTCTCTTCGTTTAAGTTTTTATATTGTTCATTACTTTTGGTTGAAAAAACCTGTTGTTTTATTTTGTCTAAAGAGATACAAGAATTTACAGCTGAATTTAACCCGAGACTTTTTTCTTCTTCGTCTTAAAGCTGCCTTAACCTCTCCTAAACCAAACAGGCCCCAGAGAAACACAATCTTTTACCCACAATTTTACACAAATCTTACGTAAAAATTCAGAAATGCCAAAGCCTCTTTCTTTTTACTGGTTGACATTTTAGGCATTCAAGTGGAATTAAACTTTCGTTCATTTTACTGGCTTATAGTTAAAAATTTCACGCCAAAAAAATATTAAGGTTTTTAGAAGGTGGGTTTATTTTATCTACATAAATTTTACTTCCTCAATAAATATTAAAATGGGCTTACGAAAAATTGTCGTGGTTTAACCCAATGAAATACTATGTTCCTGAATCTTGTTTCTGGAATAAAAAGAGTGCATTTGGGGATACTTTGTTCTGGAAAGTGCCCATGAATAAGTTTTTCGTAAGAGCGAAATTATGATTTTTGCCTGACTCTTTTTACAGATATTAAAAGACTACTTTTCCTTATTCAAAAATTTGTTTATTTATTTATCTGACTAGAATAAAAATAATTAAAAAGTAAAATATGGAAACGAAGCTTTTCGTCGATTTGTTTCACTTCATAGATGACTGTTTTGGAAGACAGATGTGTGAAAATGTAAGTGAAATCTGAAAAAAAATACACTAAATCCAAGCAATATTGACATTTATCTAACTAAATCCAAGGGGGGATTTAATATTCAGCATCACGCTCTTCGTTTCCTTGAACAACTATAAAACATTCTAATAATTGAAAATTTTTGAGAAAACCAACAAGACAATAGATTAATACGGCCAAGTGAGTCAGCAGAGGATTTTGCCTCCTCCTTTCCCTCCCCACGTGAAACATTGTGTTTTTTAACTTCTAATTGGTTCTTAGGTTTTCCTTCTGATTTGACTATTTTTGGTTTTTATTAAACTGTGCCTCACTCTAAATTAAAAGACTGCTACAATTTTCCTCAGGATTTCCAGTACTTTTTAATTTAGTTTGTCGGATTTTGTAACGGTAGTGGCTTTTACACTTAGGAAAAGCGTTGAAAAAAGAGTTGAAATTGTATTGCCCTTAAATTACTATTAATAAAAAACAAGTTTTTTCAACTGAAAGTAAGGAGCGACATTAAAACTTAAAACGAACAGAAATTAATCTGTATATGAAAGGGGCTGTTCCCTCCTCAACGCCTCGCTCTTTACGCTAAAGTTTGACCCTTTCTCACAACTCTACTTATCATAACAATAAAAAAAACTTTAGCGTAAAGAGCGGGGCGTTGAGGAGGGAACAGTCCCGTTCATATACAGAGTAATTTTTGATCATTTTAAGTTTTAATATCGCTTCTTACTTTCAGTTGAAAAAACTTATTTTTTTATTTAATTTCTGACCGTTTTTGAATTAATGCATGTTTTGATTTTTGCTCTCCGCACATAAAAAATAAAAATAAAATTTGAACATTAATTTTGTTTTGGCTTAATGGCTTTTTCATAGTTTTGATAGGACATTTTAAGAGATAAGGGGTGGGGGAGGAGGTCTAGCTGCCCTTAAATATTTTGGTTTCTTAAAAAGGCAGCTAGAACTTAGTTTTTTATGAACGTTTTTGTTAGTAATAAATATACGCAACTTACGAAATAACTTGCATAACGAGCTTCTGTATTCGTATATTTTTATTACGTATATGAGAGAGTTCGCCCCCTCGTCAATACCTTGCTCACACTAAAGCTTAAATTTTATCGCAAGACCCCTGAATCAAAAGGGTTGTAGAATAAATAGTTGAAATTACAAAAAAATGCTTTAGCATAAAGATCGAGGTATTTAGGAGGAGAGGAATCTCCTCATATTTGTAATAATTTCTGTTCGTTTTAATTTTAAAGTTGCTCCTTACATCCAGTTGAAAAAACTTTTTCATATTTAGTTTTCATTGTTTTTTCTTAAAGAATGCTAGAAAATCCTGCACTCCCTTCATGAAGATTCTCTTCCACCAAATTCTCCATGGAAAGATCATCCCGCTTAACCCCCGCCCCTCGAATCCCTCCCCCCAAAAAGAAAAAAGTCATCCTAAAAACGTCTGTACACTTCCTAATAACCATTACTATATGTAAACGATGGTCAAAGTTTGTAACTTGCAGCCCCTCCCCCGGTGACTGTGAGGGAGTAAGTCAACCCCAAAGACATAGCTATTAGGTATTTCGACTAGGTTGAACAAAATAGATATCTCAAAATTTTTATCCGGTGACTTTGGGAAAAAATGAGCGTGGGAGGGAGCCTAGGTACCCTTCTATTTTTGGTCACTTAAAAAGGGCACCAGAACTTTCAATTTCCGTTAAAATGAGGCCTTTCTCAAAATTCTAGAAGCACTGGTTTGATACCGATCACCCGTAGGAAATAAAAAAATGAATAAATAAAATAAACACGCACCCGTGATCGGTCTTGTGGCAAAACATACGAAATTCCACATTTTTGTAGATAGGAGCTTGAAACTTCTACAATATGGTTCACTGATACACTGAATGTGATGGTGTTATTTTCGGTAAGATAATATGATGTTTAGGGGGTTTCCCCCAATTTTCCAAAATAAGGCAAATTTTCTCAGGCTCGTAACTTTTGATAGGTACGACTATGTTTAATGAAACTTGTATATTTAAAATTAGCATAAGAATCCGATTCTTGTGATGTATCTATTATTATCGAAACTCTGTTTTTTAGAGTTTTGGTTATTATTAAGTTACTGTATGGTCACTATCAAACAGTTCGTTATCACGAACTGTTTAATTAAGTTTTCTAGACAGGAGAATTCTTTATGCATGATTCTAAAACTTCCATTTTCTTCGATGGACTCTTATGCATTACCAGTATCTCTTGCTTGTGAACTTTAATTTTGGACTATAATATTACTTATAGTCCAAAATATTCGCTTCGCACCTCATTGTTGTTTTCCTTTTTATTAATTCTTTTTTAGGACCTAACTTTGAATTCAGTGTAAATTACTTGTGAATAGCTTTAGTGAATTCAATATTATTTTATCAAAAGAAAACAAAATGTTTCTGTTTGCTCAAATGGATATCCAGTACTCTACCTTCTATTCTCAATGTTATATACCAGCACCTCTAATTCATGTGAAAATACGTTTAGCCTCTCTTTGGAATCGTTTATAGAGTTCTTTTATTGCCTGGAAAGAGTTTTGGTGAAGAGGCTACCGCATATGTAAAAGCTTTCAAAGAAATTGGACAAGTAGTTTTAACGTACTGATCTGGACAATTTAATGGAGCTTGAGAATACGAGTGGTGTTGTAGAACTTTTTTTTGCTTTAAGGTCTCTGTGTTTGCAGAAGTAAAGGGGAAAAGAGATACTGCTGTCCTATACTTTTGCGTTATGCTTTAATTATGGGGTTATACTTGCCCCCTCCTTTCCCTCCCCACTTGAAATATTCTGTTTTTTAAACTCTAATTGGTTCTTAGGTTTTCCATCTAGTTTTTGGGAATATTTCGTTCTGGAAAGTGCCCAAGAATAAGTTTCTTGTAAGAGTATAACCCATCTATACAGAAGATAATATAGAAGATAAAGTAATAAGCAATATCAAAACTTAAAACGAACAAAGATTATTACTTATTGAGGGTGAAGCCCCCTCTTCAATACCTTACTCTTTATACCAAAGTTTTACTTTTTGTTCCAATTATTGAAGAATAACTATAAAAGGGTTGTATTTTTTTTACTTTAAGATCTCTGTGTTTACAGAAGCAAAGGGAAAAAGAGATACTGCTGTCCTATACTTTTGCGTTATGCTTTAATTATGGGGTTATACTTGCCCCCTCCTTTCCCTCCCCACGTGAAATATTCGGTTTTTTAAACTCTAATTGGTTCTTAGGTTTTCCATCTAGTTTTTGGGAATATTTCGTTCTGGAAAGTGCCCAAGAATAAGTTTCTTGTAAGAGTATAACCCATCTATACAGAAGATAATATAGAAGATAAAGTAATAAGCAATATCAAAACTTAAAACGAACAAAGATTATTACTTATTGAGGGTGAAGCTATTGAATATCTTCAATACCTTACTCTTTATACCAAAGTTTTACTTTTTGTTCCAATTATTGAAGAATAACTATAAAAGGGTTGTATTTTTTTATTTTATTTTAAGATCTCTGTGTTTACAGAAGCAAAGGGAAAAAGAGATACTGCTGTCCTATACTTTTGTGGTATGTTTTAATTATTTGGGTTATATTTTAAACACAATTTTGGAACCAAACACAGCAGCCTTATCACTAGAGAGAAAGACAGCACTGTCTTTTACTAACTGAGTTAACTGATGCTCTGGTTTAACTAATACTGAACGAAGAACCTAAGCTAGACCTCTGGTGTCATGGTTACATGGAGTGTCACAGCAACTGTAACCGTGGGTCACAGTTGCAGAGCTATATCTCATTGATAATAAATGTGTATGGTGCTGTATAGCATTTGCAGATAATTTGTGATCACTATTAGATAAGTGATCACTATTGAAGATAAGTTGTGATCAGATAAGTTGTGGGTTATTAGTTCTAAGGTCAATGTTTAATCAAGGAGCTTCTGAAATAAGTTATGTGTGTACAGAGGATTCTCAAACTCTGTATCTACATTGTTTTTGTTTTGTTTTTTTGTAATGTTTGCTTTAGTTAAGGAACATGCGTAAAATCGTTAATAGTGTAAGCTTTTATTTCCTAGTGTTCGGGTCGTGTTTGGATATAGAAGAATACACTTCTTCTTATATAATAAATGTCAATATCGAGATTTTTTAGAAAATAGAAAAGAATTTAGTATCTGTTTTGAAATCTGAATTTTTGGTAATATTTCACAAACATTTATGAGAGATTTGGAAATTTTCTTAGGAATTCGATGGAAAATATGATTTCTAAATAGTTAAGCTTCGAAGATAGATCTTTTAACTTAGACAAAAGGTAGAGAATCAAAAGAATAAAATTTAAAAGTAGAAAAAAGCAAAGAATGGAAATTTGTATTTTATTTTTTTACCAGAGGAAAAATCATGGAAGCGTGTTTATTTTTTTCCATGGCTGATCGCATCAATCCAATGGTCCTAAAGGATTGGAGCGGGTTTTTTCAAACGGCAACCAAAACTTCTAGTACCCTTTTAAATTGACAAAAAATACTAGAGGGACAGTAGCCCCTCTCAAACACTCCTTTCCCCATAAGACATCTAATAAAAATTTTGAGATACTCAGTTGATTCCACATAGTTGAAAGGTCCGGTAACTTTGCCTTTGAAGATGATATACCCCCCTCCCTTGCGGAAGGAGCTGTATTTCTTGTAAATTACCCATTGTTCACATGTACTATTTATTATTTTTAAATATACTGTTTTTTGGAGGCTTAATTTTCTGGTGGGAGAATTTTCCGTGGTTCAAAAGTTTTCGAAGGGAGTTATCTATGGGGAAAAAAGGAGCAATGTAAAAAAAGAACAAAACTTATTCCGTTTGTGAGGGGGCTTCCCCTTCCTCAATTCTTTCTCTTTATGCTAAAATTAAATTTTTTGAAACAATTCATTAAGAAGGACTGCTCAAACAAAAGTGCTGTTGGGTTTGAATGAGAAATATTTTTCAAGAACTTTTCATACTTTAGCGTAAAGAGCGAGGATCGAGAAGGTGCAGCCCCCTCCCCCCACATATGAAATATTTTCTCTCTGTTTTAAGTTTTACTACTTACTTTCATTTGAAAAAAAACTGTTTTTTACATAATTAAAATTGGAGCTGTATTTTTATTGTAACTATTTATATTAACAAAGATTTGCCCTACCTTATAAATTGGTTTTTTTTTCAGTCACTGAAATAAATGCTTATTCAAATTATTAGTAAGTTTACATCTGTTTGGAATCTGCTAGACAGGAAAACTACGTCTCTTAGGTACTATTATAAGTGTAAATCAAACAAGGAGTCTTTCACTTTCAAAAATAATGTACACCAGACTGCATGTGCCGTTCGCCATGGAAGTGTGTCAGTTGTAGAACAAGCTGCAATGTGCATGACGCTAAGAGGCTTGGTATAGTGGATTTACACCATTCTTAACACAAACGTAACGCTTTAAGATGTTCACCTGGTGATAGAGACTGGGTGACCCCCCGCAACTAAACCAAGTAGCACCGATATTCTAGGAAATAATGATTACAAATTTTTTTTTCCAGAAACTTTCCAGGGTGAGGAGCTCATATTGCCGAAAGTAAGTCGAACAGATACGGGAGCATATTTTTGCATAGCAAGTAATGGTGTACCACCCATCGTAAGCAAAAGAGTACTTCTTGACGTTGAATGTGAGTTCTTTTACCGCTTTCAAGTTTGCTACCAAAAGAGGGGAAAGCTGACAAGAGAGGAAACTTAGGGCCCTAAAATAGATTTAGTAGACATTTCAAACTATTTGTATCACTGATAACACGTTTCCCCCCTGAAAAATCTCCCCCCATCGGAAAAGGGATGCTCAATTTTGCGTGTGATAGAATTTTCTATGGGGGGATATTTTGCGGGAGTATTTTTCCCAGGGGCGGGGGAGGGGGTTCAAAGGCATTGTACATGGGATACTTTCCGCGGGGTGAGGTATTTTCTATGAGGAGATTTCTTGGGGGATGTTTTCGGGGGGGGGGGGGGAATGTCGGCTCCAAGTTGGATCAAGCATGAATTTTTCTGGAACCGCACAGATTTTCTTTGCTTTGAACATTTATTATATTAATTATAAAACGGGTTGGGTCTTGCTAGTACACATACCTGCGCGAGTTTACAGGTATCTATAAACGTATTTTCCGTCTCTAATAAGCAGGATTTATTCTTTTGTCTTCAAGCCAAATTTAAGCAAAAATGAAAACAAGTAAAAATGTAAAATAATATTTTTACATAAATTTGAATAATTTGGATTAAGACTTTTTTGGAAACGCTAGATGACAAAGTTTTTTTTTTTTTTAATTTCTCAAAGACGATCTTATGTTTCCAGGAAACTGTTTCCCAACTTTTTAGATACCTTTGCACTTTGTTTGTGAAGTTAAATAATTTATGGATCTTTTTAAAGTATTATAGTTCTTGTAAAACCTAATTGCGAAGGCAAAGGCCTTTTCCCAAAAAGGAAGCATTTAGTTGATCAAGAAAACAGGCCCAAATTCGTGTTCTTAATTTAACAGAGTTTTGTTTCAGACTCGTTTGTGTAATTGGTTTCTCTTCTTCTTATATTGACAACGATCCAGTTTTCGGACTTCTAATAAACAAATGGAATCACTAATATTAAGTTACCACTGGATTGACTTAGCTTATTCCTGGGACAATCTTTTATGTGCTCGTTATATATCCAGCAGACACGATGTGGATTTAAAAAAAAAGTATTTGGAAAACCATCGGTCTCCATAACGCTATTCTTATTTCTCTCAGAGTAGAAGAGACCCGACATTAAATTTTCAAATTTGACAGACCGGGAACCCTAAAGTTGAACATGGCTTATTTCGTTTGTTGAGTGCCATTTTCTATCTAAAATACAGATACTTGAATTACTTGTAATTAGTAACGCAGGCAAAAAGGGCATATGTCCACTTTTCCTAATTTTACAGGAGAGCAAAATGAAAGTAAAAATGCACAATGAAAAATCTTTATCACAAATTACAGTTTAAGAAACTTGGAACTTTAAAGACCGGCTCCTAGTTAACGTTTCGATTGGAATTCGCTGGAAATACCGAAATTGCTGAATTGTTTGTAACTTAGAAGATAGAAGACTTGCGCCCTTTTTTACACCCTTTTGGAACAATTTGTAACTTGGTAAGGATTAAAGATAAGCTCATTTTGAATAAACCAATCTCTCCGAGCTATTTCAAACAACATGCTTAACTCAGCATCAGGAAAAAGTGGATTTAGGCCCTTTTTGCGAAACGCCCACGGATTTCAGAAGTAAACTAAATTCAAGTTATAGCCGCAGAAAACTCTGTAATGTTGAAAATTTTCTTGTGAACAGTAAAAAACCTTGCAGCTTATACCAAAGAACAGGTTGATTTTTTAAGCTATTTTTTCGCAGAGAAAATTAATGACAAAAAGGCATGTAAGTCAAAAGACAGCCTTCATGCTACTAACCTTTCAAAATCAATATATTCATGGTTTTGCCCTGCAATCTCTTTGGGTTTCATATGTTAACTCCAGTTTTCTACCATTTGGAGAATAAAAGAAACGTTTTGGGAGGGTAAGGGTCATGGATTCTCCTTCCTTTTTCCCCTTGTGTGGAGAAACTGGTAAGGATCTACTTCACTTTATGGCCTTTTGTCCCGAATTGTAGGATTTAAGGAAATGATATTTTTGGTAATGAGGGGTCAAATGAGTTACTCGTTTCAGTAGTGGGATCAAAAATTATGGGGGAACAAAAAGAGACTCAGTTACAATAAATTGCGAATGACTAACAGGGATGGATCCTTAGGAGAGGAGAGGGGGTGCTTACTGGTAACAGTGTTCCCACTGTCCTTGTGGATTCAAAGCCGTAAATACCTATCTTTCTAAAACTAACTTTTATTTCAGGTTTATCTCACTACTTCCCCGAATTCCACTCTCACTAAAAAATAAATTGTGTAGTAAGTGCATCGTAACGAATCATCGATATGACTAGCTATTGTCGTGACTTTCAATCAGTGTCTGATATTACTGTGTTATGGAATGCATTTTTTTTTTTTTTTAGATATTTTATAGCTGTTTCTTATAAGTTTGACACGTAGTAGACGAGATCTAAGACTAAACTCTATGATAGGAAAGGCCTGGAGCCTTGAAGCTGAACAATCACCTACTTTATTTTATCGAGTGCTGTATTTTATTTATAGTACAGTATTTGAATCATTTGTAGTTAGTTATGCATATATTATATTTAAAAAAAAAGTGAAACTCTTTTATTAAAGTACTTCTTGCCCAAGAAAATTAAGTTAGGGACACAGAAAACAACATAAATTCAGAAAGTGGAAATTACCTTGTAAAAAGTTTAAAACTTTGTAGCTTGTGCCAAAGAACATTGCAAATTTCATAAGGCGATCTTCAAGTTGGATTCCCCTTGTAGACTGACAACTGTAATATCAAATTTAATTACATTTCAAAGAGAAGCTTTACCATTTGGGGGGGGGGGGGGGGGCACTTACAGCCTCTAGATTTTGGAAAAACAGTTTTTTTATTTTTATTGAAAAAAATACCCTTTTTCATCGAAAAAACAACAAAATTGCCCCCTAGATTGAAAAAACATATTTCATGCCCTACCCTCAGAGTCTTCTTGAATTTGTGCCACTTTAAATACGTTCTGAGACCATACCGGCTATGCATGACGTATGAAAACAAAGAAAGGAAATAATAAATGAAAAGAGAAAAATCAAATAGGTGAAAAACGAGGATTTTATCAGCCAGTAGCAAAACATGAAAAACAAGCAAATATTTCGACAAGGACCTCCGCCAAGTCGTCCTCAGTGTTAAAAAAAATAAGAAAGAGGAAAAAGAAAAAAAGAAACAAAGAAGAAACAACAACAAAATTCTAACCTTTTTAAGTGAACTGTATGAGAGGAAAAAAGACACTTTTTATAAGTCTCTTATTATAAGAAAAAAGGTACTTTTTTCCTCTTTCTGAAAAAGGTGATTTTTCTAAGTATATAAACAAACTACATAGTAATATAGCACAAATACAGAAGAGAGAATAACGAGGACTTTTTTTTCCTACACAGTGAATGAAAAAAAACTATTTGAATATTTCGGCCCTATATCTAAGGACCATCATCAGCCAAGAAAATAATAAAAAATAACACAAAAAACACTTACAATAAAAGCTCTTTGTTAAAAACCGTTTTTTAAAATAGCCTTGGAACCATTGCTTCTTAACGAAAAGTTCAGTCAAGTCATATAGCAGTTACTTAAATTTTTCTACGGACTCTAGGTATAAATGATCTTAAAAAAATTTCGCATCGAAGAACAAATCACTTAAAAAAAACGCAATTCAGAAAATGTCAAAACTCCTTATTTTGAGAAAGTAAGCCTTTATAAAGAACATAAGCTAGAAAGTTTCTCCGTTTATAAAACTTGATTTTGGAATATGATTATATAGCCTAGTTTGACAAATTGTGTATGAAGTGTTATTGCCTAAAAATACAAAAATCAAATCATTCAGCTTTCTACGCTATCTTAGTGTGAGTTTGATACTAGAATATGGCTTTCTCTCAAAGAAAAGTAGAGAGGTGCATGTCTGTTCGACCATAGATACCTCGGAAATGTCGAAATTATATTTTGTCTGGCATCGAAGGAGATAGTAAAGGAATACATTACCCCATTAATGCACGCAAGACATTTTTGTCCTGCGTACTTTTTATTATTTTTGTCGTAGCTTCCAATATGTTTTATAAAATTCACTTTTTTTTGTTTTTGAAGAACCGCATATAGGAAAATTTCAGTTTATTTTGAGTTGCTTCTATTTCTGATTTCTCTTCTGTAATTTGAAGACCTTTAACATCAGTTTAAGAAGAAACCTTTAACATCAGTTTAAGAAGAAGCTTGTCAAGTCTTTTCAAATCACTAAGTCGTTTGTGCCTTCATTTCTTTTTTTAATTCTTGTTTTGACTAAGATAAATGAAAAAAAAAGTTTTTTAACGGAAAGTAAGGAGCGACATTAAAACTTGAAACGAACAGAAATTACTTCGTATGTGAAAGGGGCTGCTTCCTCATCAACGACCCGCTCTTTACGCTAAAGTTTGACTCTTTCTCTTAACTCTACTTTTTAAAACAGTAAAAAACTTAAAATAAAATAAATCACCCCTGGAGAAAAAAAAAAAAAAAATAAACACGCATCCGTGATCTGCCTTCTGGCAAAAAATACAAAATTCCACATTTTTGTAGATAGGAGCTTAAAACTTCTACAATAGGGTTCATTGATACGCTGAATCTGATAGTGTGGTTTTTGTTAAGATTCTTTGACTTTTAGGGGTTGTTTCCCCCTATTTTTTAAAATAAGGCAAATATTCTCAGGCTCGTAACTTTTGCTGTGTAGGACTAAATTTGATGAAACTTATATACTTCTATGAATTCTAAGAAACTAAAATTCTATAAATTTTGGGGGTTATTTTCCCCTATTTTCTAAAATAAGGCAAATTTTCTCAGGCTCGTAACTTTTGATGGGTAATACTAAACATGATTAAACTTATAGATTTAAAATCAGAATTAAAATTCGATTCTTTTGATGTAGCTATTGGTATCAAAATTCCATTTTTTAGAGTTTTGGTTACTGTAGAGCCGGGTCGCTCCTTACTACAGTTCGTTACCACGAACTGTTTGATAATGCATTGCATTGTGTCAGTTCAGTATATCGAAAATTGAAATAAAGGTGACAATGCACTATAGAACAGAGACTTGACTGGAACTATTAGCCTATTGGATCGAAAAAGATAATGTCAGCAGGCTAAAATTCTAATAATGGTTGAAACTTGTATTAACTAATATGAAAATTGTGTCCTTAATGATTTTCGACTCGATTTTTTATTCTCCGGGTTTAATCCACTATGTTCAGCTTCAGCCAATTTAAGAGAACTTTGTATTTTCCCTGGGTGGTTGTAGCAATGTTTATACTGTTCACTTCTTATACTTCTTATACTGTTTTTACTGTTTATAATGTTTATACTGTTCACTTCTTATACTTCTTATACTCTTTATACTGTTTCTAATGTTTATACTGTTCACTTCTTATGCTGTTTGTACTGTTTATAATGTTTATACTGTTCACTTCTTATACTTCTTATACTCTTTATACTGTTTCTAATGTTTATACTGTTCACTTCTTATGCTTCTTATACTGTTTGTACTGTTTATAATGTTTATACTGTTCACTTCTTATACTTCTTATACTGTTTGTACTGTTTATAATGTTTATACTGTTCACTTCTTATACTTTTTATACTGTTTTTAATGTTTATACTGTTCACTTCTTATACTTCTTATACTGTTTGTACTGTTTATAATGTTTATACTGCTCACTTCTTATGCTTCTTATACTGTTTGTACTGTTTATAATGTTTATACTGTTCACTTCTTATACTTCTTATACTGTTTGTACTGTTTATAATGTTTATACGGTTCACTTCTTATGGTTCTTATACTGTTTGTACTGTTTATAATGTTTATACTGTTCACTTCTTATGCTGTTTGTACTGTTTATAATGTTTATACTATTCACTTCTTATACTTCTTATACTGTTTGTACTGTTTACAATGTTTATACTGTCACTTCTTATACTTCTTATGCTCTTTGTACTGTTTCTAATGTTTATACTGTTCACTTCTTACACTTCTTATACTGTTTGTACTGTTTATAATGTTTATATTGTTCACTTCTACTTTCAGTTGCACCAACTGTCAACGTACCAGACCAGTTAATTGGAGCAATAGTTGGAACAGAAGTGACGCTAGAATGCAGAACTGAGGCTTGGCCAAGACCAATCATCTATTGGATTCGGGGAAGTCAAGATTCCTACCTCTTGCCTGGGAAACCTTATAAAGCTGAAGTATCAGAAAATGGATTTAACACAAAGTCTCTTCTGAGGTTTACTGCGATAACACAAAAAGATTTTGGGACATATAAGTGTATGTCAAAAAATGCTTTAGGAGAGGCAGAAGGAACCATACGTCTCTATGGTAAGTTTTCCATCGAATTGCTTAACTATTAGTTATAAATTAAATAAAAAAAACTATTTTTTTTTTACTGAAAGTAAGGAGTGACATTAAAACTTAAAACGAACAGAAATTAGTCCGTATATGTAAGAGGCTTTTCCTCCTCAACGCCCCACTCTTCAAGCTAAAGTTTGAGTCTTTCTCTTAACTCTACCTTTTTAAAACAGTAAAAACTCTAGCTTAAAGAGCGGGGTGTTGAGGAGGAAAAGCCCCTTCTGCGATGGTGTGATTCTAGTTAAGATTCTATGAATTTTAGGGGGTGTTTCCCCTTGTTTTCTAAAATAAGGCAAATTTTCTCAGGCTTGTAACTTTTGATGGGTAAGATTAAGCTTGATGAAACTTATATATTTAAAATCAGCATTAAAATACAATTCTTTTGATGTAACTATTGGTGTCAAAGTTCCGTTTTTTATGGTTTCGGTTACTATTGAGTCGGGTCGTTCCTTACTAGAGTTCTTTACCACGAACTGTTTGATATTTACTGTGAATAGATCCTTGATGTTCGATTTTTGGTTCACGACCATTGTTATAGAAAACTAGATATTAATAATAAGTACATCCTGCTTTATTCCGAGCTTGTTGTTTGTTTATTTGTGGAAAATCCGCCATACCAATATTGAATGACTATTGATAAAAGAAAAAAAAAAAACAGTGGAGACAACTTAAAACAAAGACGAACAGTTCACGGTAAAGACTTGTAAGGATCAAATGACGACAATGACAAAAAATAAATGAAATTTGATATCAAGAGGTAGATATAAATTACGGGCACTTTACGCTGATTCCAAACAAACAAAATTTACAAAGTTTAATATCACATATCAAAACCTAAGGGTCTGAGAAAATTTTCCTGATTTTCAGCAACAGCCAGTATAAGTTCCACTCTGTAGCTTCAGAAGATACATATATATATATATATATATATATATATATATATATATATATATATATATATATATATATATATATATATGTATATATATATATATATATATATATATATATATATATATATATATATATATATATATATATGTGTATATATATATATATATATATATATATATATATATATATATATATATATATATATATATATATATATATATATATATATATATATATATATATATATATATATATATATATATATATATATAAGCATATATAATATATTAATCGGTCTCTTTGTGATCATAAACGTATGAATGTTTGTTATTTTAATATTTGCTAATTTTACCTTTTGTTTTAGAGATGACAGTTCCCGTGGTTTCAAAGGCATCCAGTTCAAAAAGAACAAAATCTGATGGTAAGTCAAATTCCTATTATCTATTATCCCAAAGTATTTGTAATTATCGCTAAAGAGAGTAATGTATATTATTGATATGGCAAACAAATTGAATTTAGTCCATTTTTTTCTTTATGGTTGATTTCATCAAACAGTTTGTGGTAACGAACTGTAGTAAGGAGCGACCCGGCTCAATAGTAACCAAAACTCTTAAAAATTGAATTTTGATATCATTAGCTACATCAAAAGAATCGCATTTTAATGCTGATTTTAAATATATAAGTTTCATCAAGTTTAGTCTTACCCATCAAAAGTTACGAGCCTGGGAAAATTTGCCTTATTTCAGAAAATAGGGGGAAACACCCCCTAAAAGTCGCAGAATCTTACCGAAAATGACACCATCAGATTCAGCGTATCAGAGAACCCTACTGTAGAAGTTTTAAGCTCCTATCTACAAAAATGTGGAATTTTGTATTTTTTGCCAGAAGACAAATCACGGGTGCGTGTTTATTTGTTTGTTTGTTTTTTTTTCCAGGGGTCATCGTATCGACCAAGTGGTCCTAGAATGTCGCAAGATGGCTCATTCTAACGGAAATGAAAAGTTCTAGTTCCCTTTTTAAGTGACCAAAAAAATTGAAGGGCATCTAGGCCCCCTCCTACGCTCATTTTTTCCCAAAGTCAATGAATCAAAATTTTGAGATAGTCATTTTGTTCAGCATAGTCGAAAATCATAACGACTATGTCTTTGGGTATGACTTACTCCCCCACAATCCCTGGGGGAGGGGCTTGCAAGTTACAAACTTTGACCAGTGTTTACATATAGTAATGATTATTGGGAAGTGTACAGACATTTTCAGGGGGATTTTATTTTGTTTGGGGGTGGGGCTGAGGGGACGGGGCTATGTTGGAGGATCTTTTTTTGGAGGAATCTGTCATGGGGGAAGAAAAATTCAATGAAAAGGGCGCAGGATTTTCTAGCATTACTATAAGAAAACAATGAAAAATAAACATGAAAATGTTTTTTCAAATGAAAGGAAGGAGTAGCATTGAAACTTTAAACGAACAGAGATTATTACGCATATGAGGCGTTCTAAAAATACTTTAGCATAAAGAGCGAGGTATTTAGGAGGAGATAAATACCTCGCTCTTTATGCTAAAGTATTTTTAGTAATTTCAACTATGTATTTTACGGCCTTTCTGATTCAGGGGTCATTCTTAAAGAATAGGGACAAAACATACGATTTAGTGTAAAGAGCGAGGTATTAGCGAGGGTACAAACCCCCTCGTATACATAATAAAAATATAAGATTATGAAAGTTTGTTACGTAAGTTACTTTTTAAGTTACGTAAATTTTTTACTAATAAAAACAATCGTTAAAAATTAAAAGTTCTAGTTACATTTTTAAGTAACCGAAAAATTGGAGGGCAACTAGACCTCCTTCTCCACTCCTTATTTCTCAAAATTCATTTTAATAATTTATGTTTGGAGAGCCAAAATCAAACATGTATTAATTCAAAAACGTTCAGAAATTAAATAAAAAACTAGTTTTTTTGAATGAAAGTAAGGAGCTACATTAAAACATAAACCGAACAGAAATTACTCCGTATATGAAATGGGTTGTTCCCTCCGCAGTCCCTCGCTCTTTACGCTAAAGTTTGACTCTTTGCCACAATTCTACTTTTTAAAACAATTAAAAGCTTTAGCGTTTAGAGCGAGGGACTGCGGAGAGAACAACCCATTTCATATACGGAGTAATTTCTGTTCGTTTTAAGTTTTAATGTCGCTCCTTACTTTCAGTTAAAAAAACTAGTTTTTTTTATTTAATAACATTATAAATCCATAGGGATATTACCTAAGGTAAATAAAAAGAGAAGTTTTTCTTATGGTAAATAAAGAGGGAATCTAAGAAAAGGGTTAAAAAATACACAGTGATGGCAAAAATAAGGGTCTTTATAAAAAGCAAAATTAGGTTAAATTTCTTCTGCTATTAGTAAGTCTTGTGACACTATTCCACAAATCCTTCAGAACTGTTTCCTTAATAGTCCCTAAATGATCACATGTTTAAATAGACACATCTTGCCTGTGTTTACATTATTAGTAGGAAGAGAAGGATGAAATATGAGGTAGAGTAGGCTCAAGTGCTTCATTTTGGCCCTTTAAATTATGCAGAAATAAATTTATTGCATGATACTGATTTTAAAAATGCATAATATGACCAATATTCTAATAAAATGTAGCATGAGGCAAATTCTTAAATTGGCTATTATTACAGTTTGGAAACAAATCCTGGATTAGGTTTCTTGCTGTTAAATTAAAATGGGTACCTTTAAAACTTAACGTCGTTCTATGTGTAGTTACTGGGTGTATAGCTGCTTATTAGGCAATCGAGGAGGGAAAGGTTCTCTTTTGATTAGTTTCAGGTCTTAAAAAGGCCATTAGAACTCACAATTCCTGCCCAAATCAGCCATTCGCTTGTGTTTTTGTTTTACAGCCAGAATTTCCATATGCAAAACCTAGTATATGAGAAATGAACAATTCTGTACTAATTCACCGATATTTCGTTTTGTATATATATATATATATATATATATATATATATATATATATATATATATATATATATATATATATATATATATATATATATATATATATATATGTATATATATATATATAAAAATATAAACATATATATATATATATATATATATATATATATATATATATATGTATATGTATATATACATAAATCAATATATATATATATATATATATATATATATATATATATATATATATATTCCCTGAAAGTAATATACACTCAAATATCAAAAATTCAGCGTTTTTCTCACAGTTACTTCGTTATGCAAGGATTTGTAGTAATTATGTTGATTTTAAAAATAGATGTAAAATCTTAAGCCAAAAATTGATATCAAGAGGTGTTTCTGCAAATAAATTAACTTGGCAATTTAAAAAATTTAGTTTTCATTATAACGAACTTTTAAATAAATATCAAAAGAATTATCTAGAAATACTTAAAGAAATTTTCAACTAATTTTGGAGGTTCGAGAAATGTTGTCGCAACGCCATTTATTTTGAATTGTGTTTCTAATTGAGCGGATTTTTGTAAAAAATTAGCCACATGGTAAAGATGAATTCTATAATTGTTTAGTTCATTCAGGTTTTTTGCAATGTGTTAATATTTGTGATTTTGTAAAATTTATTATATTTAGTTTACCTATTGTTGCTAAAAAGAGGGATATATTAACAGGATAAGCCTGTTTTGGTGTTACTTGGTTGTTTTACATTTGCTGTTTTTTTTTCTTTCATAGACATGTATTTTGGGGGTGATACCTGACACGGGGATGCCATGAATATTCTGTGGTAGCCACAACCCTTGGCTGGGGTAGAGAATTTAAAGTGGCGAAACCCTATATAGGCCAGTGTATTCTCCTGATGAGCCCTTGTGTTGGGTTGTTGCCTCTGAATTATTTGTCTTTATTATTTTTTTTCCTATTTTTTGGTAAATGACGACTTATACTTAATGACAACATGACTGCCTGTCCATGGATTATTCCTTATGGTTGATTGTGTATGGCTATGCTGTTTGACCTATGTGATTGTATGGACGAGTAGGGTTAAGGCCACATTCAAGTGCTGGTCTATATTAATCACTAATTTAGGAAAACAGTCTTCCTTTTCTCCTTCTGTCTCTCTTCTTTTTTTTTTGTGTGTGTGTGTGTTTGTGCTGTTGCATTGGCGATTTCTCTTTTCATGATATATATATATATATATATATATATATATATATATATATATATATATATATATATATATATATATATATATATATAAATATAAATAAGTTGTCTGTCTGTGTGTCTGTCTGTGGATCAGGTGACGTCATGTTTCTGTGTTGACTGACGTCATGAAATTAGTTGTCGTCATTTTTGCTTTGACGGTGACGTCATTCAAGATATTTAAGACATATGTTCACGTAGAAATCTATTAATGTTTAAGTTTACAATGACTGATGAACTTACCATGGCAAAAGCCGATGAAGATGCTCAAAGAGTCTATGCCAAAAAACTTGCTGCTGATAGAGAAAGTCAGAAAAGAAAGCGTGCCGAGGAATCAAAAGAACAGCAAGGAAACAGGCTTGAGGCTGATAGAGAAAGAAAGAACAGAAAGCGTGCCGAGGAATCAAAAGAACAGCAAGGAAACAGGCTTGAGGCTGATAGAGAAAGAAAGAACAGAAAGCGTGCCGAGGAATCAAAAGAACAGCAAGGAAACAGGCTTGAGGCTGATAGAGAAAAAAAGAACAGAAAGCGTGCCGAGGAACTACCAGAGCAACGCGGAAGCAGACTTGCTGCTAAAAGAGAAAGTGAAAAAAGAAGGCGTGCCGAGGAATTACAAGAACAGCAAGAAATCAGGCTTGCTGCTGATAGAGAAAGTAAGAAAAGAAAGCGTGCCGAGGAATCACAAGAACAGCAAGAAATCAGGCTTGCTGCTGCTAGAGAAAGTAAGAAAAGAAAGCGTGCCGAGGAATCAGAGCAACCTGAAAGTTATCGCCTGGCATTCAGGTACAACCCAGTCGATGATTATAGCTTGAGTAGATGTGTTCAAATCGGGACAATGTCTAAAATTTGTCCCTATTGCAAGGCCTTGAAATTCAATGGTGAAACAATGGGAATGTGTTGCGCCTCAGGAAAAGTTAAACTTCCTCTATTGGCTGCACCACCAGAGCCATTGAAGACGAATGAATGCTTGCCTGAAAAATTCTAATTTATGGGCACACGTAAAAATATTAAAATTAACTACAAATATGCGTGTCCGATTGCAAAACGATGACTCTGGTCAAACATTTTCAGATCAATTGCTGACAATTGGAAACGGAAAGCTCCCAGTAGACTCAATTTCAGGACGTATACAACTACCTGCTGATTTCTGTAATTTAGTGACGTCCAAAAATGAATTGATTGAAAAAGTATTTCCGAATATTCTAAAAAATTATAAAAATAATAAATGGCTAAGTGAAAGAGCGATTCTCACACCCAAAAATATAGACGTCCACGAAATCAACAATATTGTTTTGACCAAGATTCGAGACCAGGCAGTCCTTTACAAGTCAGTCGACACAGTTTTGGAACCAAATGAAGCGGTTAATTATCCACCTGAATTTTTAAATTCCATAGATCTTTCAGGGTTTCCACCACACGTGCTACAACTAAAAATAGGCGTACCAATAATACTTTTAAGAAATATAAACCCACCAAAGCTTTGCAATGGCACTCGACTTGCCGTAAAAAAAAACAATGGAAAACCTAATAGAGGCCACAATCTTGACAGGGCCTTTTGAGGGTGAGGCTGTTCTTATTCCTCGCATTCCCATGATTCCAACGGATCTGCCTTTTCAATTTAAAAGATTGCAATTCCCAATTCGTAGCATTTGCCATCACCATTAACAAAGCTCAAGGTCAATCATTAGAAAAAAGTGGTATAGATCTTAATACTGATTGTTTTTCCCATGGACAATTGTACGTTGCATGTTCGAGGGTAGGTAAACCTGACAATGTATTTATATGCAGCGACAATTGGACAGCGAAGAATTTTGTATATTCGCAAGTTTTACGCAGTTAATTTGTATTGTATCTATCTATCTATCTATCTATATAAAAACGAGTTGTGTGGATGCATGTTTGTTTGTTTGTAAAAAGAGCGTTTGCATATGACGTCATGGGAAAGCCAAGAATGTTGTTTATTCGCAATTTTTACGTAGTTTGAAACACATATATAAATCTATCTATATTCACAGGTGGGACACAGGGACACAACTACAATGGCGCATAACTAATATGGCGCGTAACGACTTACGTGCGCGGGGGGGCTTTGGGGGGGGCGCGAAGCGCCCCACCAACTAGGTGTTGGGGTGGCGCGAAGCGCCACCCCAACAGCTAGTATATATATATACATAGCCGGCTCTAATGCATGATGTTAAATGTCCCAATGAGTTTCATGTTTATTAATAAACTGTTAATTGATTGTGAAATGAATGCTGCAGTGACTGCGAAGGGTTTAGAAAAATTGCCAACAGGTGATGGCCTTTTTAAGTAATTAATTAAAGTGATAATTAAATGGTAACTTCTGCATCCAGAAGTTACCATTTCTGGGCTCTGAATAGAATTGATTTTTTGAAGCTGGAGTTCCTTGTCCTAGTCCTATTTGTGAACATGTTTTTTATGGTGACAAATGTGGTCCACAAGTCTCATTTGGGTAAAACCCAATCATCATTCTTAGGACCAGTCTGCTCACACACTCTCAATAGGCATACACAGGCATGGCGGATATTGGAAACACAGTTGGTAACACCAAGTTTGAACCAGAAGGATCATAAAATTGTGAATATGCTCCACAAAGAGTCGCTTTTATTGGCTGTCAATGACGCTTGACTTAAAACACAAAATTTCACTTTTTGTTTCGATAACATCATACGGATTACTTTGTGGAAAAAGTGTCAGGTTAGTTGAAAGTGATGTCATGTGATAAGCTTCATCAAATCAAAGACTGTTCACGATCCTATTGGTTCAAATTAAGGACTTCAGTAGAGTTTCTAATACCCGCTATGTATTCGCATTGACAGTGTGGAAGCGCAGGGGTCTAAAATGGCCCTGTTTGAGCGATTTATTTTAAAAATGATCGTGATGCTTGTGGACCACGTTTGCCATCCTAAGAAAAAAAAATCATTTTGAATCCCCCCCCCCATTTTTGAACCAGTCACAATACATTTGGGTATTATATGACCATACGTTAAAGCTTAAGAGGTTTTTCAAATGAAAGACCGTTTTATGATCCTATTGGTTCAAATTAGGGACTTCAGAACAATTTCTAATACCCGCCATGTATTTGCATTGACAGTGTGGAAGCGCAATGGTCCTAAATGGGCCTGTTTGAGCGATTTATTTTGAAAATGATCGTGATGCCTGTGGACCAAGTTTGCCATTTTGGCAAACGTGGTCCATACATTTTGGCAAAAGATAAAAATCCATTTTGAATCCAACCCTTTTTGAGCCAGTAGACGGTCATAAGATATTTGGGTATTATATGACCATAGCCGTACGTCAAACCTTAAAGGTTTTTAGCATGATCTGAGAATTATGCTTAGATTAACTTTTATTTTTATTAACAAAAAATTGTATTTTTTCAAAAATCCGATGCATCCAGTAGGATTTTTATATCTCTGTGGGGTATGAAAAGAACTTAAATTGTACATTTTGCAAAGACAAAAGCTGGTTTATTAAACGAAAATGAACTGGAAATTTTCCACATCAAGCATCCTTAATTATTGTCATGCTAAGAAATTTTCATGCAACAATTATAATTAATTTTTTAGCAGGAGAAATTCAAAAAACTACCACAAGCTTCAAAATCCACGAGCCGCAGATATATCTGAACAGTCGCAAGATAAAAACTGAACAGCCACAAGACAAAAATTTAGTCTTCTCAGAAAAAAGCAACGCACAAAAAAATGAAGATGATATGAAATGGACAGAAACACAACGTGAGTAAGCTTAGACAATTCTATTTTAATCAAGGTCAATTTTAGGCTATCTAAATTTGTAGTGAAAATATTCAAACTAGGAACTTGAAACTATACACCAATTATCATGGAGCCATAACAATACAACTTGGGCTACAGGAGTTCAAACGGAAAAATGTAAGAAATGAAAATGTAACGATTTGGTAAAAAAAATCATTTACATAAATGGCAGATCATAATTTTGTTCAATTACCTTATTGATTTAGTTTTTTAAGGTATTCAAACTTTTTTTGTAAAATTTTAATTGTATCATTTTTGTATATTATATCTATTTTTTGAATATTTTTACATGCTTTAATAAAGGAATTCAACAGTGGAGCTTTGTTTAGAAAAAGTTGCGCTTGGAAATGTGTAATAAATATTTTTATTTTCTCATGGCTAGGATTTCTGTACATCAGAACGGTCAAAAGAAACTAGCGAATATTAAAAGAAAGAAGCAGGAATATGGGCCAAGAATACGAGAACTAATTGTAGAGGCCGAATGCCCAAGCTAGTTGAATGACACTAAGCCCGAGAAAACACTGCCCAACTGCAATGGCCGAAGTCCAAAGTACCCGCCGGAGTGATGAGGGCCTGTAAACATTAATTTTTTTTTAAAAAACTGTGTTTATCATTCAAATTGTGTATATGCATAAGAAAATGATTAACCACCGTATGAAAGGTCATAGTATCCAAATTAGCATAGGCCTGCTATAGTTTATTGGTGTTTTTTATATTACAGTTCTGCAAAATTCTGTAAAACTCGTTATACTTTATCTTGAGAGAGCTTAATGGTTATGGATTGCTCTGGTGATATTGCTTATGATCAAAGAATTTTAATTATTAATATCTTTACTCAACACCTAGCAAAGACTTTTTCCGAACTACCGTAATAGTTTATTATTCTATCAGAAGGAGGGAAGCACTCCTAAGGCCGTTAAAAAGTGTCTACTGGAAAAAGTCATTTGTGATCGATGTCTGGCTCATAGTTCCTGAAACAATATTTTTTAGCCCTCTGTATGGTCTTAACCGATAAAATTTGATAGAACAAAAATGTTATCTGTTTGGTGCTAATATGTATATTTCTTTATTTTTTAGCAACCTCCTCGATGGCAAATATCTGTCTGCAATTCGACAAACAAAATTGTGTTTTCCTCGTGCTCTTTCTAATGTATAAGTTCCTGTGACATATCAGACAAAGTGTTGGAAAAATTAATAACTAAATTGACTATTTTGTGCCAATTCAAACTGAACGGACAGTAGCCACTAGGATTTTTCTTCTATTTATTTCTGTTGGCAGCTTATACGTTTCTAGTCTTTTTCTATATGTTTTGTTTTGCTTTTACACTAAAGAAATGATGCCTTTGTTTAAGGCTTACCGACAAAAAGTTCAAATAAAAATTTGATTTTACTCGCTTAATTATGCAACTTATTTAGGTACTGAATCAAACAAGTCGTGGTAACGAACTGTAGTAAGGAACGGCCCGGCTCAATAGTAACCGAAACTCTAAAAAGCGGAATTTTTATACGAATAGTTACATCAAAAGAATCGAATTTTTACGCTGATATGAAATATATAAGTTTCATCAAGTTTAATTTTAATTATCAAAAGTTACGAGCCAAAGAAATTTTGTCTTATTTTAGAAAACAGGGGGAAACACCTCCTCAAAGAATCTGAACGAAAATCACACCATCAGATTCAGCGTACAGAGAACTCTACTTAAGAAGTTTCAAGCTCCTGTCTACAAAATGTGGAATTTTGCATTTTTTCCCAGAAGACTGATCACGGATGCGTTTTATTCGTTGTTTTTTTTCCAGGGGTGATCATATCGACTCAGTCGTCCTAGAATGTCGCGAGAGGGCTCGTTCTAAGGGAAATTAAAAGTTATAGTGCCCATTTTAAGGGACCACAAAAATTTGAGGGCACCTGGGTCCCCTCCCACGCTCATTGTTTTCCCAAATTCACTGGATCAAAATTTTGAGATAGCATTTTGTTCAGCATAGTCAAAAAACCTAATAATTATGTCTTTCGGGACGACTTAATCTCCCACAGTCCCCGGGGGAGGGGAGCAAGTTATAAACTTTGACCGTTGTTTACATTAGGTAATGGTTATTGGGGCGTGTCCAGACGTTTTCAGCGGGACTTTTTCACGTTAAAGGGGGGTTGGAGGAGGGGATTATGTGCTAGGATATTTCCACGGATTAATTTATCTTGAGGGAAGAAAATGTCCATGAAGGAGCTGCCGAATTTTCTAGCATTATTTAAAAAAAATTTGATTGAGATTTTATTGAGAAAATAAATAAAAAAACTTTTTTAAGGTGGAAGTAAGGAGCGGCATTAGAACCTAAAACGAGAAATTATTAAGTATAAAAAGGGGCTCGTCTACTCCACAATACCTCGCTCTTTACGCTAAAGTATTTCTATTAATTTCAACTATTTATTCTACGGCCTTTGTGATTCAGGGGTCATTCTTAAAGAAATGGTACCAAATTGCTTTAGTGTAAAAAGCGAAATATTGACGAGGGGGAGAGCCCTCTCATATACGCAATAAAAATATACAAGTATAGAATCTCGTTCCGTAAGTTAATTTGTAAAAAAAGAATATAAAAAGTTCTAGTTACCTTTTCAAGTAACCAAAAATTGGAGTGCAGCTAGGCCTCCTCCCCCACCCCTTCTTTATCAAAATCACCCGATCAAAACTATGAGAAATCCATTTACCCCCCCCCCCAAAAAAAAAAAAAATATGCAAGTTTCGTTTTAGTTATTCATGTTCGGTGAGCCAAAATCAATGCATTAATTAAAAAACGTCCAGAAATTAAAAAAAAACAAGGTTCTTAACCGCAAGTAAGGAGCGACATTAAAACTTAAAACGAACAAAAATTATTCCTTTTTGACTCCTTCTCACAACTCTACTTTTAAGACAATAAAAAAAACTTTAGCGTAAAGAGCGAGGCGTTGAGGAGGAGACGACCCCTTTCATATATGGAACAATTTCTGTTCGTTTTAAGTTTTAATGTCGCTCGTTACTTACAGTTAAAAAACTTGTTTTTTTAAATTAGTATAATAATGAAGCTGAGCGAATTTTCCAAATATAGATTTATTCAGCTACATTACATCCATCTGATAATTATTTGCAGTCACAGATTTAAAAACAACGGTACATAAAAGTATTTTCGTGGTGTAATTAAGGATTTTTTTTATTATTTAATAATATGCAGGTTATATGCAGAGAGAATGTCATCAAAGAGGTAAAGACAGACTGCATTCCTATTTTTTGTCAGAAATAGTGTGCTTTGATTTAGTTAGTTTCCGTCTGTGAAGTATTTTCGTAATATAATCAATTTTTTTCCAAAAATATGCCAGAGCAGAAAGTCAATAATCCTAGTTTTTGAAACCTGATTGGCTCCTCTAGATAATTTAGGCTGGAGGAAACAACAAATGTTCTTAAGTCATACAATTTTTTTGAAGTAAACTATCTGTTTTTCTGTGGTGGCATCCCCTTCATAATTCGTTGTCCAGCTACGTCTCGAAGATAAGGTCAGGTTAGGTTACAATAGTAGTTGTGGCAAAATCCATTTATGAGTTTGCAAATCCGCAGCTTAAAAACTGAATGACTTCTAAGTTCTAGTGAAAAATTATTTTGAGATTCAGGGTACATTACCCGGGTAAATATACCCGGTACATTACAGATGGACAGCGAAACATTCAATGTTTTATTGTTTTTTATTGTATTGAAATGAAATAATTAGAAGTTTTTTATTTAAACAAACAAAGAATTTTTTTTTTTTACTGTCCAAGAGAGTGAAAAGTTTTTTGAAGCTCTAAATGAACATTTAAAACACGAAGTTTGAATTTTCAAAGAACAAATTTTTTAATTTTCATTGCCCATTCTTTTTGGTTTTGGGCCAACACATCAATTGATGTCCATCTTGAAGCAAACTCCATTGAAAACACTAGAGGGAATACCGGTCCACCTTAAAAAACACACTCACGGGTTCATCAGTATCTAAATTAGATGAAGAAAAAATTGTGGTATTTAAACATACTTCACTGACCCAGCGTCAATATTGTGATATTTGCACAGCTAATATATTGGTCATTGGCATTTTTTTTGCGTTCCCTTTTTGAATATCTCTAAGCATTCTCCACAGAATACAAATCTAATGTAGTTTCCCTCTCACATATTTGTTATCCTTTCCTTCTTGCTCGAGATTTTAAATTTTGCAAGTTTTCCTCAATTTGCGCTTGCTGTTTTAAACTATTATAAATTTTAACTTAATTTTAGCAGCACTGAATCAGTTTTGAGACTTAAAATTAAAGATAGTCGTTCTTGTATTAAGCTAAGATATATATTTATATATCACTGAATCAGTTTCGAGACTTAAAATTGAAGATAGTCGTTGTTGTGTCAAGCTAAGTATATATATATATATATATATATATATATATATATATATATATATATATATATATATATTATAAAGATATTATTATTAAAGCTATTATAAAGATATATCATTTTTGTCGTAAGTCTGAAAATACTCCCTCTATGCATAACCTTTTCTCTTATTTCAAAAGAATCAAATAGCAACTGAGTTTTTTACGTATGTTATTTAATTGTGTTTTAAGACTATTGTAAATCATTTCTTCGTTAAATTTGTCGAAGGCAATCGCAATTTCCCTTATGTTTTCAAATAGTCAATGCTTGGTTGTATTATTTTAGTTTTATAATTTTTTTTTAGTGTTTTAACGAATAAAATTTTCTAAATTAGAGATAATTTTATAAGAAAAACAAACGTATGAAGATGGGAAATTTCAGTGAAAACAATAAAGAAAAGTTGTATTACCTCCTCCATCCCAATCTATCTAAAGCCTACCTTTTTACACTTTCCCAAGATGCGCCTATTTTCTTCATATCATTTCCTAAGACATCATCCAGCCCAGTTTAGGGGCAACCTTATTTGCGTTTAGCCCTGAACTTTTGCCCGGCAAGGAAGATCTTTCAAAGTCGATCATCCTTCATCCAAAAAACGTGTCTTTTCCATCTTAACCTTTTTCTAATTATAGCCCTGGAAAGCGGGATTGTCCCATATTTTTCGTACAGCCTACTGTTTGGAATACGTTCAGTCAGCCGGGTACCCAAAACAATCCGTAGGCAATTTCTCTGTAAAACATCTATCAAATCCTCCCCCGTTTCTAGATCGTCCGCATTTCAGAGCCATACCTGACCACTGTTATCACTATATACTTCTAATATTCTAATCTTGGTGTGCAGACTTGTCTTCCTTTTCTTCCCAACTTTTTTGTAACTATGACAACACTATGGACCTTGGCGATTATACTTTAACATCTTTACCGCACCCACTGTTTTTACTAGTAAAACTACCTAGGTGACTGAAGCTGTTCACTTAATCGATCGTTTCGTTACCCAGCATTATCTCTTCAAATTAAGTTACTCCTAGTCTTAGCGACTTGGCAAATATAGTCTGCTTTACTCCTAAGTCAAATTTATTTCGAAATGTGAAATATATGGATGTTTCTACAAATACAAACTTAAGCTAACGTTTGAGGTGAGTTAATTCTTCAAAATTCAAGACGACAAAGCTGACCCTCACACAGAAAATTGAAAACATTCGATTGAAAATACCCTTCATGGTAGGTTACTTCCGACACCCATTCACCTTCAATACGTAAACACTTGTAATGCATCAAACATTTTGTTTTTCAACTTTCAATTTTAAAAATTAATCAAAATAACGGTTAAATATTGAAAAAAGGTAAATAAAGCAAGCAAGAAAGGACTGGTTTGATTTTTTGTTAAACCAATTTTTCCCTCAAACTTTAAAACCATATTTAAAATTTTCTCCTCTTTGCGTCACCCAGCTCAACTATATTTTTCAGGAGTAATTCTACTAATAGAATTTAGGTCCTTTCAACCATAAATTACGGTTATATGGTTAAAAGCTTGTCTATAGATGGTGGTACGGTTAGAATTGTTTTAGACTTTAAAGGTCTGAACAAGGGAGCATTTGGGTTGTTGAAAGGGCATCAGTGTAGCCTCTTGTCAGTATTTGCCTTTAAAAAGAACATATGATCTTTACATTTGTCATTGAATAGCCCTTAATCAGAGTTTCTTTGACAATCCACTCTTTATGATGAAGCCAGGAGAATAAATTGCCAGGAGACAGAGTCTAACATGTTTGCAGCATCCTTAAAAAAATGAAAAATTCATATAACAAAGAATAGATGCCTATTTACCAACCTAGTCCTTGCCTTTGTGGGGTTTTTCTCTCCAGTTAAATACATGCAACATTTCGGGCTGGGATTTCCCAGCGTTGCGATTCAACCCAATCTTTCTAAATTCACTTGAAATCACATTAAAACTCTCCTCTAGACTAGACACTGACCGACTCGAGTTTAGCAAGTCATCTGCATAACATATTACTGACGCGTAAGTCACTTTTACAACCCACGAAATCGATATACTATCCTGAGCTGACAGTGTAGCATTATTATACACCATCGGTGACGTAATTGCGCCCTGTTTAATACCTATATACACAGGGATATCAACCGGCACGATCGACCCCTCAATTTTGAGGCGCACCTTTAGGTAGCGATACATATAAAACAGAGGACCGACAAAATCAATTGCAACCTCACGCCTAATCAGCTCCAACATTGCCTGTGAATGAATCAATGAACCAAATTCATTAGTAATATCATACGCACTAACAACCAAAATTTCTCCTTTCCCAACAGAATCTGACAATACGGATCAAAGGGATCTCAGTGCCTGGAAGCACCCAAGTCCCCGAAGAAAACCGAACTGGAAGGGAGGCATCTTACAAATCCTCTGAACATCGTGAATAGTCAACAGCTTAAAAATTTTTTATAATACGCTCGACACCGTAATAGGACGAT
Source organism: Artemia franciscana (assembly GCF_032884065.1). Lineage (NCBI taxonomy): Eukaryota > Metazoa > Arthropoda > Branchiopoda > Anostraca > Artemiidae > Artemia > Artemia franciscana. The sequence goes on along the minus strand of NC_088871.1, from coordinate 43,651,089 downwards.
CCCAATTACAACTAAAGCTTGATTTACCATCGTTTTAAATTGGTATAATTACCCCGATACAAAGATTATCAGGCACACCCCCCCCCTACCCGAACAAAATATCATCTGAATAACAAAGCTAAATGCTCAAATATCAATGTACTACCCAATTCTTAATGTCGTGCACAAAGCCCATCGTATCCAGACGATGATTTTTTCTTTAGTTTTCTTACTATATCTTTAATCATAACAGACGATACAACAACCCTGCCCGTTTTCGGCCTTGTCTGAAAAATAATTTCAATCTCCTTATCAAATTCAACTTCAGCGTTACTATCAGGGCACTTTAATTGTTTAGAAAAATGACTAACTATACATGAATAACTCCAGAGCTCGGAACACCAGAAGGACTAGGACGTAGCTTCCATATCAAATTGAGATTTTCAGCGATTTTGTTAGCACTATTAGTTTTCACTTCTGCCATGTGCAGATTTAGTTCACGGTTGAATTTGTGCTTGCAAAATATACGAACCGAATTCAAGTGCCGGATCTCGGCCTGCCACACTCGTTCCAGATTATCAGTCAAAACTAAGAGTCAGATCACACTTTTTCGGGAGAGGGTTCATTTGAATGGATCTAAGGAACCTTGCCTAATGTTTATATACTATACTATTGGTTGTTTGGTAAGTATACATATATTTTTAGGGGTATTTTTCTGATGGGGAATTACTTGGGAGGATCTTTCCATGGAGGGATGCTATGTGGGGAAAGGGAATTCACCATAAAGGAGGAGCTGGATTTGTTGGCATTTTTCGAAATCGATCAGAAATTAAACAAAAAATTAACAATTTTTTTCGACTGAAAGTAGGTAGCAACATTAAAGCGTAAAACGAACAGAAATTATTACCTCTATGAGGGGGATACCCCCTCCTCAATACCTTGCCCTTTACACTAAAGTATTTTTTAGAACTTTTAAAAAAGCTTATTATTCTAACAGATATTCTTAAATAATTGGAAAAACAAATCCAGCTTTAGTGCAAAGAGTGAGGTATTGAGGAGGGGGAAATAAAAATGCCCTCTCATTTACCTTATAATTTATGTTAGTGTTAAATTTTAATGATGTTCTTTAATTTCTGTTGAAAAACCTTGTATTTTTTTTATTCAATTCTGCTAAAATTCGTTAGCCTACAACTTCATGGCAAAACATTCCTAAATAACTAATAAAACAAACATTTAATGGTTTATTTAAGCCTAACCATATCTTATGATGGCTATTAAATAAAAAACAGTTTTTTTAAATGAAAGTAAGGAGCAACATTAAAACGAACAGAGATTACTCCGTATATGAAAGGGGCTTTTCCTCCTCAACGCTTCGCTCTTTACCCTAAAGTTTGACTCTTTCTCTTAACTCTATTTTTAAAACAGTAAGAAACTTTAGCGTAAAGAGCGGGGCGTTGACGAGGAAAAGCCCCTTTCTTATACGGATTAATTTCTGTTCGTTTTATGTTTTAATGTTGCTCCTTACTTTCATTTAAAAAAAGACTTGTTTTTTTTTTTTATTTAATTTCTGGACGTTTTTGAATTAATGCATGTTTTGATCTTGGCTCTCCGCGCATAAATAATTAAAACGAAATTTGCATATTAATTAATTGCAATTAATCAGAAGATTTTGGGAAAAAAGTATCGAGGGAGGAGGCCTACTCGCCCTCATTTTTTTAATTGCTTGAAAAGGCAACTAGAACTTTAACTTTTTACAAACTTTTTCATTGGTAAAAAATATACATTACTTACGAATTAACTTACGTAACGAAATACTATATTCGTATGTTTTTATTGTGTATATGATGGGGTTCAACCCTCGTCGATACCTCGCTCTTTACACTAAAGCTTAAATTTTGTCCCAATTCCTTAAGAATGACCTCTGAATGACAAAGGCCGTAGAATAAATAGTTGAAATTACTAAAAATACTTTAGCGTAAAGAGTGAGGTATAACGAAGAGGTAAACCCCTCATATGCGTAATAATTTTTGTTCGTTTTAAGTTTTAATGCTGCTCCTTACTTTCAGTAGAAAAAACCTTTCATATTTATTTTTCATTGTTTTTTTCAAATAATGCTAGAAACTCCTGCGCCCCCTTCATTGAAATCCTCTTCCCCCATGAGAAATTCCTCGAATTGAAATATCCTCCCACGTAACCCTCTCCAACCCTCCCCCTAAACCAAAAAATACCCTTGAAAATGTCTGTACTCTTCCCAGTAACCATTGCTATATGTAAACACAGGTCAAAGTTTGGAGCTTGCAGCCCCTCCCACGGGGACTGTGGGGAAGTAGATCGTCCATAAAGACATGGTTATTAGATTTTTCGACAATGGCGAATAAAATGGCTATCTCAGAATTTCGATCTAGAGAATTTTGGGAAAATATGATCTTGGGAGGGGGCCTATTTTCCTTAGAATGAGCCCTATCGCGACATTTTAGGACCACTCAGTCGATTCGATCAACCCTGGTGAAAAAAAAAAAAAATAAAATAAACAAATAAACACGCATTCGTGATCTATCTTCTGGCAAAAAATGCGAAATTCCACATTTTTATAGATAGGAGCTTGGAACTTCTGCAACAAGGTTATCTGACACGCTGAATCTGATGGTGTGATATTTGTTAAGATTGTATGACTTTTAGGGGGTGTTTCCCCTATTTTCTAAAATGAGGCAAATTTTCTCAGGCTCGTAACTTTTGATGGGTATAACGGATCTTGATAAAACTTATATATTTAAAATCAGCATTAAAATGCGATTCCTTTGATGTAACTATTGGTATCAAAATTCCATTTTTTAGAGTTTCGGTTACTATAAGCTATTATAGATTATCACGAACTGTTTGATTAAGTTTTAAAAGAAGAACAGTGCGGTTCTACGAAAGGTAGAGGATGTGTCGACCAATTCCATTTCTTAGAGTTTCGGTTACTATTGAGCCGGGTCGCTCCTTACTACAGTTCGTTACCATGAACTGTTTGATATTAGATTCTCGTTTCATCCTTTTTAATTTGTTATTTGTTCTGAAATCCTCCCTCCACAGTTCCGGTCCATACTCTGCATTATTGATATATTACTACGTTATTTCTTAAAATTTCTTTTTGTACCGTAATGTCTCTTATATCCATTACCTGACTCTTTCAAATTAAATTTGAAGAGTCCTACTCAACTCACATTTGAGCTAAAGCATATTTATGATGATTATATATTGGAAAACTATTACCTTTAAAAATAAACTATTACCTTTTAAATGTAAATTATGTTTAGAAATGGATAAAAATACCTCTTTACTGTAAACCATACAAGAATGATAATTTCTTGAAGTAATAGTTTCTATTCTTTAGTCAACTGTGCCTCGTAAAAACTATACTCTCCGTGGAAATGCCGAATAAAAGAGGAGGGAGGGGCCTAGCTAACACATCTAATACTACTTATGCTACTACTACTACTACTATTATTACTACAAAACTACTATTGTTACTACAATTACTGCCGTTAGTACTACTGACTACTACTACTGCTACTACTGCTAATACGACCGCTACTACCACTACTACTGCTACTACTACTACTACCACTACCACTACTATTACTACTACTACTACTACTACTACTACTACTGCTACTACTACTACTACTGCTACTACTACTACTACTACTACTACTACTACTACTGCTGCTACTACTACTATTACTTCCACTACTACTACTACTACTACTACTACCGCTCCTACTATTGTTACTACTGCAACTACCACTGCTACTACATCTACAGCTTCTGCTGTGTTTACTACTACCACTAACAGCAACTCGCTGCATTACGAAGCCGCCTTTGACCAATACAGCAGTGTAAACTCCTTCTCCAGCCCAATCTATTCAGAGCTTCATTCTTTGCCCTGCCCCAAGAAGTACTGATTCCTTTCTAATTCTTCCGTATGACCTCTCCCACCCTATTTGGAGAAGACCTGCTTTCCTATTGGTTCCAGATGGATGGTGAAAAACTTATGAATGGATACGTTCTAATAAGTGATTGTAGTAAATATTTATTTCAAATTTCAAGCACTAAATTAAAAACAGAAAGAATAGTAATTGAAACTCTAAAGGACAAAATTTTGATAACAATAGATACCAGGAAAGAATTGACTTCTTATACTGATCCCAAATATAATTTGCCTGATTTTCAAAACAGGAGTTCACAACGCCAAAAAGTCAAGCGATCCTAATAAAAACCACACCACCAGGCTCAGTACATAAGAGAATCCTACTATTGAGGTTTCGAGCTTCTATCTACAAAAATTTGGAATTTTTCGTTTATTGACAGAACAAAGATCGGTGATGTGTGTTTTTCATTTATTTGCTTTTTTCCCTATGGGTGATTGTATCAAACCAAAGCTCATAGAAAATTGGAATATAACTTGTTCGAACAGAAATCCAAAGTCAAAGTGCCGTTTTTAAGTGAGAAAAATAATTGGATGGTATTCAGCCCCATTTCTACACCCCTTTTTACTCCAAACACGTCTGATCGAATGTTTAATATAATCATTTAATTCAGCATAGATGCAAGGTACAATGATTGTGCGTTTGGTATGACAAGACCCTCCGAAGTTTCTAGGGAAAGGCCTTTAATTCTTCACACATAGTATTTGTCATTCTGAAATATGCGGAAAATTTTAAGGACAACTTTTCTACGGGAGAAGGGATCGTTTCAACACGTAGAACTTTCCGTAGGGAGGAAAGTTTCAGAGGGAATTTTTTAGGAGAAATGTTTCATGGAAGAAAAAAGTTTTTTTTCAACTAAAAGTAAGCTGCAGCATTAAAACTTAAAACGAAGAGAATTTATTATGTAGCCTAGCTGAGGGGGCTTTCCCTTCCTCTATTCTCACTTTTTACGCAAGAGTTCATTTTTTGTCCTGATCCTCCAGGATAGACCACTCAAACACAAGGGTCATTGATTTTCAATGAGAAGTATTTTTAAAGAACTTTAAGACTTTAGTGTAAGGAGTGAGAGTCGAGGAATGAGCAGCCTACCCTATATGTGGGAATTATTCAGGGAAACCTTCTGCTTTAACTGGAGGTTATGAAAAGCGATACATGTGACTGTGTTCGTTTGTGTAAAAAAACTAGTTCTAAGTCCCAAAAACTTCTAAGTCCAAAAATTGTTGGTTCAGAACCCAAAAAAATCAAAGTCCAAAAGTTATTGATTCCAAAATGCTTCCCAAGAAGATCCTACGTGAAAAAAAAAATCGAAGTTCCCAAAAATATAAACCTCCCAAAATTGTAAGTACAAAAAAATCCAAGTTCAAAAAAAGAAGGAACAAAAAGTTGGGGGAGGTGTTGAAGAGGCCCTTAGATGATGGAACAATGATGAACAATTGTTCCATGATGGAACAATGAGGATTACAAGTTTCCTCTAAAAAGTGTTGATATAATCGGTCATTCTCATGAATATGATGATACAAGTGGTTATACTATACCTATGTTAATATATGCTGTCAACTAAAGTTCAATACTATATCACAAATTTTATTAATTCAGTTTGAAATCAAGTAAAATGGTCTACTTAAGTGATCATTCCTCTGATTACGCCGATTCTACCTTTATAAGTCAAAAAATTCTTAGACCCAAAAAGTTCCCAAAAAGACCCAAAGACCCAAAAAGTCCAAAACAGGGGAGAGGCAAAAGTTGGGGGAAGGGGAAATGGGGTCCCTTGGAGGTGGGATATGGATGACCATAAGTTCCCTCTTAAAATATGCCATGTGTGCAAATGAGGTTTAGGATATATGCAATGAGGTTTAGGCTAACTACTATGAAGTCTAGGGTATATTCTTTAGAGCCCCAGGTGTTTGTTCTGTGGGAATAGTCCGCCACTACTTCATTTACAGATATTCCTCCCATTCCTGAAATTTTGGGATTCTTACGCTTTTCCATATAAATCCAAATTTGAGAAACTTGCAATACAATTAGATGAAAATTTGTTTCTACAGTTTACTAAGCAGATCATATTTTACAAATTTCTAAATATTTTTTTTCGTTTTTTTTTATAGTCCATGTCTAAAATTTCAAGGTCCTTACTGCCCAGAAGTGTCAAATCATTATTTCTATATTTTACCGTTTACGGTCAAATTTCTTTTGAATTTTTAATCTATTCTTATTTTATGTTACTTTTTTTTTGTCAAAGCGAAAAAATTAGGATTATTCATGCCTTGAAGTGTCAAAATGTGGTACTAACTGCATGCGCTGACTAATGACAATCAAATCGTTAGTAATAATCCTGCAAAATAAGTAGGACTAACATTACTGTACTGAGTAAATTTTCGTTTTCTAATAGGAAACGTGCTTCCCATTACTTGTATAGGAATTATTATGTATAAACTAGAAATTGATTCATAATCCCAAGTAATCTTTTATTCGTGTCAAAAAAATGAAGTAACAACTTTGTAACTTCATCGTAAACAAGTTTTTCAACAATGTTGAAAGCACCAATATTTATTTTGAGAAAACAATATTTGCTGTTTCCCTAATGAATGAAAGTGCATCTACTTTTCGATAATGGGTTTTTGTTTTTGTCATTCTGGCGAAAGAAAATATTTCATAATTCTTGTACAAAGCCCTTGATTAGGGTGAAAATCTTTGAGGTGATATAGATACAAGGATAGAGCCTTTTTACATATGATTTAGGCAGTGGCGCCAATTCACAAAAATGTTGGGGGGGAACGATTTGCTGTTACTGCAAATAGATGCAAGTGTATTTTCCTTTTGGAAATGCTTTTTCGTCTGAAATCTTTCCATTGATAGCAAACATTTAATAATCTTTGTCCAAAATCCTAGATTGGCGTCAAGTTCTGTGACCCGATATCAAACAGTTCGTGGTAACGAACTGTAGTAAGGAGCGACCCGGCTCAATAGTAACCAAAACTCTAAAAAATGGAATTTTGATATCAATAGCTACATCAAAAGAGTCGCATTTTAATGCTAATTTTAAATATATAATTTTAATCAAGTTTAGTCTTACCCATCAAAAGTTACGAGCCTGAGAAACTTTGCCTTATTTAAGAAAATAGGGGAAAACAACCCTAAAAGTCATAGAATCTTAACAAAATCACACCATCAGATTCAGCGTATCAGAGAACCCTATTGTAGAAGTTTCAAGCTCCTATTTACAAAAATGTGGAATTTTGTATTTTTTGCCAGAAGGCAGATCACGGATGCGTGTTAGTGGAGGAAAAATACGGTTTGACCTCGGGGAAATTGCAACAGAATTTTTTTTTACACCAAAATGTTCAGAAAAATCAGCTTAATCACACAAAAAAATCCCCCTGAATCCCCCTTGCACAACTACCTGAAAACCCCCTTGAAGGGGGAAAAATCGAAATTTATATTTGGACGTATTTTTGTGTTTAAAAGGTCGTTTTCTATCAAATCAAGCATGACAAATCCGAATCCCACGTCATAAATCAAGTTTTTCGTACCCTAGTATCAATTTTCACAGAACGGGGGGGGGGAAAGTACGCAGGTCATTATTTGCCGGATTCCTGCGGCTAAAGGATCATTTTATATCAAATAAAGTACCGTATTGCCAGATATGAGGTCAAAAAGCAGGTTTTTTTTTACTATTTACCTCATTTTCACCTTTAAGGGGCCTGTAAAATGAGGGGTTGCTAAGTATAACGTCTTGAAAAACCACTTCTTTAATCGAGATCAAAACTTCAGATCAATCAGTTATAAAGAGGAACGTTTAGAAATCAGGTAAATTAATCACAAGAACATTTTGATTTTAAAGCACAACCTAAAGCTAATTCTTCTTCCTGCTCGTATTCGTTATCATCCTCATCCTGTTCAAGGAGCGACTCGTACGCCTGTTTTGCCTTTTCAAGGGGTTCTGGTAGCATGTCATTGTCATCAAATGCTCTGCTATCCAGTTCTGATGATAAAAGGTTCGCATAAAGGGCCACCTCCAACAGACCATGGCCTCGCACAGCACGAGAGACAGCTTTGCCTTATAACATACTACGCACAGTGTTAGGCATGTATACTCGTCTTCGGATTTCCAAAAGTCCCGAGTCAGCCATAAGGAAGCCAATGGCTCCTAGGAAACTCATGCGTATGAAATCCACCTAGGACAACAATAGCATTTCTTAAAGCACTTGTGGCAGGCTCTGCATCGACGATGCTCTTCGCCTTCCAGTAAAGCGGTTGATCAAAGGTAATGACTAGAGTTTTTCCAGCTCGACTAGCGCGCTCGTTAGCATGCATAAGTGTAGAATAAACACAGGAGATATCGCTTGGGTTGTGGTTAATCATAGGCAAAAACGAATATTCGACTTTCCCGGATGAGGTAGCTTTTGGTGTATTGACCACATAAAGGCCGACCAGCTCATGTATGAGCTTTTGAAAAAGCCAGAGATGCGCCAGAGTGTTTCACCTTTCCATTCATTGTCACGAATGTCACCTCTGTTTGTCAAGCAAACAAAAGTCCTTGGTTGCGACTTGGCAGGTTTTTGGTAGGTGTAGAACGGCACGGTGCCGATTGACTTCATCTCATCTCCACTTACTTCTTTTCTTGGCACTGAAAGCTCCGTTGCCGGCAACTCAGGTGTAGACACTTCAATAAGTCCCATTCCATTAAAGGTATTCAGGCCGTCGATAGTAGCAATATCGTGATCGACGCTGTCTCCTACATACTGAAAAAAAATGTACTTTCTCTTCGGACTCTTCCAACAACGTCTGATTTACTGCTGCACATTTCTCAAATTTTTTTACCTCTGAGTATGAAGAGCAGAAGCCAAGATTGTGCAGTGTGTCAATTAAAAATCGGGATGAGAAATGGTGCTGCAGCTGCGAAGCCAGTCCTATTTGTACAGGAGACATTAAACCACGTGGTCTGCATGCCTGCATTATAGCCTGTCCGATAGAAGATATTAGACAAGGCGTGTCGACCCCTATCGATGAAAGCAGTAGACAAAGAGATGGGCACACGAAGTTCAAACACTTCTCCACCGACGATATCTCGTTTAAGAAATTTGTAGGAATCCTTCCTTGTCGTAATGGATTTGATTTCACTTCTTATTATCTTTCCAACGACTTTGATGAGCTGATCCCTTTCTCCGTTTTCGCTATCTGCTTTTTTCTCTTGGTGAAATTCTCGTAATATCCTGTCAACCGTATCTCTAAATGTTACGAGTGTCTCTTTCCCATTTGAATCGGGCACAACCACTTGTTCGCCATACTCACTGACTAGCAAATCTTGGCTTGACGAAAGCTGTAGGCCAAACTATCACAGTCGGTTTCAGAGAGAATATGAGCCATTTTTCTTAAAATGATCGACAGAGGTACAGGTTCTTCACTGTTGGCATAGCACCGAAGCGCTTCTTCAAGAGTGGCCTTCCTTGCACTATCGCACGGTCTTCCCTTCCGTTTCTTTGGTGGAGGCACGTCACTCACTTCTTCTTGACCACAGAACTTTTGTGGAATCTCTTTTCCTGTCCTGATGTTCACTGAGCATATTTGATGATAAACGGCATCCTCTGCATGAGGGTCAGAAGTCTTTGAATTTATCTGACCAAGTACTGTCATATACTGGTCCACAAGTACTGGCCCACTGATCGTTCCTGCTCTTACACATTTCACCAATCGAGTAGTTGAAGCTATGAGTTCGTACTGCATAAGCTTCAGCGAATTAACGACTTGTGATCTCGCATAATTTCACTGCTTGACCACAGAATAGGCAGTTCTTCGAAAAATCAAAGCGTGGAACTGAAGATCTGGTCGGGGGGCTGCAACCGGTTCTTTCTGCTCAAGTTTCCTTTGAGCGTTCTTTTCTCTGTCGATCCGACGTCTGTCACAGAAGTTACGACGACACGCGGTGTGGATTTCATTTCCAGTCTTTACAGATATGCTACTACCTCTTTCTTTGCTTGCGTTATTCGCGGCATCGGCTCCTTTCTCGGATTATATGGTAGTGTTTTAACCGGGTTTAATGCTGCTTTGGCATATCGGGCAGACCATGTTCTCTTCATTGACGGTTCTAGAAGAAAAAGAGACTGATTATTTCATACAACTTGTTTGTTCAGTAAATCCAGGCACAATCCAATCGGAATTCAACCCATCGCAAACTAGAAGAACAAATTCAGCTTGAATGATACACAGTAGATGGCATTGCACAAATGAAGTTGAAAAGCAGAAATGAATATCCGCTCTTTTCCAAAATCAGAAGCATAATCTTAAACAATATCTCACTAAATACTTCTAATCAACGCTCGCGGATCCCAGTTTATTATTTTGTCTTTTCTTTGGGGAAGTAAATAAAAAGGCACAAACCTTGTACACGCCACATAGCCTTGAACACGCCAATCATCTAGCAAGTACTATGGTAGATGGATCTACTGATTAGATCACCTAAAGAATGACACTAAGGAATAGAAACCGCAAACTGGAGGGGGATTCTGGAATGCTGGTTTGAAATTAGACTGTTCGAGACTCATATTCTAAGGCGCCATTCCTAGCTTGATAGGAAATGGTGAATCAACCGACAAATGATTAAAATAACTAGTTCACGTTGGTCAACTTTCACAGTGGATTTAGGTAATATGAGGTACTTGACCACGTAAAATCAAGTTTTTAACTTCATTTTCGAATTCATCGCCATTGATTCCAAAGGAAACGGCCAAATAATGCAACAACCTCTGAATTTCGAGTTTTGCCCCACCCCCCGCCCTTTAAGGGTGGAAATGGGCATTAGGGTACAGAAAAAAGGAAAATCTGAATTCAGATTTGGAGTCGGCATACTTGATTTGATAGGAAATGACTATTTAAACTCAAAAATATTTATAAACACAAAAGTCGGATTTCCCCCTCATTTTTCCTCTTCAAGGGCAAATTTGGGATACTTATGCAAGGGGGATTCGGGGGGATTTTTCGTGTGTGATAAACTGATTTTTCTGAACATTTTGGTGTAAAAAAAATTCTGTTGCAATTTCCCCGAGGTTTGACCATTTTTATCCGTATCTTTCCTCCACTATGTTTATTTGTTTGTTTTTTGTTGTTTTTTCCCCAGGGATGATCGTAACGACCCAGTGGTCCTAGAATCTTGCGAGAGGGCTCATTCTAACGGAAATAAAAAGTTCTAGTGCCCTTTTTAAGTGACCAAAAAAATTGGAGGGCACCTAGGCCCCCTCCCAAGCTAATTATTTTCCCAAAGTCACCAGATCAAAATTCTGAGATAGCCATTTTATTCAGCGTAGTCAAAAAACCTTATAACTATGTCTTTGGGGACGACTTACTTCCCCACAGTCCCTGTGGGAGGGGCCACAAGCTACAAACTTTGACCAGTGCTTACATATAGTAATGGTTATTTGGAAGTGTAGGGACGTTTTCAGGGGGATTTTTAGGTTTGGGGAGGATTTGAGAAGAGGGGATATGTTGGGGAACTTTCCTTGGAGGAATTTGTCATGGGGGAAAAACATTTTCATGAAGGGAGCGCACGATTATCTAGCATTATTTAAAAAAATACAATGAAAAAATAAATATGGAAAAGTTTTTTCAACTGAAAGTAAGGAGAAGCATTAAAATTTAAAATGAACAGATATTATTACGCATATGATGGGTTCACCTCCTCCTAATACCTCGCTCTTTTTAAAGCTAAAGTATTTTTATTAATTTCAACTATTTATTCTACGGCTTTTGTGATTCAGGGGTCATTCTTAAGAAATTGGAACAAAATTTAAGCTTTAATGTAAAGAGCGAGGTTCTGACGAGGGGGTGAACCCCTTTGTATACGTAACAAAAACATGAGAATACAGAAGTTCGCTACGTAAGCTAATTTGTAAGTTACGTATAAATTAAAAGTTCTAGTTGCCTTTTTAAATAACCAAAAATCGGAGGGCAGCTAGGCCTCCTCCCCCGCTCCTTTTTTCTCAAAATCATTCGATCAAAACTATGAGAAAGCCATTTAGCAAAAAAAATATGCAAATTTCGTTTTAATTATTCATTTGCCGAGAGCCAAAATCAAAACATGCATTGATTCAAAAACGTTCAGAAATTAAATAAAAAAAACATGTTTTTTAACGGAAAGTAAGGAGCGACATTAAAACTTAAAACGAACAGAAATTACTTCGTATATGAAAGGAGATGCTTCCTCATCAACACTCTTTACGCTAAAATTTTTTACTGTTTTAAAAAGTAGAGTTAAGAGAAAGAGTCAAACTTTAGCGTAAAGAGCAGGGCGTTGATGAGGAAGCATCTCCTTTTATATACGAAGTAATTTCTGTTCGTTTTAAGTTTTAATGTCGCTTCTTACTTTCCGTTAAAATAACTTGTTTTTTTTATTTAATCAATACAATGAAGTACCTTATTTAAATAAGATATTGGTAGTGGCGCCTATTCATGACAATGTTAGAGTGGGTAGGGTTTATTTGTCGAAATCTAGGGGGGGAGGGTGAATTGAAAATTACACAAAATGGCTATTTTTCAGTGAAAACACAAAAAATATATATTTTTTATTCTGGGTGGAGGAGGGGACAGACAGTATTTTGTGTATCCACAATAGATACAAGGCATTTACTTTTTGGTAGTGGGTTTTGTTTGTAGTAATCTTGATGAAAGCGAACATTTCACAATCACAGTCCTGAATTCTTTATTGAGGTCCATTTCGATGATCTGAAAGTGGACTTTAACAGAATTAGATAAGATGAAGGATTTTCATGTTTAGCCTGATAGTAGGCCTACCCTTTGTTTTGGACAATCTCTCTGCTATTATCTATGACCCTATAAAAAAAATAAAAAAATATTTTTTGGGAAAATGAGACGAATCCCATTTTACAGCAAAAGCTTTTTTTCCAGAAATTCAAAATTTTATTCTGCTCTGATCAGTGGTCTGAAGATCTAGAGAAGAATTTAACAAATTTCTTTGTTCAATGTCCTATTGGGGTATTTTTTTTTCAATTTAAGTAGTTTTGACTAAGATTTGTGCACGGGTGCTAATCTAATCTTTAATATTCGAAGCCAGTGGACTAAGTTGCACCTTTAAGGCTACCGTGTAATCGGTGCCTTGCTGAAAACGAGATTAAGCAAACAATAATAATGATAATAATAGTAATAATAATAAACATGAATCCAGTTCCTGATTCATAAAAAACTTTTTACGGTGGATTTCCTTTTGAAAGTTTAAAGAGGCACTAATTTTTCAACTTTGATAGCTTATTAAATCAAAGTGTGAATTTTTTTTACATTTTGGTGAAAATATTTGTCTTTTTATTTAATCTGAAAAATAACTATCACTAGCTAAAGGCCTTTAGAAAATGAATTTGTATTTTAGGTCCAATGAAATAGTAAACTTAGGTAAAGCAAAAAAACGAGCTGTAAAACAACGAGTAATACGAAAAAGGGTAGATTAGTTCGTTTGGTTTTAGAATAGTGGCAGTGAATGGAAGAAAAGAAAGAATTCATAAACAAAAGGGGAAGGGGAGAAGACCTTCAAAACCCAACAATATAGAAAGAGTGAAGTGAGAACTAATATGGTATCAGATATATGATCTGTTTTCTATAGGCACGATAGTCCTTCTTCTTTTAACTGTATATAAACTACAGATTGGAAAAGAGGAAATAGTTAAGAGAGAAAAGAGAAAATGTGTCACAAAGAAAATTGTCTTTTAGGATAAATTGCCTTTTAGGTATATTCAATTACAAATAATTAGTTTTCCAAATGAAAGTAAAGAGCAACATAAAAAATTTAAAGCGAACAGAAATCATTACATAAATGAATTGGGCTACCCCCTCCTCGACACTTGGCTCTTCAAACTAAAGTTGTTTTAGTATTTCACAAAAATCTTCTTATTGTTTAAATCAAACGACCCATTGCGTTTTAGGAGTCATTATTAATCAATTAGAAAAATAATCAACGGACGCATCAACAACATTTCTGGAATGGCTTATTATATTAAAAAGAAACTTCAGGGGCAACATGAATTGATTTTCAGTTGACCAAAAGGCAAAATATACCTGTCACTACTGCTATTAATGCTGCTGTTACTACTGATAAATATACGCTATTACTGCTACTACTGTTCCCACTACTACCACTACGACTATTATACTATTCAAATTAAGGATAGACATGTAAAGATGAAAATTTGATAGAATATTGAAGGGTAATTTGAACTAAATCAAAACTAACTATGCACATACAGATTCTCAAAAGCGTGCATCTCAAGAACTGATTTGGGTATTAAGTTGAAGCTTTCGGAGAATACTTAAAGAGGAGATCCAATGACAAAAAGGTAATATATGCATGCAACTGCTAAAACTAATACCACAGCTACTTTTCCGTATGCTACTACTGCTGCAAAACTACTCCAACTACTACTTCACTCGCAACAACTTGTAAAACTTAGAGTATTAAGGTGTAAAGGGCGTCAAAAGGGTGTAAAAAACGCACATCAACAATATTTTGGAACGACTTAACATGTCAAGATGAAACTTCTGGGGCATCATGAAAGCGATGTTCACCCGACCAATAAGCAATATGCACATGCTATTACCGCCATTGCTGCTACTACTGGTACTACTACTACTAATACAATACTAACATTGCAACTACTTTTACTACTACCGAAACTACTGTAATAATAGTACTATTAAGGCTAAGTCTATGAAGGTAACATTTGAGAGAATATGGATGGCTAATTCAAACTAACAAAAGACACTACGTGCATTTAAATTGTCAAAATAGTGTATCTTCAGAATTGATTAGTGAAATAAGTTAGAAACCTCAGACAATACTTAGAGGGGAAGACCAATTGACCAAAAGGCAATATGTACACACTACTAATAACATTACTGCTAATGCAACATTCACTAGTTCTACTACTACCATTACTATTGCACCAACTACTAGTTATATAGTAACTACCTGGAAAATCAAGAGCACTAAGATGAAAAATTCAAGAAATATATGAATTTACAGGTTATCAAAAGAGTAAATCAATAATACCATAGCCATGGCTAATTGTATTAAGCTGTGTAGTTATACTACTGTGTGACTATTACAACAATCAAACAGTTCGTGGTAACGAACTGTAGTAAAGAGCGACCCGGCTCAATAGTAACCAAAACTCTAAAAAATTGAATTTTGATATCAATAGCTACATCAAAAGAATCGCATTTTAATGCTGATTTTAAATATATAAGTTTCATCAAGTTTAGTCTTACCCATCAAAGTTACGAGCCTGAGAAAATTTGCCTTATTTAGGAAAATAGGGGGAAACACCCATTAAAAGTCGTAGGATCTTAACGAAAATGACACCATCAGATTCAGCGTATCAGAGAACCCTACTGTAGAAGTTTCAAGCTCCTATCTACAAAAATGTGGAATGTTGTATTTTTTGCCAGATGACAAATCACGGGTGCGTGTTCATTTGTTTCTTTGTTTTTTTTGTTTTTTTTTCCCCAGGGGTCATCGTATCGACCAAGTGGTCCTAGAATGTCGCAAGAAGGCTCATTCTAAGGGAAATGAAAAGTTCTAGTGCCCTTTTTAAGTGACCAAAAAAATTGGAGGGCATCTAGGCCCCCTCCCACGCTCATTTTTTTCCAAAAGTCAACGGATCAAAATTTTGAGATAGCTATTCTGTTCAACATAGTCGAAAACCATAATAACTATGTCTTTGGGGATGACTCACTCCCCCACAATCCCTGGGGGAGGGGCTGCAAG
The DNA here is from genome assembly GCF_032884065.1 of Artemia franciscana. NCBI lineage: Eukaryota > Metazoa > Arthropoda > Branchiopoda > Anostraca > Artemiidae > Artemia > Artemia franciscana. The sequence continues at coordinate 43,635,375 of NC_088871.1, read as the reverse complement.
TTACAAACTTTGACCAGTGTTTACATATAGTAATGGTTATTGGGAAGTGTACAGACGTTTTCAGGGGGATTTTATTTTGTTTGGGGGTGGGGCTGAGGAGAGGGGGCTATGTTGGAGGATCTTTCCTTGGAGTAATCTGTCATGGGGGAAGAAAAATTCAATGAAAAGGGCGCAGGATTCTCTAGCATTACTATAAGAAAACAATGAAAAATAAACATGAAAACGTTTTTTCAAACGAAAGGAAGAAGTAGCATTGAAACTTAAAACGAACAGAGATTATTACGCATATGAGGGGTTCTAAAAATACTTTAGCATAAAGAGCGAGGTATTTAGGTGAAGATAAATACCTTGCTCTTTATGCTAAAGTATTTTTAGTAATTTCAACTATTTATTCTATGGCCTTTCTGATTCAGGGGTCATTCTTAAAGAATTGGGACAAAACTTACGATTTAGTGTAAAGAGCGAGGTATTAACGAGGGTACAAACCCCCTCGTATACATAATAAAAATATAAGGTTATTAAAGTTTGTTACGTAAGTTAATTCTTAAGTTACGTATATTTTTTACTAATAAAAACGTTCGTTAGAAATTAAAAGTTCTAGTTGCCTTTTTAAGTAACCGAAAAATTGGAGGGCAACTAGGCCTCCTTCTCCAACCCCTTATTTCTCAAAATCGTCTTATCAAAACTAAGAGAAAGCCATTTAGCCAAAAAAAGAATTAATATACAAATTTCATTTAAATCATTTATGTGCGGAGACCCAAAACCAAACATGCATTAATTCAAAAACGTTCAGAAATTAAATAAAAAAAAACTAATTTTTTTAGCTGAAAGTAAGGAGCGACATTAAAACTTAAAACGAACAGAAATTACTCCGTATATGAAATGGGTTGTCCCCTCCGCAATCCCTCGCTCTTTACGCTAAAGTTTGACTTTTTGCCACAATTCTGCTTTTTAAAACAATTAAAAGCTTTAGCTTAAAGAGCGAGGGATTGCGGAGGGGACAACCCATTTCATATACGGAGTAATTTCTGTTCGTTTTAAGTTTTATTGTTGCTCCTAACTTTCAGTTTAAAAAACTAGTTTTTTTTATATAATTTTTTACATAAATTTAGTACTTCTACAATAAGAAAGGTGCTATGATCCCGTAGCACCAGTGCAACAAGTTTAGCCTGAAAAATGTCTTCATCTGTTTCTGTATTTATAGGAGAGTTTCTAAAGCTTGGAAGCCTAACGTATAAGAATGCACTTTTGAGGCTTCAAAAGTGGCTTTTTGAGGCTTTTTTTTGGTTGTACCATATGTAAACAATGGGCAACGTTCACAACTTGTAGTCCTTCCCCCGAGGACTATGGGGGATTAAGTCGTCCTCAAAGATAGTTATTAAATTTTTCGACTATATTGAACGAAATGGTTATCTCAAAATTTTTATCTGGTGACTTTGACAAAAAATTGCGTGGGAGGGGGCTTAGTTGCCCTCCATTTTTTGGTCACTTAAAAAGGGCACTGGAACTTTTAATTTCCATTCGAATGAGCCCTCTCGTGACATTCTAGGACAACTGGGTTGATACAATCACCCCTGGGGAAAAGAAAAAATAACAACGAAAAAACAAATAAACACACATTTGTTATCTTTCTTCTGGTATTAAATACAAAATTACGTATTTTTTAGGTAGGAGCTTGAAACCTCTAAATTAGGGTTCTCTGATACTTTGAATCTGTTGGTGTGACTTTTATTAAGACTCTATGACTATTAAGAGGTGTTTCTCCCTTTTTTCGAAAATAAGGCAAATTTTCTCAGGCTCGTAACTTTGATGAGTAAGACTGAACTTGATGAAACTTGCATATTTAATAATGAATAAGAATATGATTCTTTTGATGTAGCTATTGGCATCAAAAGTGTTAATATCAAGCGACAGCCTCAAATCCGAATTCGTTTTTTCACAGTTTTAGTTAATATTGGGTCGGGTTGCTCCTTACTTACAATCCTTTACCACAAGCTATTTGATACTATGGGAAAACAATATGGGCAAATTACATAATTTACAGTCCTTTCTGGTATATGAAGGGCATTGCCCCCTCCTAAACACCTCGCTCTTCCCCCTAAATTTTCACTTTCTACTTAATGTACGTATACTAATGTTACTTAATGTAATTATACTTAATGCTATTAATGCAACGTGTAAACAATATGGGCAAATTCCGCAACTTGTAGCCCTTTCCGCTATATGAAGATTGTTGCCCCCTTCTAAACACCTCACTCTTCATGCTAAATTATTATTTATTACTTAAAAAATCTTCTTGATGGTCTTTGTAAGCGTCTCTTGTCTTTTAGGAGTCATTGGTAATGAATTGGGATTAAATCCAAACGTTAGTGTAAAGAGCGTCATTTTGAAGAGTGGAAATTATTTCATATATGATGGATTGTCCTCTCCTCAATAACTCGCTCTTTACGTTAAAGCTGCACTCAAGAGGGGGAAATCGTTTATATACGGAATAATTTCGATTTGGTTTGAGTTTTAGTGTTCCTCCTTACTTTCAGTTATAAAATCTTGTTTTATTTATACAATTTCTCATCGTTTTTCAAATATTACCGGTAAATCTGCCTTACTCTCTATGAAATATACCCCCTCCCCTTGACGGGAAACTCCTCACGGACAATTTTATCCAACGTATAGTGCACCACCTCACTCAAATTCCTTCAAGACAATTCCTTCCTCACTGAAAATTCTCCCCCCCCCCCTGTAAAATGTCTTGCAGACGATTCAGCATGAAAATTATTATCATCATGTTTTTTTTTTAATAAAAATACTTTAATTTCTAACCGGTTTCTCAATCACTCTGGATATACCCTCTTCCGTTGAAGTTTTTTTTTCGAAAACCAAAACACAAGGAAAATAACCCCCGGGTAATTCCTGCGGAACATCTCCACATGTAAACTTGATTTGACAAAGAGAATATAAGACAGTTAAAAAGAATTTCGCGTTAGAATTTTTCCAAATCTCCCAAGTGCAAAATTTCCACTGGAAAATTCACCCCCAGAAAGTTTCCTCCATAAAGAAGATCCTACATATGGAAATCAATCCCAAGCACAAAATCCCCCCTTCCCCACCAAAAAATGTCGCAATATAGATCCCAATAACAAATACTATACGTAAACAATGGGTAAATTTTTTAGCTTACAGGCATCTCCCCATGTACTCTGGGAGTCATTTTACCCCTATAGACTTAATTATTTGATCTTTCAAATGTACTGAAGGTAATGACTATCTCAAAATTTGGATCAGATAACTTTGAGGGAAAAAAGAGATGTGGGGAGGTGTCAGTTGCCCACCAATCTTTTTGATCACTTATAAAGGAAACTAGGACTTTTAATTTCCGTTCAATACACCCTGTCCCTAACTTCTAGGACTGTTATTTTGATTCAATCGCCCCTGGAAAAAAAATAAATTAATAAACAAGCATCCATGATCTGTCTTCTGGCAAAAATAGGAAAATTCCACATTTTTGTATAGGATCTTGAAACCTTTACGGTAAGGTTTTCAGGTACGCTGAATCTGATGATGTGATTTCATTAAGTTTTCTTGAATATTAGGGGGTATTTTCCCCCTATTTTAAAGACCAGGCGAATATTATCAGACTTTTAGCTTTTGATGTGTGATACTAAATTTGATAAATTTTATATATTTTTAATCAGCATCATAAGCTGATTCTCTTGAAGTATCTATTCATATCGAAATTTTGTTTTTTTGTAGCTTCTGTTACTAATGAGCCGAGTTGCTCCTTAGTTATAGTTCGTTACCACAAACTGTTTGATTTACCCTGGAAAATATCCGCAACATCTCTACGCATAAAATTGAGCTGGCAAAGAGAAAGCAGAGTAGAATTTCCGCTGGAAAATTCCCTCCCTGCGAACTTTCCTCTCCATGGAGAACTATCCCCGTTGAAAATCCCTCCAGCATAAAATTCACAACCCCCCCCCCCAAAAAAAAAAATGTATACATACTTCCCAATGACAAATACTTTATATAAACATTGGGAACATTTTGTAACTTAAAGAACTTTCACCAGGGGCTTTGGGGATCATGGTATCTCCAAAGGCATATTCATTTGGCCTTCCAACTATGCTCATTAAAATGGGCATCTCAAAATTTTGGTCGGATAAGTTTGAGAAAAAGAGGCGGGGGAGGAAACCTAGTTGCCCTCTAATTTTTTGGTCACTTAAAAAGGGCACTAGAACTTTTAGTTTTATTTAAGAACGTTTTCATTGGTAATAAATATACGTAACTTACGACTTAACCTACCTAACAAACTTCTATATCCGTAAATTTTTATTACGTATAAAAGGGGGTTTGCCCCTTAGTCAATACCTCGCACTTTACGCCAAAGTCTGATTTTGTTGCAATTCTTTAAGAATGACTCCTGCATCCCAAAGGGTTTAGTTAGAATAAATAGTTCTTCTGAAAGTACTAAAAAAATCTTGAGAAATTGACGAAGCGGCAAACACCCCCATGAACGTAATAGTTCGTTTTAAGTTTTAATGTTGCTCCTTACTTTCAGTTGAAAAAACTTGTTTTTTATAAAATTTTAGATCGTTTCTTTAAATAATGCTGGGGAGTCCAGCGCCCCCGTCATGGACAATTTCCTTCCCCCATGAAAAATCCCTCCAGGAAAACAGCTCTTATAAAAGCACTTAAAAATCTTTAGCGTAGAGAGCGAGAAATTAACGAGAAGAAAAACATCCTTACATACGTAGTGATTTCTGATCGTTTTAAGTTTTAAGGCTGCTCCCTACTTTCAGCTGAAAAAACTTGTTTTTTATTTAACTTCTCATAGTTATTTAAATAATGCTGGGGAGTCCGGTGCCCCTGCTATGGAAAATTTCCTTCTCCCGTTAAAAATTCCTCCGTGGAATGATCCGCCCACGCAACCTTCTCTCCTCGAACCCTCACCAGAAAAATTCCAATGAAAACGTCTGTATACTTCCCAATAGCCAATACTATATGTAAACAATGGACAAAGTTCACAACTCGCAGAAGGTGACTTCGGGAAAAAATTAAAGGGGTAGATGGCCCAGTTATCCTCCAATTTTATGGTAACTTCAAAAGGTACTAGAACTTTTAATTTCCGTTATAATGAGCCCTCTTGCGATATTCTAGGACCACTGGGCAAATACGATCATCCATGGGAAGAAAAAAACAAATAAACGGGCATCCGTGATCTTTCTTCTGACAAAAAAGACAAAATTCAACATTTTTGCCGATAGGAGCTTGAAACCCTTACAGTAGGGTTCTCTGATACGCTGAATCTGATGGTTTGATTTTGATTAAGATTCTCTTTTGTTATGAGGTGTTTCCCCCTTTTTTTTGAAGTTAAGGCAATTTTTTTCAGGCTCGTAACTTTTGATGGGTAAGACTAATTTTGATTAAACTTATATATTTAATTAAATGAAAAAACTATTTTTTTAACTGAAAGTAAGGAGTGACACTAAAACTTAAAACGAACAGAAATTACTCCGTATATGAAATGTGTTGTCCCCTCCTCAACGCCTCGCTCTTTAAGCTGAAGCTTTTGATTGTTTTAAAAAGTAGAATTGTGGAAAAGAGTCAAACTTTAGCGTAAAGAGCGAGGGATTGCGGAGGGGACAACCCATTTCATATACGGAGTAATTTCTGTTCGTTTTAAGTTTTAATGTCGCTCCTTACTTTCAGTTAAAAAAACAAGTTTTTTTATTTAATTTCTGAACGTTTTTGAATTAATACATGCTTGGTTTTGGCTCTCCAGTCTCCACACATAAATTATTAAAATGAAATTTGTATATTAATTCTTTTTTTGGCTAAATGGCTTTCTCTTAGTTTTGATCAGACGATTTTGAAGAAAAAGGGATGGGGAAGCAGGCCTAGTTGCAATCCAATTTTTCGGTTACTTAAAAAGGCTACTAGAACTTTTAATTTTTAACGAACGTTTTTATTAGTAAAAAATATACGTAACTTAAGAATTAACTTACGTAACAAACTTTTATATTTTTTATTTTTATTATGTATACCAGAGGGTTTTTACCCTCGTTAATACCTTGCTCTTTACACTAAATCGTAAGTTTTGTGCCGATTCTTTAAGAATGACCCCTGAATCAGAAAGGCCGTAGAATAAATAGTTGAAACTACTAAAAATACTTTAGCATAAAGAGCGAGGTAGGAGAGCGATTTATCTCCTCCTAAATACCTCACTCTTTATGCTAAAGTATTTTTAGAGCCCCTCATATGCGTAATAATCTCTGTTCATTTTAAGTTTCAATGCTTCTCCTTACTTCCAATTGAAAAAACGTTTTCAAGTTTATTTTTTCATTGTTTTTTTTATAGTAATGCTAGTAAATCCTGCGCCCTTTCCATTGAATTTTTCGTCCCCCATGACCTATTCCTCCAAGGAAAGATCCTGCCACATAGCCCCCTCCCCTCACCCCACCTACCCAAACCAAAAAAATTCCCCTGTAAAACTTCTCTACACTTCCCAAAAACAATTACTATATGTAAACACTGGTCAAAGTATGTAACTTGCGGCCCCTCCCCCAGGGATTTTGGGGGAGTAAGTCATGGTTTTCGACTATGCGGAACAAAATGGCTATCTCAAAATTTTGATCCGTTGACTTTGGGAAAAAATGAGCGTGGAATTCTATGACAGTGGGATTCGTGGGATTTCTATTATATTCGTTAAGATTCTATGACATTTAGGGGGTGTTTCCCCCTGTTTTCCAAAATAAGGCAAATTTTCTCGGGCTCGTAACTTTTGATGGCAAAGATTAAATTTGATGAAACTTATATATTTAGAATCAGCATAAAAATTTGATTTTTTTATGCATCTTTTAGCATCAAAATGTCGTTTTTAAGAGTTTTGTTTACTATTGAGCCGGGTCGCTCCTTACTACAGTTCGTTACCACGAACTGTTTGAAAGCAGTAGTATGTAAGTATTGGTATCAAAATTTCGTTTTTAGAGTTTCGGTTAATATCGATCGGGGGGGGGGTCTCTCTTTACTTGTAGTTCATTACCACGAACTGTTTGATGTTCATTCTGAATTTGTTAGAACCCCAAAGAATTTTTTCACAGAAAATTGGATGAGGTATCAAAAAACAAGCAAACTTAAATAAAATCTGTTCATGTTCCACCAAATGCCTTACTAGCATCATACCCATCATGTCGTACAGAATCGTGCAATTTAGAAAAAAAACAAAAAAACAACAACACATAATCCCAAAAGCGTTAGTTTTGCCAGCAGCTGTTGGTTGATATGGTCAAAACTGGCCAATTCTACATGAATCAGATTCGACAGATACCGTTTGCTAATAATACAATTGGCAGAATTAACAAAATTGGCAGAATTACTTCGTACATGAAAGGGGCTGCTTCCTCATCAACGCCCCGCTCTTTACGCTAAAGTTTGACTCTTTCTCTTAACTCTACCTTTTAAAACAGTAAAAAAGCTTTAGCGTAAAGAGCGGGGCGTTGATGAGGAAGCAGCCCCTTTCATATACGAAGTAATTTCTGTTCGTTTTAAGTTTTAATGCCGCTCCTTACTTTCCGTTAAAAAAAACTTGTTCCTTTTTACTTAATTTCTGAACGTTTTTGAATCCATGCATGTTTTGATTTTGGCTCTCCGCAGATGAATAATTAAAACAAACATATTTCTTTTTTTTGACTAAATGGCTTTCTCATAGGTTTGATCGAATGATTTTGAGAAAAAAGTAGCGGAGGAGGAGGCCTAGTTGGCCTCCGATTTTTTGGTTACTTATAAAGGCAACTAGAACTTTTAATTTTTTACGAGTGTTTTTATTAGCAAAAGATATACGTAAATTACAAATTAGCTTACATAACGAACTTCTGTATTATCATGTTTTTATTACGTATATGAGGGAGCTCACCCCCTCGTCAGTACCTCGCTCCTTACACTAAAGCTTAGATTTTGTTCCAATTCCTTAAGAACGACCCCTGAATCACAAAGGCCATAAAATAAATAGTTGAAATTACTAAGAATACTTTAGCGTAAACAGCAAGGTATTACGAGGAGGTGAAACCCTCATATGCGCAATAATTTCTGTTCGTTTTAAGTTTTAATGCTGCTCCTTACTTTCAGTTGAAAAAACTTTTCGTATTTATTTTTCATTATTTTTTTTTAATAATGCTAGAAAATCCTGCGCCCCTTTCATTGAAATTTTCTTCCCCCATGACAAATTCCTAAAAATCCCTGTGAAAACGTCTGTACACTTCCCAGTAACCATTACAATATGTAAATTAAATTAAAAAAAAATAGTTTTTTTAACTGAAAGTAAAGAGTGACATTAAAACTTAAAACAAACAGAAATTACTCCGTGTATGAAAGGGGCTGTTCCCTTCTCAACGCCCCGCTCTTTACGCTAAAGTTTGACTCTTTCTCTCAACTATACTTTACTAAAGAGTAAAAACTTTAGCGTAAACAGCGGTGCGTTGAGAAGGGAACAAATAAACACACACCCGTGATCTGTCTTCTGGCAAAAAAAAGCAAAATTCCACATTTTTGTAGATAGGAGCTTGAAACTTCTACATTAGGGGTTTTCTGATACGCAGAATCTGATGGTGTGATTTTCGTTAATATTGTACGACTTTTATTGTACGACCCCTATTTTCTATAATAAAGCAAATTTTCTAAGGCAAGTTTTTTAAATTTGGAAATTTTGCAATGGTATGAAAAATGTCACAGGAAATCAAGCACAGGAAAAAAGAGAAATTTAAGGGCACCGAAACTTGTTCCTCGAAGTTCCTCTATAAAAAGAAGGCAAGGCATGATGTAAATCTTATATTCGCAAATTAAGAAACTAATAAAGGATGGGATGGTGCAGAAAACGAACAGTGTTTTTTGCCTAGATGTTAAGCATATTCATATCAACACCGGTTCTGCCAGAAGTTTTGTTTAGAGTCGCACCAGTGTAAAAGGAAAAATGCGCCAAAAGCTCCATTTTTTAATGCAAATATGCCAAATGAACGGTTTCCATCCAAAAAAAGTGCCTATTTAGAAAAATTAATGCACAAACGGCTCTAATAAACACCCAAACGGTGCTAATGCGCCCCAACTGGCCACTCTGAACGCGTCTCATTGACATTATTCATATTGGCATCAACCGAAGATGCAGTGATGCAGTCTCGGAAGCGCTTTCTTCTTGAAACTGATGTTATGTAATTAACCAATCTCGTCATATTTCATATCACTTAGACGATACATTGCAGGCTTAGTATCTAAGATTTTTGACACTTTAAACAGTTCAGTGGACAACAAATATTTCCTTTTTTCAAAAATATTACTAATTCGACTTATTTGAACTGCATTGTCAAAATTTCCTATTGTTCTTCTTGTTTTTGGTGTTTGTATCACCAACATTGAATTCTTCCATTTTCACTTGCCTTTCATTGGAATATTGTTCAAAAAAATTACAAGTGTATCATGATCCCTCCAAATGAACTTCAAGAGAAGTAAAATTAGACAGGGATTGATGTGGGTGTTGGTTATAATTCAACATGATTTTATCTAAACCATGAATAAAAGCAGTATTATTTTTCAATGTACAATATCTCGAGATTAAAAGTCGAATAGTTTGCATCAATTGTTCTACAAGGACCACCTTTATTGGAATATGACTATGATGGAAAATTGTATTAGATTTCAGTAAAACCTTTCTTATATGCAGATTAACAAATTTACAACCTGGAACTGTTTGAATTTTTCTATAACAATCTTGTTCAAAGATGTTTTCAAGGACTTCAGCAACCATAATTGAATTACTGACCATAATTAAATTAAAGAACATATGGACCATAATTAAAGAACATATGCATAACGACTACAGACACTGATTGCAAGTAAAATATACTTGAACATACTATTTTGACGCCCATGAACCTTGTCTAGAGCCAAAAGAAACAATTGTTATATAAGCAATGGGGAAAAGGCTTTAGTTTTTCGACTATGAGTTCGACTATAGAGTTCGACTTTTCGAACTCTATATTTTGATGGAGAGTGTAACTTGGTTCACTCTAAAAACTAGTATATCGCTAGCTTGTTTGGAAGTTCAGTGACTCGAGCAAATGTGGTAAGGGAACTTAAACTTCTCGCTTCACTGATATTACCATAAGCACGTTTTATAACCTGAGCCAATTTGAATGTAAACCTGTTGTGAAGTCTCCACTACCCTTTTGGATTTTAACTGGTGATGCACTGATGTTAAGACGCCTTCGCTTGCTGCTTTAAATAGAGAATTATCATCACCATTTGGTGTTCTAGTATTTTCCAAAAAATATTTAAAATAATCTGGCGTATGTCCCTGTGTCCCACCTGTGAATAGAGATATATATATATATATATATATATATATATATATATATATATATATATATATATATATATATATATATATATATATATATATATATATATATATATATATATATATATATATATATATATATATTTATATATATATATATATATATATGTATATATATATATATATATATATATATATATATATATATATATATATATATATATATATACTAGCTGTTGGGCTGGTGCTTCGCGCCACCCCAGCACCTAGTTGGTGGGGCGCTTCGCGCCCCCCCAAGCCCCCCCGCGCGCGTAAGTCGTTACGCGCCACATTAGTTACGCGCCATTGTAGCTGTATCCCTGTTACCCACCTGTGAATAGAGATAGATATAAATATATATTTTTAACTACGTAAAACATGCGAATATACAACATTCTTCGCTGTCCCATTGTCTGTGCATATAAATAGCATTTATATTCCCTGTGTCCCGGTCGTCATTTGTGTCCTGGTGTCCCAGTTTGTATTTTCTCTTTGAGTGTCCCGGTCGTCATTTATATTCCCTGTGTCCCAGTGTCCCGGTCGTCATTTGTGTCCCGGTGTCCCGGTCTGTAATTTCTATTCAAACAATCCCTGTGTCTCAGTCGTCAATTATATATCCCGCCTGTGCCCCCGGCGTCCCTGTTGTAGTTGTGTCCCTGCGTCCCGGTCGTCATTTATATTCCCGGTCGTGATTTGTGTCCGGGTGTCCCAGTCTGTAATTTTTCTTTGAGGTTCCTGATCGTCATTTATATTCCCTCTGTGTCGGTCGTCATTTGTGTCCCGGTCTGTAATTTATCTTTGAGTGTTTTTTCTTTTTAGTTTTTTTTAGTTTTTTACATTTTTTCAGTTTTTTTTTCTTCTTTATTTTTCAGCGTCACTATTAAGTACATATCGCCGAACCTTTGTTTTTTAACTTAAATCTGGTAGGCATTGATGACCTTATCCAAGTCAAAATCCCAAACCCAATCATCATCGCTATCATTTTCAGTTTTGATATGTTTTGACTCTCGCTTTCCAGGTGGATTTTCATCTAACTGCGCGGTTTTGCGTTCTTTAGCCGCAAGCCTGTTTTCTTGCTGTTCTTGTGATTCCTCGGCACGCTTTCTTTTCTTATTTTCTCTATCAGCTGCCAGCCTGTTTTCTTGCTGTTCTTGTGATTCCTCGGCACGCTTTCTTTTCTTACTTTCTCTATCAGCAGCAAGTTTTTTGGCATAGACTCTTCGAGCAGCTTCCTCGGCTGTTGCCATTGTAGGTTCTTCAGTCATTTTACAATTAAACATCTTTCCGTGAACGCATGTCTTAAATACCATTAATGACGTCACCTTCATAGCAAAAATGACGACAACTAACTTCATGACGTCAGTCGACACAGAAACATGACGTCACCTGACAGACAGACACACAGATTGCTAATCAAACATTCCCTGTGTCTCCATCGTCATTTATTTACCTAGAACCTCGGACCTTCTCTGTGTCCCCGTCTGTTTTGTAGTTTTTACTTTTTTTAGTTATTTTTATTAGTTTTTAGTTTTTTTTCTTTTTTAGGTTTTAGTTTTTTACCTTTTTTTACTTTTTTTAGCTTTTTATTTTTTTTTTTGTTTTTTTTTTGTAGTTTTTGTAATGTTTGAACCTGGAACCTCTCGAACCTAGAACCTGGAACATACCGCGTTACCAACTCAGCTACATCAGCTTGTATAGTTTCATTTTTGAATTGGTATATGATGAAATAATTCAGACGTCATATGCGGACAGACAGACAGACAGACAGACAGACATAACCCACAAACAACTTATTTTTATATATATAGATATATATATGTTTTTAACTACGTAAAACTTGCGAATATACAACATTCTTCGCTGTTCCATTGTCTATGGATATAAATAGATTGTCAGGTTTACTGACTCTTGAACATGCAACATATAATTGTCCATGGGAAAAACAAGCTGTATTCAGATCTATACCTCATTATTCTAATGATGTGTCCCTGTGTCCCGGTCGTCATTTATATTCCCTGTGTCCCAGTCGTCATTTTTGTCCCGGTGTCCCAGTTTTCAATTTCTCTTTGAGTGTCCCGGTCGTCATTTATATTCCCTGTGTCCTGGTGTCCCGGTCTGTAATTTCTATTCGAACAATCCCTGTGTCCCGGTCGTCATTTTTATATCCAGCCTGTGCCCCTGGCGTTCCCGTTGTAGTTGTGTCCCTGTGTCCCGGTCGTCATTTATATTCCCTGTGTCCCGGTTGCGATTTGTGTCCGGATGTCCCAGTCTGTAATTTCTCTTTGAGGTTCCCGGTCGTCATTTATATTCCCTGTGTCCCGGTCGTCATTGTGTCCCGGTGTCCCGGTATGTAATTTCATCAGTTGACAAACATGTCATCAGTCGACAAACAACTTCATGACGCATACAGCTCAGTCCTTAAAATGACGTCAGTCGACAAACATGACGTCAGTCGACACACAAACATGACGTCACTGGATACACACACGCACACACACACACACACACAGACAACTTATTTTTATATAGATACTAGCTGTTGGGGTGGCGCTTCGCGCCACCCCAACACCTAGTTGGTGGGGGCGCTTCGCGCCCCCCCAAGCCCCCCTGCGCGCGTAAGTCGTTACGCGCCATTGTAGTTGTGTCCCTATGTCCCACCTGTGAATATAGATATATATATATATATATATATATATATATATATATATATATATATATATATATATATATATATATATAACTTGCGAATATACAACATTCTTTGCTGTCCCATTGTCTTTGCATATAAATAGATTGTCAGGTTTACCGACTCTTGAACATGCAACATATAATGGTCCATGGTGGTTTTAACTACGTAAAACTTGCGAATATACAACATTCTTTGCTGTCCCATTGTCTTTGCATATAAATAGATTGTCAGGTTTACCGACTCTTGAACATGCAACATATAATGGTCCATGGGAAAACAATCTGTATTCAGATCTATACCTCATGATTCTAATGATTGCCCTTGAGCTTTGTTGATGGTGATTGCTAATCGACCATTCCCTGTCCCGGTGTCCCAGTCGTCATTTATATCCCCCTGTTTTATATCCCCCTGTTTCCCCCGGTGTCCCCGTTGTAGTTGTGTCCCTGTGTCCCGGTCGTCATTTATATTCCCTGTGTCCCGGTCGTCATTTGTATCCCGGTGTCCCGGTCTGTATATACATTCGTTTTTTAGTTTTGTTTTTCTCCTTTTTTTTCCTTTTTTTCTTTTTTAGTTTATTTAGATTTTTAGATTTTTTAGTTTTTTTTATTAGTTTTTAGTTTTTTTTCTTTTTAGTTTTTTTGTAGTTTTTACCTTCTTTTTAGTTTTGTTAGTTTTTTTTTTACTTATGTCCTGGTCGTCATTTATACTCCCTGTGTCCCGGTGCTTTGTTAATTGCTAATCGAACATTCCTTTTGTCCTGGTCGCTTTCTCTTTGAGTGTCGTCATTTATTTTTTTCTTTTTTAGTTCTTTTAGTTTTTACCTTTTTTAGTTTTTTTTAGTTTTTTAGATGAAAATTTTTTTTAGTTTTTTCCTTTTTTTCTTTTTAGTTTTTTATTGGTTTTTACCTTTATTTTAGCTTATTTTTCAGTTTTTTCCTTTTTTTTATTTTTTTTTTTTTTTTTTTTTTTTTTAGTTTTTTACCTTTTTTTAGTTTTTTTAGTTTTTTTTAGTTTTTTAGCTTTTTTACTTTTTTTATTAGTTTTTAGTTTTTTTTGTAGTTTTTGCCTTTTTTTAGTTTTTTCAGTTTTTTTTTAGTTTTTTATTGGTTTTTACCTTTATTTTAGCTTATTTTTCAGTTTTTTCCTTTTTTTTAGTTTTTTTTTGTTTTTAGTTTTTTTAGTTTTTTACCTTTTTTTTCAGTTTTTTTTATTTTTTTTAGTTTTTTAGCTTTTTTATTTTTTTATTAGTTTTTAGTTTTTTTTGTAGTTTTTGCCTTTTTTAGTTTTTTTAGTTTTTTAGCTTTTTTATTAGTTTTTAGTTTTTTTTGTAGTTTTTGCCTTTTTTTAGTTTTTTTAGTTTTTTAGCTTTTTTATTTTTTTTATTAGTTTTTAGTTTTTTTTGTAGTTTTTGCCTTTTTTTAGTTTTTTCAGTTTTGACGTCACCTGATCCAGTTTTTTCAGGTGACGTCACCTGATCCACGATCCACAGATCCACAGACAACTTATTTTTATATATATAGATAGAAGATAGATAGATAAGTTGTATGTTTGTTTGTTTGTACGCATATGACGTCATTAGAAGTATATAAGGCTTTGTATATGACGTCGTTATAAGTATATAAGGGGGCGATTCAAAGAGACATTTTAGAATAAATCCTACAATGGCAGAAGAAACAGCCGAGGAAGCTGCTCAAAGAGATAATGCCAAAAGGATTGCGGCTAAAAGAGAAACTAACAAAAGAAAGTGTGCCTAGGAATCACAAGAGCAACGTGAAAACAGGCTTGCGGCTCAAAGAGAAATTACCGAAAAAAATCATGCCGAGGAATCACAAGAACAACGTGAAAACAGAATTGCGGCTAAAAGAGATAATGCCAAAAGGAAGCGTGCCGAGGAGCCCAGTCGATGATTATAGCTTGAGTAGATTTGTTGCGCCTCAGGAAAAGATAAACTTCCTCAACTGGCTGCACCACCAGAGCCATTGAAGACTTTGCTTACTGGAACTATGTCAGAATCTAAGCGTTTTTTATTAAACATTAGAAAATATAATTCATGTTTCCGAATGAAGTCGTTTGGCGCCCAAATTGAAATTCAAGGTCAATACATCGGGACACAGGGAATATAATGACGACCGGGACACTCAAAGAGAAATTACAGACCGGGACACCGGAACACAAATGACGACCGGGACACAGGGAACATAAATGACGACCGGGACACAGGGACATAACTACAACGGAGACACCGGGGGGCACAGGGGGATATATAAATGACGACGGGAGCACAGGGAATATTCGATTATCAATCACCATCAACAAAGCTCAAAGGCAATCATTAGAAAAATGCGATATAGATCTAAATACGGATTGTTTTTCCCCCTTTTTAAGTAATCAAGAAATTGGAGGGGAACTAGGCCTCCTCCTTCACTCCTTTTTTCTCAAAGTCTTCCGATAATTGCAATTAATTAATATGCAAATTTTGTTCTAATTATTTATGCAAGGAGAACCAAGATTAAAACATTAATTCAAAAACGTCCAGAAATTAAATAGAAAAAAACAAGTTTTTTTAAAATGAAAGTAAGGAGCAACATTAAAACTTAAAACGAACAGAAATTACTCCATATATGAAAGGGGCTGATCCCCCTCAACGCCCCGCTCTTTACGCTAAAGTAAAACTTTAACGTAAAGAGCGGGGCGTTGAGGAGGAAAAGCCCCTTTCATATACGGAGTAATTTCTGTTCGTTTTAAGTTTTAGTGTTGCTCTTTACTTTCATTTTTAAAAAACTTGTTTTTTTATTTAATTACTGGACGTTTTTGAATTAATGCATGTTTTGATCTTGGCGCTCTACTCATAAATAATTAAAACAAATTTGCATATTAGTTAACTGCAATTTTGAAAATTTTTGGGAAGATTTTGAGAAAAAAGGAGCGAGAGAAGAGGCCTAGTTCCTAGTTAGGAGGCCCTCCAATTTTTGATTACTTAAAAAAGCAACTAGAACTTTTATTTTTTTTACAAACGTTTTCATTGGTAAAAAATATACGTAACTTACGAATTAACTTACGTAACGAAATTCTATATTCGTATGTTTTTATTGCGTATATAAGGGGGTTCAACCTTCATCGATACCTCGCTCTTTACACTAAAGCTTAAATTTTGTCCCAATTCCTTAAGCATGACATCTGAATCATAAAGGCCGTAAAATAAATAGTTGAAATTACTAAAAATAATTTAGCGTAAAGAATGAGATACAACGAGGAGTTAAACCCTCATATGCGTAACAATTTTTGTTCATTTTAAGTTTTAATGCTGCTCCTTACTTTCAGTAGAAAAACTTTCCATATTTATTTTTTCATTTTTTTTCAAATTATGCTAGAAAATCCTGCGCCCCCTTCATTGAGATTTTCTTCCCCATGAGCAGTTTCTCTGCGGAGATATCCTCCTACCTAACCTCAACTCTCCCCCCTAAACCAAAAAATCCCCCTGAGAACGTCTGTACACTTCCCTGTAACCATTAATTTTGAATTAATGCATGTTATGATCTCGGCTCTCCACACATAAATAATTAAAACGAAATTTGCATAATTAACCGCAATTTTGAAAATTTTTGGGAAGATTTTGAGAAAAAAGGAGCGAGAGAAGAGGCCTAGTTCCTAGTTTGGAGGCCCTCCAATTTTTGATTACTTAAAAAAGCAACTAGAACTTTTATTTTTTTACAAACGTTTTCATTGGTAAAAAATATACGTAACTTACGAATTAACTTACGTAACGAAATTCTATATTCGTAAGTTTTTATTGCGTATATAAGGGGGTTCAACCTTCGTCGATACCTCGCTCTTTACGTTAAAGCTTAAATTTTGTCCCAATTCTTTAAGCATGACATCTGAATCACAAAGGCCGTAGAATAAATAGTTGAAATTACTAAAAAATACTTTAGCGTAAAGAATGAGATATACCGAGGAGTTAAACCCTCATATGCGTAATAATTTTTGTTCATTTTAAGTTTTAATGCTGCTCCTTACTTTCAGAAGAAAAAAATTCCATATTTATTTTTTCATTGTTTTTTCAAATTATCCTAGAAAACCCTGCGCCACCTTCATTGAGATTGTCATCCCCCATGAGCAGTTTCTCTATGGAGATATCCTCCTACCTAACCTCAACTCTCCCCCCTAAACCAAAAAAATCCCCGTATGATATGATCTTGGCTCTCCACACATAAATAATTAAAACGAAATTTGGATATTAGTTAACTGCAATTTTGAAAATTTTTGGGGAGATTTTGAGAAAAAAGGAGCGAGAGAATAGGCCTAGTTCCTAGTTAGGAGGCCCTCCAGTTTTTGATTACTTAAAAAAGCAACTAGAACTTTCAACTTTTTATAAACGTTTTCATAGGTAAAAAATATACGTAACTTACGAATTAACTTAACCCTTTCAGTCATTTTGTTCTCAGTTGAGAACATACCATTATCTGCCACCTAGTGTCTTATGTTACAGGTAAATATGCATTCAAATTAGCGCGCCATAAGCTTCATTCATCAAGAAATAATCTGAAAAAAGTTTGAAAGTTCTAACTTCAAAACTCCATTTTATACAAAAGTTTGAAGTTGAGGAATGGATGGATCTCAAAATAGTGCAGAACCAGGTAAGACTCCAGTCTATGTGTAAGAATAGGGATGAATCTAAGGCCATATCTAACAACTAATACTTAGACAAGATAAGTAAAGACATCTAGTGGCCAAAAATAGACTTAACTGCGTGAACACTGGAGGGCAGGCGATTTTTCTCAAACTACGTGTCCTCAACCGAGTACAGTGTGATCAACGCATAGCAAACTGAGCAAGCGGCGTGTAATTTTTACATTGCTTTTTTCGTTGTTTCTTTCAAATATAATATTCTATGTACGGTGAATTTACACGTGGTAAATCTATTTGAAAAATTCTCGGAAGGAGAGGGAAAACGTAAAAGCTGTAATTTGTACATTTCTTTGACTAAGTTGGGTTGTTGGATTGTAAATAAGGGTTGTAATTTGTTGGGGTTGTAAATCCTAGGTTGGGTTGTAAATTTGTAAATTTGAAGTTGGGTTCTAGATGATTTTCCTAGGTTGTTTCCTTAAGAAGAACTTTGATTGTTGTTCATAGAACTATAAGACTCGTTTGGTCCTGAGATTCAGTTATTTTTCTGTTAAAATTCTTTTTAAACTTTCACCAGGCTGATGAAAAAATATTTTAATTTTGGTTATTAAACACACACAATTTGACATATATACTTCAAAATATGAAAAATATAATTCATAGGCAGCGCATTTGCTTCTTTTTGGTTTCCCCCAGACCAATTCGAATGGTACGAGTGGTCTTAAAAACTTAAGAGGGGACCCATTTGATTGGAATTTCAAGTATCCTGATTAGGAATTGAGAGTTATTAGAGGACAACCAGCCACTCCCAAGCCATTTTTTCTTAGCATAGTTGAAAAGCCCAGTAACTATGGACCTAGGGGTGTCATGCCCCTCTGACAAGGGATATTAATTGTACAAGTCGACCATTGTTTACATTTAAGGTGTCATTAGTGGGACAAAGGGCCTGTTTGAACCTGAAAGTATGAAAAGGCTGAGAGCATTAAGGTAAAACTTTTAGGGCATGCTATGGATGAGGTTAATTTAGATGTTCATCTAGGTTTACCAAAAGGTGCATCTGCAATATCCCAGGAATGGCTAAGAGTAGGTTGTTAGTTTGAAATTTCTAAGGAATGTTCAGCAGTATGTTAAACTAGATCAAAATACACTATTTACATCTATGTTTTCCGAAATACACTTAGGAACTTACTGTATATCTTAGGAACTACTAAGTGTATTATCGAAGCTTTCGAAGTGTCATTTTTGTAAACGATATGGGTTAAAAATAAATTAATTAAATAAAAAGTCACGATGTGCATCTATATGGTCAAAAGGATGCATCTGTATAGTGTAAGAAACAGCTAAAGATAATAAAGATAAAATAAACAGCTAAAGAAAGTCGTATCTAGAAATGTTTTATTATCACTTCTACACCGTTTTCTTTATCCTAATAATGACGAACAGGGCAATGAGTGCAGTTTTACAACTATTTTTTTTCAGGTCCTTCGCAGCGTCCAAGGCGTTTGCACGTCAACCAGCAGCAAATTTTAAACATTTTTGATCAAATTGACAGTGACATCTCCGATACAGACCTTCTGGATAGCGACGAGGAGCAGGACGATTACGACCCTCGACCCAATGCAGGAACGGCAGCAGTGAGTTCCAGTGAAAGTGCATCAACTGAAGGCGAGGAAGTTGATGTAAGACCTCCACCGAGGAAGGGCAGAACCAAGGTTTGGAAGAAGAAAAAATGTGATAAAGCTTATAAAAGCACAGCCCCAAGTCTACCTGTACCAGGTCATGATGAGCCTATAAACTATTTTGCGGAATTTCTAACAGAAGATTTTTTTGAAATCACTGCGAACCAAACCAACCTGTACTCCGTCCAGAAGACTGGAAAATCCATTGATACTAACGCAGTCGAAATGAAGAAGTTTTTTGGGATTCACGTTGCCATGGGGGTTTTCAATCTCCCACGATACCGGATGTACTGGGGTACACGAACGCGCATCCTACTCATCGCTGATACGATGAACTTCAACAGATTTTCCCGCCTTCGGTCCTTCGTTCACTTGGTTGATAATACTTCCAAAGACCCTGATAACTTGGATCGTCTTTGGAAAGTGCGACCTATTATTGATATTGTGCAGAAGAAAACGCAGACTATTTCTCCGTCTGAGCACCTCTCCTGTGACGAGCAGATGGTCCCTTTTCAAACAGCATATTCGGGGAAAACCTTGCCCATGGGGCATCAAAATCTTCGTGCTGTGTAATGCGGATGGAAGAGTACTCTCTTTTGAAATTTATCAGGGGAAAAAGACGAACATGGCTGAAGAGTACAAAAGCTTTGGCCTCGGAGCACGTATGGTTTTGAATCTCGCTGGACGACTTCAGCTTGTGGAATTTACTAAACTTTATTTCGACAATTTCTTTACGTCTTTGGCTTTGCTGGAAAGACTAAGTGAGATGGGCCTCTACGGAACAGGCACTATACGAAGCAACAGGCTTCAGGGAGCTAGGCTGGAAACTGATTCTGACATGAAAAAGAGAGGAAGGGGATCATTCTGTGAAGTAGTGGCTAGTAGTGGAGATACCTGCTTGGTGAAATGGATGGACAACAGATCAGTTATCCTTGCATCGAATATGATTGGAAGTGGAGCAGTGAACAAGGTACGCAGATGGTGTAAACAAACAAAAGCCTACTTGCAGGTTGACCAGCCCCAAGTTGTATCCCTGTATAACCAGTATATGGGTGGAGTGGACAAGATGGATCAAATGCTATTATATTACCGAACATTCATTAGATCTAAGAAATGGACCATGAGACTGATCTTCCACATGGTCGACCTATCCATCTGCAATTCATGGTTAGAATATGTAGCTGATCGGAAGGCCAAAGCAGAACGCTCGATGGACTTGCTCTCCTTCCGCATGGAAATAGCAGAGCCGCTTACGTCTGCTGAAGGCATGACCCCCCAGAAGAAGGGGTCGCCCAAGGTCTCACCTCTAGTGAGGAGGACGAACATGAAAATGTAGACGAATCAGCATCTCGCAAAAGAAAGATGAAGTTTCAGCGTCCGTGCTCAGCAGTGAAAAATGATGCATTCTCTCATTGGCCTCAAAAAGTAAAGGGCCAGAGTAGGTGTAAAAACTCGCCATGCGTGTTGAAAACTCGCACTATGTGTTTGAAATGCAATGTTCCATTGTGTCTAGAAGAGGACAGGAACTGCTTCAAAGAGTTCCACATTAAAAAGTGAAATTTGTCTGTGCTTAGTATTTTTTTATAACTTCTCAATAAACTCTACTATATCTGATGAAAAACTACAAAGTTGATCACACTGTCCTCAACTGAGTACACGCTAGAAAACATAGAAAGGTTCCTCCAAAAAATCTAAAAAAAAATTGACGATGATTAGGTACCCCAAGGTGTCACGCAGTCTGGTTTTTAGAATTTTCCATCGAAGGAAAATAATTCGTGACTGAAAGGGTTAAGTAACGAAATTCTATATTCGTATGTTTTTATTGCGTATATGAGGGGGTTCAACACTCGTCGATACCTCGCACTTTACGCTAGAGCTTAAATTTTGTCCCGATTCTTTAAGAATGACATCTGAATCACAAAGGCCGTATAATAAATAGGTGAAATTACTAAAAATACTTTAGCGTAAAGAATGAGATATAACAAGGAGGTAAACCCCTCATATGCGTAATAATTTTTGTTCGTTTTAAGTTTTAATGCTGCTCCTTACTGTCAGTAGGAAAAAACTTCCCATATATATTTTTTTATTGTTTTTTCAAATTATGCTAGAAAATCCTGCGCCCCCTTCATTGAGATTCTCTTCCCCCATGAGCAGTTTGTCTATGGAGATATCCTCCCACGTAAGCCCCTCAACTCTCCCCCTAAGCCAAAAAATTCCCCCTGAGAACGTCTGTACACTTCCCAGCGTAACCATTATTATATCATGAAAAGAGAAATCACCAATGCAACAGCACAAACTCGTAAAAAAAAAAAAAAAAAAAAAGAGACAGAAGGAGAAAAGGAAGACTGTTTTCCTAAATTAGTGATTAATATAGACCAGCACTTGAATGAGGCCTTAACCCTACTCACCCATACAATCACATAGGTCAAACAGCATAGCCAAACACAATCAACCATAAAGAATAATCCATGGACAGGCAGTCATCTCGTCAATAAGTATAAGTCGTAATTTACTAAACAATAGAAAAAATAACAAAGACAAATAATTAAGAGGCAACAACCCAACACAAAGGCTCATCAGGAGAATACACTGGCCTATAGGGTTTCGCCACTTTAAATTCTCTACCCAGCCAAGTGTTGTGGCTACCACAGAATATCCATGGCATCCCCGTGTCAGGTATCACCCCCAAAATACATGCCTATGAAAAAAACACAGCAAATGTAAAACAACCAAGTAACACCAAAACAAGCTTATCCTGTTATTATATCCCTCTTTTTAGCAACAACAGGTAAACTAAATATGATAAAATTTACCAAATCACAAATACTAACACATTGCAAAAAAAAATAAAAAAATAAAAATTTAATGCTCTAAACAATTTTAGAATTCATCTTTACCATGTGGTTATTTAAAAAAAAAAAACCGCTTTATTAGAAACACAATTCAAAATAAATGGCGCTGCATTATCATTTGTCGAACCTCCGAAATTAGTTAAAAATTTCTTTAAGTATTTCCAGATAATTCTTTTGATATTTATTTAAAAGTTTGTTATAATGAAAACTAAATTGTTTAAAATGCCAAGTTAATTTATTTGCAGAAAAACCTCTTGATATCAATTTTTGGCTTAAGATTTTACATCTATTTTTAAAATCAATATAATTACTACAAATCCTTGCATAACGAAGTAACTGTGAGAAAAACGCGGAATATGTGATATTTGAGTGTATATTACTTTCAGGGAATGGGAAACTAATCACTTCAAAATCCAAATCATCCGTTTTATTATACATTTTAAAACTTAATTTATTATTATCACAAATATTTACATTTAAATCTAAGAAATGATCTTCATGACCAGCGCCATGACTAGGTTCAAGAGTAAGCTCTGATGGATATATATTTTTAGAAATATCAATGAAATCCTTACAATTTAAGACCGAAATATCATCTAAATATCTTTTATTATTTGACAAAACATGTTTTAAATTATTTGGATTATTCTTATCCATCATATATTTATATTCTAGTTGACTTAAACACAATTCAGCTATAAATGGGCTGGCATTCCCTCCTATGGGAATTCCCACGATTTGCTTGTACAAATCACCACCAAATCTTATATAAGTATTGTATAAAACAAATTCTAATAACTCAAAAATCATGTCCAATCTGTAACATCTCAAGTTAACTGTGGTATTAAAGCAATTCGTCCATATAGCTTTTTTATTATAAGTGTCTATTTTTAAGAGCCTTTTACTAGATAAGAGGAAAGATTTCTTGATAACAGTTTTTATATTATCTAACACTACATTAAGTGATAAATTGGTATACATTGTCGCAAAATCGAAAGACTCAATTCTTTTAGCTGAAACCATTGTTAAAGACTCTATCACCTGCAGTGAATTATTAACACTCCATTATGGATTAAAATTTGAAAACTTTTTAATACCAGAACAATAGGTTTTAAGTTTATTTACAATTTCCTTTAAAATTAAAGAGAGGTCAGTAGCAGCAATGCGGGTTGGACATTTAGCTGCTCCAGCAATAAACCGTGGTTTAGGGGGATTCTTATGAAATTTTACAGTCCAATATAGGAAAGGGAACTTTTTATCATTGTCATTTATTTTAATATTAAAATTTTTAAAAAGTATTTCTTCAGTCTTTTCAATTAAATTCTCATCCTCTAAATTTACCTTTTCGTAAACATTAGTTGTGCATAACTCCCTTTTTAAGATATCACAATACAGCTTCTGACTAATTATGGCAAAATTATTATTAGCTTTATCCACTGGCACAATTACAAATTCATTCTGTAGATTAGAAATTGCTTGTTTAACCTTCGCATTATAAAATAATGATTTAATATTACTATTTTTTAAATTAGAATATATTTTATTTCTTATTCTACTAATAATTAAATTCTTCCAACTTTGAAAACTCTCTTTACTTTTATTCTCTTTCTTACACCACTTATCAATAAATAAATCAAAATCATTTTCCAAGCCATCAAGAACACTCAATGGTTTCAGATGATGAGAAAGACGGAAATTAGCCCCTTTATTCATTATAATTTGAAGATCATCTTGCTTTATTATTGACAAGTCCCCTGTTATAACATGTTTGTAAGTAGGATTTACAAATGGGCCAAGTTGCTTACAATTACAAACCGGTTTCCAATTTATATCACTATCTAATCTTTTAAGTATTAAATTATAATTAAAAATAATTTGCCCAATAGTTTTTGAAAATTTATAAGTTAAAACTGGACTATCATTATAATTCAAATTACTAGGAAGGGCCTGTTTCACATGCCGCTGATTTAAAATTTCTGAAAATTAATATCTTCAATCTGCTTACAAATAAAATAAATAGGTAAATATAACCTGTTATCCTTATTACCAATCTTATCAAACTTTTCCTTTTTTGAAATAAATTTCGTTTTAGTTATAATGCAAATTGTATCACATATTACTTTAAAACTATATTCAAAAGCTGTATTATTCTTAACAATTCAGAAAAGTTTGATTAAATTCCTCTTGGATAAATTATTTAGACATTTTATTACAGAAATCATACCCCTAGATTCAAGTAGCTGGCGTAGATCTATAGAAATCATATGTAAATCTAATTCATTTTTTCTATTATTTTTCCTATGTCCTCTCGATCGTTTTTACGTTTAGTAGGGCAAGTAAAAGAAGGATGGTCCATAAAACCATCAATACATTTAACAACAACCTGAGACATGTCACCATATTTTGCTACACGATCATTTAGCCCAAAAGGATAAGCTGTACCAAGAGTATGGATCCAGAAATCCTCCTGTTTACGTAGTCTATTATTCTTCTCTTCTTTATTTAAATTTTCTAACTCTAAATTTTCTAAAATTGTGACAGTTATATCTGATATGGAACATGTACTATTATTACAATGTTGAACTAGATAGTTATTAGTTTTTTCATTATTAACTGTTGTCTTGTGTCCAGAAAATGTTTTATATATATTATTAGTTGTTTCCCCCACATATTGTAGGCAGCATTCATTACATTCTAATAGGTAAATTACATTGGTTGTTCTACAATTAACATTACCACGTAACTTGCATGCAAAATTTTTATTATACAATGTACTCTTAACAAAAGTCCGTTGGATAAAATGATCTTGGCAAAGAAAACAACGACTCTTACACTTACTAACTTTCAAAAAATCGTTCCGAGTTCCGAAGCTAATATTTGTGTTTTGTTGCATTAAAAGTTTTTGAAAATAAATCCAAAACAAACCAACATCCAAATCAAAATCCAACAATCAAAGTCCAAAAAACATGCCAAGGTCAATAGGTCAAAAGGTCAATAAATACATAAAAAAAAAGAAAAAAAAGAAAGAAAAAACATGAAAGAACATGAAATTTGCATAAGTGCCATCTCAGAAATAATTAACAATATCAGGTTAAAAACCTGGACCAGGGTAAAGGTCTGTCGGGGAGAAAACTAAAACATTTTCTGAGCCCCCTCGCGACATTCGACATAGGACCACTCAGTCGATACGATCACCCCTGGGGAAAAAAACAACAAAAAAACAAATAAACACGCATCCGTGATCTGCCTTCTGGCAAAAAATGCGAAATTCCACATTTTTGTATATAGGAGCTTGAAACTTCTACAGTGACTGAATCTGAATCTGATGGTGTGATTTTTGTTAAGATTGTATGACTTTTAGGGGGTGTTTCCCCCTATTTTCTAAAATGAGGCGAATTCTCTCAGGCTCGTAACTTTCAATGGGTATAACTGATCTTGAAGAAACTTATATATTTAAAATCAGCATTAAAACGTAATTCTTTTGATGTAACTATTGGTATCAAAATCCCATTTTTAGAGTTTCGGTTACTATTGAGCCGGGTCGCTCCATACTACACTTCGTTACCACGAACTATTTGATTCCGTGTCGTTATGGACGGTAAAACAGAAGTCTAAAAATAAGAAAGGCAAGAGCGGGAAGAAAGACCGTAAGCGGGCAAGAGAGGATGATAGCCAAATTAGCGCAATGATGAATTCTACGGTCCAATCTTTTGAGGATGTTACTGAAACAACATACTGAAAATTTTAGAGACTGTACTGACAATTCAGTTTGATATTATTTTATTGAAAGAATTAATAAACACAATAAATGGGAGGCTGAGTCTGACAGTTGATCGAGTGAATAGCTTAGAAAATAAACAGGCTAAATGTGATGCGGATGTACAGCCATTAGTTGGTGACCTGACATCCTTTGAGACAATAAATACAAAAGATTAGTTTCTTTAACTGAAAGTAAGGAGCGACATTAAAACTTAAAACGAACAAAAATTACTCTGTATATGAAGTTGGTTGTCCCCTCCGCAATCCCTCGCTCCTTACGCTAAACTTTTTAATTGTTTTAAAGAGTAGAATTGTGGCAAAGAGTCAAACTTCAGCGTAAAGAGCGAAGGATTGCGCAGAGGACAACCAACTCCATTTACGGAGTAATTTCTGTTCGTTTTAAGTTTTAATGTCACTCCTTGCTTTCAGTTAAGAAAAAAACTAGTATTTTTTATTTAATTTCTGAGCGTTTTGAATTAATGCATGTTTGATTTTGGCTCTCCGCACATAAATTATTAAAATGAAACTTGCATATTAATTATTTTTTTGGCTAAATGGCTTTCTCTTAGTTTTGATCAGACGGTTTTAAGAAATAAGGGGTGGGGAAGGAGGCCTAGTTGCCCTCCAATTTTTCGGTTACTTAAAAAGGTAACTAGAACTTTAATTTTTGACGAATGTTTCTATTAGTAAAAAATATACGTAACTTAAGAATTGACTTACGTAACAAACTTTTATATTCTTACTAGCTGTTGGGGTGGCGCTTCGCGCCACCCCTACACCTAGTTGGTGGGGCGCTTCGCGCCCCCACCAACTTGGGGGGCCCCCCCCAAGCCCCCCCGCGCGCGTAAGTCGTTACGCGCCATATTAGTTACGCCCCATTGTAGTTGTGTCCCTATGTCCCACCTGTGAATATAGATAGATATATATATATATATATATATATATATATATATATATATATATATATATATATATATATATATATATATATATATATATATATATATATATGTTTTTAACTACGTAAAACTTGCGAATATACAACATTCTTTGCTGTCCCATTGTCTGTGCATATAAATAGATTTTGAGGTTTACCGACTCTTGAACATGCAACATATAATGGTCCATGGGAAAACAATCCGTATTCAGATCTATACCTCATGATTCTAATGATTGCCCTTGAGCTTTGTTGATGGTGATTGCTAATCGACCATTCCCTGAGTCGCCATCGTCATTTATATATCCCCCTGTGCACCCCGGCGTCCCCTTTGTAGTTATGTCCCTGTGTCCCGGTCGTCATTTATATTCCCTGTGTCCCGGTCGTCATTTGTGTCCCGGTGTTCCAGTCTGTGATTTCTCTTTGAGTGTCCCGGGCGTCATTTATATTCCTTGTGTCCCGGTGTCCCGGTCGTCATTTATATCCCCCTGTGCCCCCCGGCGTCCCCATTGTAGTTGTGTCCCTGTGTCCCGGTCGTCATTTATATTCCCTGTGTCCCGGTCGTCATTTGTATCCCGGTGTCCCGGTCTGTATATACATTCGTTTTTTAGTTTTGTTTTTCTCCTTTATTTTTTTCCTTTTTTCTTTTTTTTCTTTTTTAGTTTATTTAGATTTTTAGATTTTTTAGTTTTTTTATTAGTTTTTAGTTTTTTTGTAGTTTTTACCATTTTTTTAGTTTTTTTAGTTTTTTTTTTTTTACTTATGTCCTGGTCGTCATTTATACTCCCTGTGTCCCGGTCGTCATTTGTGTCTCGGTGCTTTGTTGATTGCTAATTTATATTATATTTATATTTATATTTTTTATATTTATTAATATTTTTTTAGTTTTCTTTTTCTCTTATTTTTCAGTTTTTTTCCTTTTTTTAGTTTTTTCTTTTTTAGTTTTTAGTTTTTTTTTGTTTTTTACCTTTTTTTAGTTTTTTTAGTTTTTTTAGTTTTTTAGCTTTTTTAGTTTTTTTATTAGTTTTTAGTTTGTTTTTTTTAGTTTTTGCCTTTTTTTTAGTTTTTTCAGTTTTTTTTAGTTTTTAGTTTTTTACCTTTTTTTAGTTTTTTTTTAGTTTTTTAGCTTTTTTAGTTTTTTTCTTTTTAGTTTTTTTTGTAGTTTTTACCTTTTTTAGTTTTTTTTCTTCTTTTGTATTAGTGTGAAATAATTCAGACGTCATATGCGGACAAACACGACGTCACTCGACAGACAGACAGTTTTTTTAGTTTTTTTAGTTTTTTTTTTTTACTTATGTCCTGGTCGTCATTTATACTCCCTGTGTCCCGGTCGTCATTTGTGTCTCGGTGCTTTGTTGATTGCTAATTTATATTATATTTATATTTATATTTTTTATATTTATTAATATTTTTTTAGTTTTCTTTTTCTCTTATTTTTCAGTTTTTTCCTTTTTTTTAGTTTTTTCTTTTTTAGTTTTTAGTTTTTTTTTGTTTTTTACCTTTTTTAGGTTTTTTAGTTTTTTAGCTTTTTTAGTTTTTTTATTAGTTTTTAGTTTTTTTTTTAGTTTTTGCCTTTTTTAGTTTTTTCAGTTTTTTTTTAGTTTTTAGTTTTTTACCTTTTTTTTAGTTTTTTTTTTAGTTTTTTAGCTTTTTTAGTTTTTTTTTCTTTTTAGTTTTTTTTGTAGTTTTTACCTTTTTTAGTTTTTTTTCTTCTTTTGTATTAGTGTGAAATAATTCAGACGTCATATGCGGACAAACACGACGTCACTCGACAGACAGACAGACAGACATAACCCACAAACAACTTATTTTTATATATATTTATTCATATTTTTTTAGTTTTCTTTTTCTCTTTTATTTTTCAGTTTTTTCCTTTTTTTTAGTTTTTTTCTTTTTTAGTTTTTAGTTTTTTTTAGTTTTTTACCTTTTTTTAGTTTTTTTTAGTTTTATTTAGTTTTTTAGCTTTTTTAGTTTTTTTATTAGTTTTTATTTTTTTTGTAGTTTTGGCTTTTTTTATTTTTTTCAGTTTTTTTTAGTTATTAGATTTTTACCTTTTTTTAGTTTTTTTTAGTTTTTTAGCTTTTTTAGTTTTTTTTTCTTTTTAGTTTTTTTTGTAGTTTTTACCTTTTTTAGTTTTTTTCTTCTTTTGTATTAGTGTGAAATAATTCAGACGTCATATGCGGACAAACATGACGTCACCTGATCCATCCACAGATCCACACACAGACAACTTATTTTTATATATATAGATATATATATATATATATATATATATATATATATATATATATATATATATATATATATATATATATATATATATATATATATATATATATATATATATATATATGTTTTTAACTACGTAAAACTTACGAATATACAACATTCTTTGCTGTCCCATTGTCTGTGCATATAAATAGATTGTCAGGTTTACCGACTCTTGAACATGCAACATATAATGGTTCATGGGAAAACAATCCGTATTCAGATCTATACCTCATGATTCTAATGATTGCCCTTGAGCTTTGTTGATGGTGATTGCTAATCGACCATTCCCTGTCCCGGTGTCCCGGTCGTCATTTATATTCCCCTGTGCCCCCCCGGCGTCCCCGTTGTAGTTGTGTCCCTGTGTCCCGGTCGTCATTTATATTCCCTGTGCCCCGGTCGTCATTTGTATCCCGGTATCCCGGTCTGTATATACATTCGTTTTTTAGTTTTGTTTTTCTCCTTTATTTTTTTCCTTTTTTAGTTTATTTAGATTTTTAGATTTTTTAGTTTTTTTATTAGTTTTTAGTTTTTTTGTAGTTTTTACCTTCTTTTTAGTTTTTTTAATTTTTTTTTTTTTTACTTATGTCCTGGTCGTCATTTATACTCCCTGTGTCCCGGTGCTTTGTTGATTGCTAATCGAACATTCCTTTTGTCCCGGTCGCTTTCTCTTTGAGTGTCGTCATTTATTTTTTTCTTTTTTAGTTCTTTTAGTTTTTACCTTTTTTAGCTTTTTTAGTTTTTTAGATAAAAATTTTTTTTAGTTTTTTTCCTTTTAGTTTTTTATTGGTTTTTACCTTTTTTTAGCTTTTTTAGTTTTTTTTCGTTTTTTCTTTTTACTTTTTTTTTTAGTTTTTATCTTTTTTATTTTTTTATTTTTATTCTTAATTTTATTAGTTTTCTTTTTCTCTTCTATTTTTCAGTTTTTTCCTTTTTTTTAGTTTTTTTTTTTAGTTTTTAGTTTTTTTAGTTTTTTACCTTTTTTAGTTTTTTTAGTTTTTTTAGTTTTTTTAGTTTTTTAGCTTTTTTATTTTTTTTATTAGTTTTTGCCTTTTTTAGTTTTTTCAGTTTTTTTTTTTTAGTTTTTAGTTTTTTACCTTTTTTAGCCTAACCAGGATTTGAACCTGGGACCTTCATTCTCCGTTCTGACACCCTCTCTCACCGAGTGACTACTCCAGAATGTTCATTTTGGTGTTTTAAATGGTATATTATTAACCAAATTAATGTGTTTTACAATATACTAAGCATCGTCATAACAAAAATGACGACAACTAATTTCATGACGTCAGCCGACACAGAAACATGACGTCACCTGATCCACAGATCCACAGACAGACAACTTATTTTTATATATATAGATAGATATATATATATATATATATATATATATATATATATATATATATATATATATATATATATATATATATAAATATATATATATATATATACTAGCTGTTGGGGTGGCGCTTCGCGCCACCCCAACACCTAGTTGGTGGGGGCGATTCGCGCCCCAACCCCCAAGCCCCCCCGCGCGCGTAAGTCGTTACGCGCCATATTAGTTACGCGCCATTGTAGTTGTGTCCCTATGTCCCACCTGTGAATATAGATATATATATATATATATATATATATATATATATATATATATATATATATATATATATATATATATATATATATATATATATATATATATATGTTTTTAACTACGTAAAACTTGCGAATATACAACATTCTTTGCTGTCCCATTGTCTGTGCATATAAATAGACTGTCAGGTTTACCGACTCTTGAACATGCAACATATAATGGTCCATGGGAAAACAATTCGTATTCATATCTATACCTCATGATTCTAATGATTGCCCTTGAGCTTTGTTGATGGTGATTGCTAATCGACCATTCCCTGAGTCGCCATCGTCATTTATATATCCCCCTGTGCACCCCGGCGTCCCCTTTGTAGTTATGTCCCTGTGTCCCGGTCGTCATTTATAAATTCCCTGTGTCCCGGTCGTCATTTGTGTCCCGGTGTCCCAGTCTGTGATTTCTCTTTGAGCGTCCCGGGCGTCATTTATATTCCTTGTGTCCCGGTGTCCTGGTCGTCATTTATATCCCCCTGTGCCCCCGGCGTCCCCGTTGTAGTTGTGTCATTTATATTCCCTGTGTCCCGGTCGTCATCCCGGTATACATTCGTTTTTGAATTGGTATATGATGAAATAAATTTTTAATTTTTTCCCTTTTTTCCTTTTAGTTTTTTTTATTGGTTTTGACCTTTTTTTAGGTTTTTTAGTTTTTTTCTTTTTTCTTTTTAGTTTTTTTTGAAGTTTTTATCTTTTTAGTTTTTTTATTTTTATTTATATTTTTTTAGTTTTCTTTTTCTCCTTTATTTTTCAGTTTTTTTCCTTTTTTAGTTTTTTTTCTTTTTTAGTTCTTTTAGTTTTTACCTTTTTTAGTTTTTTTTAGTTTTTTAGATGAAAATTTTTTTTAGTTTTTTACCTTTTTTTCTTTTTAGTTTTTTATTGGTTTTTACCTTTTTTTTTAGCTTTTTTAGTTTTTTTTTCGTTTTTTCTTTTTACTTTTTTTTTAGTTTTTATCTTTTTTATTTTTTTTTTATTTTTATTCTTAATTTTATTAGTTTTCTTTTTCTCTTCTATTTTTCAGTTTTTTCCTTTTTTTTTAGTTTTTTTTTAGTTATCTGATCCACAGATCCACAGACAGACAACTTATTTTTATATCTATATATATAAAAATAAGTTGTCTGTCTATGGATGGATGGATGTGTCAGGTGACGTCACCTGAAAAAACTGGATCAGGTGACGTCAAAACTGAAAAAACTAAAAAAAGGCAAAAACTACAAAAAAAACTAAAAACTAATAAAAAAAACAAAAAAGCTAAAAAACTAAAAAAACTATAAAGGTAAAAACCAATAAAAAACTAAAAAAAAACTGAAAAAACTAAAAAAAGGCAAAAACTACAAAAAAAAACTAAAAACTAATAAAAAAAGTAAAAAAGCTAAAAAACTAAAAAAACTAAAAAAACTAAAAAAAGGTAAAAAACTAAAAAAAAATAAAAAATAAAAAAAAACTAAAAAAAGGAAAAAACTGAAAAATAAGCTAAAATAAAGGTAAAAACCAATAAAAAACTAAAAAGAAAAAAAGGAAAAAACTAATAAATGACGACACTCAAAGAGAAAGCGACCAGGACAAAAGGAATGTTCGATTAGCAATCAACAAAGCACCGGGACACAGGGAGTATAAATGACGACCAGGACATAAGTAAAAAAAAAAAACTATCTATATATATAAAAATAAGTTGTCTGTGGATCTGTGGATCGTGGATCAGGTGACGTCACCTGAAAAAACTGGATCAGGTGACGTCAAAACTGAAAAAACTAAAAAAAGGCAAAAACTACAAAAAAAACTAAAAACTAATAAAAAAAATAAAAAAGCTAAAAAACTAAAAAAACTAAAAAAAGGCAAAAACTACAAAAAAAACTAAAAACTAATAAAAAAGCTAAAAAACTAATAAAACTAAAAAAAAAGGCAAAAACTACAAAAAAACTAAAAACTAATAAAAAAAATAAAAAAGCTAAAAAACTAAAAAAACTAAAAAAACTAAAAAAAGGTAAAAAACTAAAAAAACTAAAAACTAAAAAAAAAACTAAAAAAGGTAAAAACTAAAAGAACTAAAAAAGAAAAAAATAAATGACGACACTCAAAGAGAAAGCGACCAGGACAAAAGGAATGTTCGATTAGCAATCAACAAAGCACCGGGACACAGGGAGTATAAATGACGACCAGGACACAAGTAAAAAAAAAAATTAACAAAACTAAAAAGAAGGTAAAAACTACAAAAAAACTAAAAAGAAAAAAAAACTAAAAACTAATAAAAAAACTAAAATAAAAAAAAAAATTAACAAAACTAAAAAGAAGGTAAAAACTACAAAAAAACTAAAAAGAAAAAAAAACTAAAAACTAATAAAAAAACTAAAAAATCTAAAAATCTAAATAAACTAAAAAAGAAAAAAAAAAGGAAAAAAATAAAGGAGAAAAACAAAACTAAAAAACGAATGTATATACAGACCGGTACACCGGGATACAAATGACGACCGGGACACAGGGAATATAAATAACGACCGGGACATAGGGACACAACTACAACGGGGACACCGGGGGAAACAGGGGGATATAAATGACGACCGGGACAAAAAAACTAAAAAGAAATAAAAACTAAAAACTAATAAAAAAAACTAAAAAATCTAAAAATCTAAATAAGCTAAAAAAGAAAAAAAAAGGAAAAAAATAAAGGAGAAAAACAAAACTAAAAAACGAATGTATACACAGACCGGGACACCGGGATACAAATGATGACCGGGACCCGGGACACAGGGAATATAAATGACGACCGGGACACAGGGACACAACTACAACGGGGACACCGGGGGAAACATGGGGATGTAAATGACGACCGGGACACCGGGACAGGGAATGGTCGATTAGCAATCACCATCAACAAAGCTCAAGGGCAATCATTAGAATCATGAGGTATAGATCTGAATACAGATTGTTTTCCCATGGACCATTATATGTTGCATGTTCAAGAGTCGGTAAACCTGACAATCTATTTATATGCAAAGACAATGGGACAGCAAAGAATGTTGTATATTCGCAAGTTTTACGTAGTTAAAACCATATATATATATATATATATATCTATATTCACAGGTTGGACATAGGGACACAACTACAATGGCGCGTAACTATTATGGCGCGTAACGACTTACGCGCGCGGGGGGGCTTGGGGGGGGCGCGAAGCGCCCCCACCAACTAGGTGTTGGGGTGGCGCGAAGCGCCACCCCAACAGCTAGTATATAGATATATATATATATATATATATATACTAGCTGTTGGGGTGGCGCTTCGCGCCACCCCAACACCTAGTTGGTGGGGGCGCTTCGCGCCCCCCCAAGCCCCCCCGCGCACGTAAGTCGTTACGCGCCATATTAGTTACGCGCCATTGTAGTTGTGTCCCTATGTCCCACCTGTGAATATAGATAGATATATATATATATATATATATATATATATATATATATATATATATATATATATATATATATATATATATATATATATGTTTTTAACTACGTAAAACTTGCGAATATACAACATTCTTTGCTGTCCCATTGTCTGTGCATATAAATAGATTGTCAGGTTTACCGACTCTTGAACATGCAACATATAATGGTCCATGGGAAAACAATTCGTATTCAGATCTATACCTCATGATTCTAATGATTGCCCTTGAGCTTTGTTGATGGTGATTGCTAATCGACCATTCCCTGAGTCGCCATCGTCATTTATATATCCCCCTGTGCACCCCGGCGTCCCCTTTGTAGTTATGTCCCTGTGTCCCGGTCGTCATTTATATTCCCTGTGTCCCGGTCGTCATTTGTGTCCCGGTGTCCCAGTCTGTGATTTCTCTTTGAGCGTCCCGGGCGTCATTTATATTCCTTGTGGCCCGGTGTCCCGGTCGTCATTTATATCCCCCTGTGCCCCCGGCGTCCCCGTTGTAGTTGTTTCATTTATATTCCCTGTGTCCCGGTCGTCATCCCGGTATACATTCGTTTTTGAATTGGTATATGATGAAATAAATTTTTAATTTTTTCCCTTTTTTTCCTTTTAGTTTTTTTATTGGTTTTGACCTTTTTTTAGGTTTTTTAGTTTTTTTCTTTTTTCTTTTTAGTTTTTTTTTGAAGTTTTTATCTTTTTAGTTTTTTTATTTTTATTTATATTTTTTTAGTTTTCTTTTTCTCTTTTATTTTTCATTTTGTTTCCTTTTTTTAGTTTTTTTTTCTTTTTTAGTTCTTTTAGTTTTTACCTTTTTTAGTTTTTTTTAGTTTTTTAGGTGAAAATTTTTTTTAGTTTTTTACCTTTTTTTTCATTTTAGTTTTTTATTGGTTTTTACCTTTTTTTTTAGCTTTTTTAGTTTTTTTTCGTTTTTTCTTTTTACTTTTTTTTTAGTTTTTATCTTTTTTATTTTTTTTTATTTTTATTCTTAATTTTATTAGTTTTCTTTTTCTCTTCTATTTTTCAGTTTTTTCCTTTTTTTAGTTTTTTTTTTAGTTTTTAGTTTTTTAAGTTTTTTTCCTTTTTTTAGTTTCTTTAGTTTTTTTAGTTTTTCGGCTTTTTTATTTTTTTTTTTATTAGTTTTTAGTTTTTTTTGTAGTTTTTGCCTTTTTTTAGTTTTTTCAGTTTTTTTTTAGTTTTTAGTTTTTTACCTTTTTTAGCCTAACCAGGATTTGAACCTGGGACCTTCATTCTCCGTTCTGACACCCTCTCTCACCGAGTGACTACTCCAGCATGTTCATTTTGGTGTTTTAAATGGTATATTATTAACCAAATTAATGTGTTTTACCATATACTAAGCATTGTCATAACAAAAATGACGACAACTAATTTCATGAATAAATTTTTAATTTTTTCCCTTTTTTTCCTTTTAGTTTTTTTTTTATTGGTTTTGACCTTTTTTTAGGTTTTTTAGTTTTTTTCTTTTTTCTTTTTATTTTTTTTTTGAAGTTTTTATCTTTTTAGTTTTTTTATTTTTATTTATATTTTTTTAGTTTTCTTTTTCTCCTTTATTTTCCAGTTTTTTTTCCTTTTTTTAGTTTTTTTTTCTTTTTTAGTTCTTTTAGTTTTTACCTTTTTTAGTTTTTTTAGTTTTTTAGATGAAAATTTTTTTAGTTTTTTACCTTTTTTTCTTTTTAGTTTTTTATTGGTTTTTACCTTTTTTTTAGCTTTTTTATTTTTTTTTCGGTTTTTTCTTTTTACTTTTTTTTTAGTTTTTATCTTTTTTATTTTTTTTTATTTTTATTCTTAATTTTATTAGTTTTCTCTTCTATTTTTCAGTTTTTTCCTTTTTTTTATTTTTTTTTAGTTTTTAGTTTTTTAAGTTTTTTTCCTTTTTTTAGTTTCTTTAGTTTTTTTAGTTTTTGGCTTTTTTATTTTTTTTATTAGTTTTTAGTTTTTTTGTAGTTTTTGCCTTTTTTTAGTTTTTTCAGTTTTTTTTTAGTTTTTAGTTTTTTACCTTTTTTAGCCTAACCAGGATTTGAACCTGGGACCTTCATTCTCCGTTCTGACACCCTCTCTCACCGAGTGACTACTCCAGCATGTTCATTTTGGTGTTTTAAATGGTATACTATTAACCAAATTAATGTGTTTTACAATATACAAAAAGTGACGACAACTAATTTCATGACGTCAGCCGACACAGAAACATGACGTCACCTGATCCATAGATCCACAGACAGACAACTTATTTTTATATTTATAGATATATATATACGTTTCATATAAATAGATTGTCAGATTTACTGACTCTTGAACATGCAACATATAATTGTCCATGGGAAAAACGATCCGTATTCAGATCTGATGGGTCCCTGTGTCCCGGTCGTTACCGAGGGTTATATTCCCTGTGTCCCGGTCGTTACGCGCCATATTAGTTACGCGCCATTGTAGTTGTGTCCCTGTGTCTGTCAGATTTACTGACTCTTGAACATGCAACATATAATTATCCATGGGAAAAACAATCCGTATTCAGATCTGATGGGTCCCTGTGTCCCGGTCGTCATTTATATTCCCTGTGTCCCGGTCGTCATTTGTGCCCCGGTGTCCCAGTTTGTAATTTTTCTTTGAGTGTCCCGGTCGTCATTTATATATATATATATATATATATATATATATATATATATATATATATATATATATATATATATATATATATATATATATATATATATATATATATGTTGCATATAAATAGATTGTCAGGTTTACTGACTCTTGAACATGCAACAAATAATTGTCCATGGGAAAAACAATCCGTATTCAGATCTGATGTGCCCCTGTGTCCCGGTCGTCATTTATATTCCCTGTGTCCTGGTCGTCATTTGTGTCCCGGTATGTAATTTCTATTCGAACAATCCCTGTGTCCCAGTCGTCATTTATATATCCCGTCTGTGCCCCCGGCGTCCCCGTTGTAGTTGTGTCCCTGTGTCCCGGTCGTCATTTATATTCTCTGTGTCCCGGTCGCGATTTGTGTCCGGGTGTCCCAGTCTGTAATTTCTCTTTGAGTTTCCCGGTCGTCATTTATATTCCCTGTGTCCTGGTCGTCATTTGTGTCCCGGTTTCCCGGTATGTAAATTCATCAGTTGACAAACATGACTTCAGTCGACAAACAACTTCATGACGCATACAACTCAATCCTTATAATGACGTCAGTCGACAAACATGACGTCAACGGACACACAAACATGATTCACTCGACACACACACACACACACAGACAACTTATTTTATATATATAGATATTTTTATTATTTATGTGAGGGGGTTTGTCCCCTCGTTAATACCTCGCTCTTTACACTGAATCTTAAGTTCTGTCCCAATTCTTTAATAATGATCCCTGAATCAGAAAGGCCGTAGAATAAAGAGTCGAAATTACTAAAAATATTTTAGCATAAAGAGCGAGGCATTTATCTCCTCCTAAACACCTCGCTCTTTATGCTAAAGTATTTTTAGAACCCCTCAAATGCGTAATAATCTTTGTTCGTTTTAAGTTTTAATGCTACTCCTTACTTTCAATTGAAAAAAACTTTTTCACGTTTATTTTTTCATTGTTTTTTTATAGTAATGCTAGAAAATCCCACGCCCTTTTCATTGAATTTCTCTTCCCCCCTGACATATTCCTCCAAGGAAATATCCTCCCAAATGGCTCCTTCCCCTCAACCCCACCCCCAAACAAAAAAAATCACCCTGAAAACGTCTGTACACTCCCCAAAAACATTACTGTATGTAAACACTGGTCAAAGTTTGTGACTTGCAGCCCCTCCCCCAGAGACTGTGGGGGAGTAAGTCATCCCCAAAGACATAGTTATTATGGTTTTCGACTGTGTGGAACAAAATGTCTATCTCAAAATTTTGATCCGTTGTCTTTGGGAAAAAAATTGAGCGTCGGAGGGGGCCTAGGTGCCCTCCAATTTTTTTTTGTCACTAAAAAGGGCACTAGGACTTTTCATTTCAGTTAGAACAAGCCCTCTTGTGACATTCTAGGACCACTTAGTCGATACGATGACCCCTGGGGGAAAAAAACTAAAAAAC
Organism: Artemia franciscana; assembly: GCF_032884065.1. Classification (NCBI taxonomy): domain Eukaryota; kingdom Metazoa; phylum Arthropoda; class Branchiopoda; order Anostraca; family Artemiidae; genus Artemia; species Artemia franciscana. The sequence goes on along the minus strand of NC_088871.1, from coordinate 43,597,022 downwards.
GAATAAACACGCACCCGTGATGTGTCTTCTGGCAAAAAACTCGAAATTCCACATTTTTGTAGAGAGGAGCTTGAAATTTTCGCTACACTTTTCTCTGGTACACTGAAATTTTCTCTGGTACACTGAAATTTTCTCTGGTACACTGAAATTTTCTCTGGTACACTGAAATTTTCTCTGGTACACTGAAATTTTCTCTGGTACACTGAAATTTTCTCTGGTACACTGAAATTTTCTCTGGTACACTGAAATTTTCTCTGGTACACTGAAATTTTCTCTGGTACACTGAAATTTTTTCTGGTACACTGAAATGTTCTCTGGTACACTGAAATTTTCTCTGGTACACTGAAATTTTCTCTGGTACACTGAAATTTTCTCTGGTACACTGAAATTTTCTCTGGTACACTGAAATTTTCTCTGGTACACTGAAATTTTCTCTGGTACACTGAAATTTTCTCTGGTACACTGAAATTTTCTCTGGTACACTGAAATTTTCTCTGGTACACTGAAATTTTTTTGAAATTTTCTCTGGTACACTGAATGCGATGGTGTGATTTTCGTTAAGATTTTACGACTTTCAGGGGGTGTCAAAACAAGCCAAATTATCTCAGGCTCGTAACTTTTGATGACAAAGACTAAATTTGATAAAAGTTTCATTTATCTCGTAAGGCTGGGACGTGCAAAAACATAAGAAAAAACATCAATATCTCATCGTAATAATGATTTCAAAATATAATATGGTAAAAAACAAACAAAATAGAAAAAAAACATAAAAGATAAGTAAATATATAAATATCGGGCAGGAGGGGCGTGGGAGGCCATCCCAGACACAGGGATACAAAAACAAACACACAAATAAGAATATCAAATAATTTAATTTTTCATCATCAATGGTGAATAGTCAAAATTTTAGCAAACAATCTTTAATATTTGCTTTTTTAAATTTAGCTTTGAATTTTGCTGAGATTTTTGGGATGGATCAAACAGAATTTTATCATTCAGCTTATAATTATTAGCAATGAAGGGTATTTGGTATCTAATCGAAAACCTTGACCTTTCAGAACTTACAAAAGGAATTCGATACATCCTAGACCTCCGACAATCCGAACGAGGAAGTAAAATTAAAAGAGATTTGTCATAGAAATAATTTTTAGAATTTTGGATTTGAAAATGCCATATGAAAGTATTTAATATTCGTATATCATTTAAATCCACAGATTTAAGAAGAGGAATAATGTTTTAGTTTCCGAAACATTTTTAAGTTTTGAAGGTCGATGTAAGATATTTCCAAGTATTCTTATTGCCCTATTCTGTAGTACCTGTAAGGGTGTTTATATGCTTCCAAAATGTATTAAGATATACAACTGAGCAATAATTTAAATAAGAAGTAATTAGAGAGTGGTAAATTATCTTTAAAATGGTAAAAGGAAAAATATTCTTCACACGGTACATTGACCCAATATTTTGAGCTAGTTTTAATCTTAGATACTCAATATGATTATGAAATGACAAAAGGGGATCAAGAAAAACTCCTAAATAACGAAATGATTCGACCCTACAAATTTTTTGATCCCCAGCCTGTAGCTCCTCACAAGAAATATCTCGAGTGGAACGTTTTGAACGACCAAAAACCATAAGATTAGTTTTCTTAAAATTCGGTACTAGATTATTAGAAACAAACCATAACTGAGGTAACACTTATAGTCAGATTTTCAATCAATGTCGATGAATCCCTAGCTTTAACTGTTATAGCTGTATCATCTGCAAATAGAACTGCATGGCTAATATTCTCATGCAAATCTCGGGGAAGATCATTAATATAGCTCAAAGATAAAAGTGGACCTAATACTGAGCCTTGGGGGACACCAATATCAATAAGACTTTTTTAAATTAGTCATTTTTCCACCGACATTTACTGTGATTTTGTGTCCGCATGGGTATGATTTAATAATTTGCAATCTTTTCCCTCTTATGCCGGAATTTATCATTTTGTCAAGAAGAATTTCATGATTTAAAGTGTCAAATGCTTTTTTTATATCATAGAAAACAGTAGCCACATGGAAATCATCATCTAAACAATCATTTATTTCTAATAAAAGAGCTGCAGCTGCTTGTTCTGTCGAACGGTTTGCCCTGAATCCAAATTGATATTTGGTAAAGAAATGTATTTTATCTAAATAGCTAGAAATCCTTTCTTTAAAATTTTTTTCAAACACTTTAGATAATGGTGATAAAATTGCAATTGGACGATAATTACTTACATCAGATTTATCGCCTTGTTTATACAACGGAATTACTCAGGCAATTTTCCTTCTACTAGGAAATATACCTGAGTTGATACTCAAATTGAAAATGTGGGTAAGTGGTTCAAAAATAACTCCGGCAATACTCTTTAACAAATTTGTTGATAATTCATCATGTCCCACTGAATTACCATTTTTCATATTTTTGGTAGTCTTATGGAACTCAGCAAAACTAACAGGGACCAGAAATATGCTCGTACATTCATTGGGGGGTAAATATTCTTTATGCGACCTGTAAGGGGACAAATCTGTTCCTGCTGAAACAATCGCTTGACCAACACCAGCAAAATAATCACTAAACATATTAGCAACATCTTGCGGTTCTCTAACTCCTACACCATTTGTATTAATTAATACCTCACGATGTGATAGCTTTTTATTTTTTCCGATTTTCTCCTTAATTAAATTCCAAGTTTTTCGAGGAGAATCAGAATTTTTAAATGAATTTTCATAATACACTCTTTCATTTTCTCTAAGAATCCTTACTATAGTTTTTAAAATGTATTATATTTATTTCAGTGGGAAACTTCATTTTAATTTTATATAAGTGATTTTTTTCCTTAATAGACCTCAAAAGCGATGGATTTACCCATGGTTTTCATGGTGTATACCTCTTTCCTTTCAGATTTCTATAGGGCAAAATTTATCAAGCTTCTCAGTCAATCTATATATATATAAATAAGTTGTCTGTCTGTGTGTCTGTCTGTGGATCAGGTGACGTCATGTTTCTGTGTTGACTGACGTCATGAAATTAGTTGTCGTCATTTTTGCTATGACGGTGACGTCATTAATGGTATTTAAGACATGCATTCACGGAAAAATATTTAATTGTAAAATGACTGAAGAACCTACAATGGCAACAGCCGAGGAAGCTGCTCAAAAAGTCTATGCCAAAAAACTTGCTGCTGATAGAGAAAGTAAGAAAAGAAAGCGTGCCGAGGAATCACAAGAACAGCAAGAAAACAGGCTTGCAGCTGATAGAGAAAGTAAGAAAAGAAAGTGTGCCGAGGAATCACAAGAACAGCAAGAAAACAGGCTTGCGGCTAAAGAACGCAAAACCGTGCAGTTAGATGAAAATCCACGTGGAAAGCGAGAGTCAAAACATATCAAAACTGAAAATGATAGCGATGATGATTGGGTTTGGGATTTTGACTTGGATAAGGTCAACAAAGCCTACCAGATTTAAGTTAAAAAACAAAGATTCGGCGATATGTACTTCATAGTGACGCTGAAAAATAAAGAAGAAAAAAAAACTGAAAAAATGTAAAAAACTAAAAAGAAAAAACACTCAAAGATAAATTACAGACCGGGACACAAATGACAACCGACACAGAGGGAATATAAATGACGACCGGGAACCTCAAAGAAAAATTACAGACTGGGACACCCGGACCCAAATCACGACCGGAATATAAATGACGACCGGGACGCAGGGACACAACTACAACGGGGACGCCGGGGGCACAGGCGGGATATATAATTGACGACTGAGACACAGGGATTGTTTGAATAGAAATTACAGACCGGGACACCGGGACACAAATGACGACCGGGACACTGGGACACAGGGAATATAAATGACGACCGGGACACTCAAAGAGAAAATACAAACTGGGACACCAGGACACAAATGACGACCGGGACACAGGGAATATAAATGCTATTTATATGCACAGACAATGGGACATCGAAGAATGTTGTATATTCGCATGTTTCACGTAGTTAAAAATATATATTTATATCTATCTCTATTCACGGGTGGGACACAGGGACACAGCTACAATGGCGCGTAACGACTTACGCGCGCGGGGGGGCTTGGGGGGTGCGAAGCGCCCCACCAACTAGGTGTTGGGGTGGCGCGAAGCGCCACCCCAACAGCTAGTATATTATATAAGGTATCTAAGGATTGATCTGGATCCATTTCATCAATTACTGAACTCCACCCTACCTCACAGAGCGCTTCTTTTAATTTTAACAAATTTTTTTCCCCAAAGTCTCTTCGCTTTGTTGACTTCTTTTCATTATACGGGAAATATTGCAAAAAACTCAGCCATAAGTATGTAGTGATCAGATGAATCATCAGGAATGACATATGTACTAGCAGCACATCCCTTATAGATAATATTTTTTCCAACCATCAAGCTCGGCAGCCATGTGTCCTTGTAAATGATGTATCTGATCATTATGTAGGTTTTGGGTCTTATTTACTAAGTATGTCCAAATCACACATAATGGTCGCAAAAAACAAAAGGAGCCCTCAATTATTATAAATGCTAATACGAATTCTAGTTTGAAGTCTCTGATTCTGTAGTTTGACTGGTCTACTATTGTTAAGAGCAGTGAAGACACTAATCAAAAAATTGGTCTTTGGTATCAGCTATGAATTCTTTTTGAGGAGGGTTGTATTGGTAAGTTGACATCATTAAGTCGTAAAGATGCTCCTAGAAAACGAAGGATAAATAACAATTTAGCCCTTTGTATTCGTCATCGAAATTTTTATTTCAGCGTATGCATGTTGAAAAAAGTGAAGAATCTATTTCAGTTTACAAAAAGTCGAGAAATGTTTTAAATCGTGTTTTAAGAGCTGCGAAGCAAAATTATTATCATTCTAAGTTTAAAGAAATAGAAGGTTCCCCTAAGAAGACGTGAAAAGTTATTAAAAGAGTAGTCGGTGACCCTGAAGGCAGTAAGTCTTATGTTAAAGTTGACATCATTAAGTCGTAAAGATGCTCCTAGAAAACCATGGTTAAATAAGAATTTAGTCTTTTGTATTCGTTACCGAAATTTTTATTTAAGCGTATACATATTGAAAAAAGTGAAGAATATATTTCAGAGTACAAAAAGTACAGAAATGTTTCAAATCGCCTTTTAAGAGCTGCGAAGTGAAATTATTATCATTCTAAGTTTAAAGAAATTCAAGGTTCCCCTAAGAAGACGTGACAAGCTATTAAAAGAGTAGTTGGTGACCATGAAGACAGTAAGTCTTATGTTATTAAAGACGGGGAAGGTAATCTTTTGGTGGACCCTGTAAAAATTTCCGAAGTATTCCGTGAATATTTTTCAAATATTGGGTCAAAACTGTCATCGAATATTCAGTTACCAGAGGATATATAGTTTGAGAGGTTTTAACCAGCAGGTATTGATGTTTCACTTTACTTAAGGCCAACGAATTGTAATGAGTTCAATATTTTATTTACCAATAAATACGAAATGGAAATACAATACTCTTATTTCCCATCGTAGGGTAAATAAGAGTAGGGGTAGGCAGAATGCAGATATTATATGAAGAACGAAGGCTATATGGAACTGAATCAGAAATAAACACAGGAGCTGTTTGAAAGGATTTTGGAAGATTGCCATGAAGCTGACGAAAGGCAAAAGAAGCACAAGAAATAATGTAAATAGACTGTAGACTTAAGAGCGGTGTTGGTGAATAACGGTTGGTGTCCATAACTAGACACCATGCTTTATTGTGCATGACAAAAAGCAACCACAGTGTAGACAGAAAAGTAGACATCCATACAATGGGCCAATAGAAACATATGACTGGACAAGGCGGAAAAAAAGAAGCTTCAGAATAAATCTAGAAAATGCGTGTCTAAGTTTTCGAATGATACCCGAACTCCTTGAGACCTTAACCCTAATCATGGCTATATAATTTCTAACTGAAAGGTTCTCATCAAGCAGGATACTAAGAAACCGGACCACCCGATTCTCTGGTCTACACAAGGAGCCTTGTGACGCCTGATGGTGTGTAAGCTGAGAAAAAACTATACAAATTCGAGAAAAAATAATAAAATGTGACTTGCCAACATTCAAGGACAAGTAATTCGCATTAAACCATGGAATAACTCTCTTGAATATTGCCACAAGGTTAGATTTGATATCACATTCTATCTTCCCAAGGGTCCCAAGAGTGGTGTCATCAGCAAAAGCAACTAGAAAATCTTCATTAGAAGTAGTATTGGAACACGATCAAGCATCAAGTTGACATAGCTTGCAGCATGCCAGAGGCCTGATGGTTTTTACCGCCGAAATAAGATCATTAACGTAAATCAGAAATGAAATGGGGCCAAGAACAGATCCTTGAGGGACAGCATAATATACTTGAGAAGGGCTCCGGAAAAACGAATCAATTGAAATAAGACTACCAGAAAGATATGAATCAACCCAAGAAAAAGCGTTTGATCTTATACCAATATGCGATATTTTCAAAAGAAGATGCCGATGAGTCAAGGAATCGAAAGGTTTACGAGCATCCGAGAATAAAGCTGCCGGGATATGACCAGAATCTATTGCCGAATGAATGAAGTTCGAGAAAGTTTTGCAAGCATGCTCTGTAGAGTGATTCGCTCGGAATCCAAACTGGAAATCTTGCAAAATTCTTTTGCATCCAGAAAACTAAGAAGCCTGGATAGCATAGCCTTCTCAAAAATTTTGTTGAAAATAGATAGGAGAGAAATTGGCCTATAATTAGCATGATCACTCCGAGAACCATCTTTATACAGCACTATAACCTTAGATCGCTTGAGAGATTAAGGGAAAGCTTCTTTCTCGAAAGACGGATTGACATGCTTAGTCAGTGGTGACAGAAAATCTGGCAGAGTGGCACGGATAACCCTTGTAGGAATTTTGTCTGGTCCTGAAGATGATGATTCTTTAAGAGTATTCACAATACGAGCTACATCAAACACAGAAACAGAGTTCAAGACCTTTGACTTTGAACATGATGGTCCACGATAGGCTATGAAATTGCAACGAGAAGTTGCAGAGCTTGCAGAGGAAGCAGCTGTCTTCCCTATATTAGCAAAAGAAAAGGTAAGTCCTAGCTGAACATCTTCTTCTTCTTAAACAGTTTTACCATCGATTATCAACATTGATGGAACTGAAGACGGAGGGGGGTAGGTCTAAGAACAGAATTAATTAAATACTATGTCTTCCTAACATCTTTTCCACATTCAGAAAATTTCTTATGATAATACTGAGACTTAGCCTTCCGACAAAGAGAATTAAATATACTCCTATAGGCCTTGAATTGCTCGTGATGAGCTACAGATGATGAAGCCTTGTAAATCTTCCACGAATAATTTTTCCTTTTCCAGCTTGGATTCATCCATGGATTCAGTTGTGCTGTCCTTTTCGAAGTATGGGGCTCTGGACCCTGATTGCAAACTTCCAGGATTCCTATTTTCACTAAATCATAAAAGAAATAAAAAGAGCGGTTAAAATCCTATTCACAAACCAAACTATCCCATGGCTGATCAGTCAGACGAGATCTGAGTAGACTTAGCTCAGCACCACCATAACTGAAAAATCGGAGATTAAATGGTCATGCTATACGCTGCGCTTGATCAGTACTCTTACATCAGGAAATAGCGGGGAAATGATCAGAAATATCACTAACCAGCACCAAATTATCTAAGACATCTAGTGATGAAAAAATATTATCAATAAGAGACACATGCGTGTCAGTAACTCGGGTTGGTAAATAAACTGAAGCTGGACTTCCCGAAGAGAGCATCACCGACAAAAAATCTATAGCTGAAGTAGAATTTTGATCCAGCAGGTTGAGGTTGAAATCACTCATAAGGATTTGTTCACAGGGATGCTTTTGGAATGAGTCCAAAACCTCTTCCAGAATTTTCATAAGCGAAGGAATAGATCCACTGGGGGACCTTTAAACCAAACCCACAGCTAAATTCTTTCGCACTGCTCAATAAAAAGTGATTCAAGAATTCCTTCCTCATTTCTGCTCAAATCACTTCGGTCATTATGTGCAAGACGATCAGCAATATAAAGGGCAAGGCCACCTATCGCAATCTTCCAATATTTTTCGTAGTATGAAGTCAAGTTCAGCTGGAGGTGATAGTTTAAATCTAAAGGAAATAAAATACATTCTAGCAACAGTTTAGAAGATTTTGTAGGATTGATTAACTCCTTCTTTAAAACTGGCATATTCCCTGATTTTTTTTTATAATAGCAGATGTAATTTCATTTTATAAGGGAGGTGAGAGGACTAGAGTGTCAAATTATAGACTCATTTCAGTTTTTCCCCTATTAAGTCGCATAATCGAAAAGTTAATTCATAACAGACTTTATGCACATCTTGAAACTTTTAATATTTTACACTCTAATCAGTTCGATTTTAGGAAAGAAATAAATACGGAATAAGCAATAGCATATTTAACTAGTTGTGTAAATTATTAAGCTTTTGATAAAGGTCACGGAGTTGCAAAAACTTTTTAAAATATCATTAGAGCATTCGATACAGTGGAGCATTCATTGCTTGTTTAATAGTTACGAAGGTATGGAGTTAATAGAATATTTCTCAATTTGATAATTAGTTTCTCTTCTGGTCGTTTACAAAGGATAAAAATATCTGGTTCAATTTCTCAACCATTGCTAATTAGATACGTTGTTCTCCAAGGGTCTATTTTAGGCCCTTTATTATTTTAATTTATCGTAATGATCTTTCTTCTTCTCGTTGGCCACTTGTGAATAAGGTTTCAGACTTTACTAATAAAAAGACTAATGTTTCTCTCCTGATGCTTGCTGATGACACAGCTCCGATTGTGTGTGAGAAAACAACTGAATTGTTGGTTACTGCATTTTCTAACATTGTCCAAAAGATATCTATCTGGATGAGGTGCAGTATGGTTACTATTAATTATTATAAGTCAAATTCTGTAGTTTTTGGACGGTCTGGTAATTTTTATCCATGAATATCTTCAGTTGAAGCTGGGGGACACTGCAATATGGAGGAGTACCAGTGTTACAGTGGCATAATTCGTGAGCTTAATCATTGTTTTCCGAAGGCAATAATATGTAATTATATTTTAGTTTTATTCAACCCAATATTTGTATTGTAGTTTAATATGGCTGGGAACTTTCTCCTCAATCCTTCGTTCGTTCCAAGTTTAGCAAAGCATTGTTATTAGAATACTTGTCAATTTAAGCCCTACTGAACCGTATTGAAAGGCTTATTTTAGGTTTAAAGTACTTCCAGCAGCTGCTCTCCGTGACTTTTATGCTGGTGTTCTTATATATAATTGCGTCAGAGGTAAGTCTGATTCCTTTCTAAGTGTGTTCACGTGAGTTAACGACGTTCACTCCCATGGCACAAGGTCAATGAATGAAATTCATGTTTATAGTTTAGTTACGTCTAGGTCAGGTTTTTTTCTTATTTTTAGAGGGGATAAGTTATGGAATTCGTTAAACGAGAATATTAAACATAGTAATTTAAGTCAATTTAAAAGTCAGTTCAAGAATGAATTGTTTTCTAAATATGATTTTAGTGATTATTAAATTAATATAATAATATAATAATTTTTATTATATATAATAATAATTTTAATTATATATAATAATTATTTAATATAATAGGACGCAGAGTTGCTAGATTAAATTGGAACTTAAAGATAGTGTTTTGTTTATTGAGGTGTGCTAAGGAAGGAGTTGAGTGTAGAGTGTTAAGCGAGTGGCAGCAGGATAAATGATGTTGTAATTGTGTTTTGTTTTAACACCCCTGCTGAGGTTTAAGTTAAGTTGTTTTATTTGTTTGGTTATCCCTTCTCCATATCATGCTGTGACATTTGGAGATGATGTGTTCATAGTAAGCCTTTTATCAATAATTGTTATTAAATAAATAAATAAATTAAATTTCGGTATATTTAAAAAAAATAACAAAGCGAAAAAAATAGCCAAATTTTAGTAAAACGGGAAAACACTTCCAAGAAGCAGAGTTACCCTGATGAAAAATTATATCATCAAATACAAAATATCAGAGAATTCTAGTACAGGGGTTTTAAGCTTTTTGTGTACAAATTACCCTAGAGAGGGCTACATGCAATCGAATAAATAGTATGAGATAGCCCATCGGCTTAGAATTATTACAGAGTTTTATTTTCAGCAGTCAAGCTTTAGATGCAACAATACCATGCGAAGGTACACTTGCTCCTGAAGTTACTTGTCAACCTAAAAAAATTAACGGTTTATATAGACAGTTATTACTGAGTCATTGCTTAGTTTAACTGAATTTATTCACTTGGTCCTTCATTGAATTTACTTATATTGATGCAAATTTGTGCATAAGCTTTTGGAGAGAAGGGTCAGACGGTTTTTCTACAAGTTCGGATGGCAGGATAGACAGGGGCAAATCTCTAGGATTTTCTTTGAGGGGGGGGAGTAAGATGGGTCAAAGCCGGATAGTCAAGGGGCAATGGATGTATAAAAATTTTTCCGTATTATTGGGGAGCAACTGCCACCTTGCCCCCCCCCCAAAAAAACGACGCCCCTTGGGGTAGGATACATGAAGCTTCAAGCCTTAAACGCAGGGAATCGCAGCTATCGAAACAAAAAGAAATTATTCTAGCTATAAGGAATACTGCCACCCTAAATCCCCCATTATTTTTGCTAAAGTTTGTCCCCAATATCTTAAGAACGAACACACAAGTATAAAGACAGTTATTAAAAAACAATTTTCGTGATTCAACAATATTTATTGATGCGCATTTCCTTTAAACTACACACTTTTTCATTCGAATCTTTGGAAATCCAATCTTCAAGTAAAAAACTTGTAATTACCCACTAACTACCAATCTTGCACTCATGATCACTATCAATTTTGGCCTTTGGCCAGATTTTGGCAAGATTTCGCCAGATTTTGGCAATAAGAGTAGGGTGATTCTACAAATTTACCAGTATGAGCTTCAGCATGGTATGTACAGCATAACAACGGCTATGAATTCTAGAGGGTTCTCCTCCCTTCACTCGGAACACTCTCGTTTTCGGGGATAAGCCGTTCCGCATAATACTAGGCAATTTAGCCTTTGGAGAAAGTTTGGTTGTTGTTAATCTTATCATTCATTTCGCTAATTGTGCAATTGCTGAGGCGAGAGGTATGTCAACAAGAGAATGAATGGTGAAGAGAATGACTTGTATAGACTATCATTTCAAAGTTCAACAAAATTTTGCCCAAATATGGAATACAATGATTTTACCCTCAAAGCTTGTATTATTAAAATATCCCAGGTAATCCAGGTCAGATTTTATTGATGAAACAGGAAAACGACATTAGCTTATTTACACTTTCCTTACATTATTAGAACAGACTTTTTTTCCCGAGAGAGACGGAGAATTTTGACTTGGAGATGCAATCAGTGATACTTATACCGTTATTAGCTTTGGATAAGTTTTTCCAAGTGAATTAGCCCAGCCTAGAAGAGGGCTACATTCATTTCCCTTTCGATCTTTAATTTCTAATCTGTTAATTAAGTGTCACCAGTGTCATCATTTAAGAGGTTTAAAGAGCTCATCAAGTGTGAGTTATTAATTCAGTGGAGGTAAACCTGAACTAGGTTATCAGGCAAGTAGTTCAATATTTGCTTTCTGGGATTAGATTCCAAGTTCTAGCTGCGTTCCCTCTAGTCACTAAAGAGAAAGTACATAATCCAAAAAGACAGAAATTTGAATATGTAAACAGTCTCATTCTGTGTTCAACGATTATTTTTTCAATGGGTAAATTTAATAACTTGATCTTTGTATCAATCTGTATATATATATATATATATATATATATATATATATATATATATATATATATATATATATATATATATATATATATATATATATATATGTATATGTATATATATATATATATGTATATATATATATATATATATATATATATATATATATATATATATATATATATATATATATATATATATATATATATATATATATATATATATATATATATATATATATATATATATATATATATATATATATATATATATATATATATATATATATATATATATATATATATATATATATATAAGGAGGTAATAATGTTTTAAGAAGACATTTAGTGTCCATGTTTAACTTATGTCCGAACGACATTATATTCAAATTTAAGCATAAAAACAAAATTAAGAACAATTACAGCGATATTACATCAGGTCGTTATGCCATTACGTTCCATCACTTCGATTACGTTACATAATGCAGTAATAGCGGAACGTCTCACTTTCGCATGTAATTTTACGACGGACGAGTCAGAATGAAGATATAAATTCCAATTTTCAAAACCAGAAAAGATGGGTGGTTGGAAAAGTAGTTTTTGCTATTTTCAATATAGTAAGACAGGGCCATGACGAATGCCCTTATGAGGATAAGCTGGGTGTAAGAGGGTAGTGCTGCTCTGATGGTGCAAAATGATTTGGGTTGTCCGCTTCGTCATAAGCTCCCTCTTCCGTCCCTATCCCTGGTAGGGAAATCCTACTTGCGTGGCTTCATAATAGCGTCAAAGTAGATCTTTCATAAGTTTGCCTAACTAGAATCGTTACTGAAAGCTGTGTAAGGATGAATTTGAGGAGTGCCAGCCTCGAGGAAACTGTAGCCAAGTAGACGACGCAACATTTGCACTGGATTATGATTGATAAATCACTCTTCTGGGCTTTGTTTGTTTTGATGGTCATTTTTAGGTCAGAAAACCTTCTTCCTGGCTAAACTATCTGTTATTGGCTCCCGGTAGCAGCATAATCCTTGTAGGAATGAATATACTATGAGTCAAAGCAGATTGCTTATGTAGGATTTTGACTCTTGTTGGTGGAAAAGCATTGCAAATGTCAAAAGCTGTTTTTTGACCAAGATGGATCCAGGATTGCACAAAGCCTAAACTCATACTGGAGATCCCAGATACTTCTTGTTGTCCACTTCTAAGCCAGCTTAAGTGATTCATGTAGGCTTGAGTAGATGTTTTAGTTCCTATCCTACACTGGTCCTGGGCCTATCGCTGTTCCTTGGCCCCAATTGCTTTCAATGACTTAAAAGAATGTAAATTGCAACTTGAAATCTTCGAACGCTAAAAACAACTGTCATATTGACAGTTTGACTGAAAAATTTATACACTTTGAACTGAACTTATTAGTTGTTTCAGGTCCTAGGAGTAAGAAACCTGAACTTAGGTGATACAAAATTTATTTACTCAGACAGGAAAAATTGGAAGCATAGACAGGGACAAGGCCTTATGATGAATGAGGGACATATCAAGTTTCGTTTAGGTTGGGAAGGTTAGGTTTGAGGTTTCAAGCTCCTATCTGCAAAAATGAGGAATTTTGTATTTTTTGCCAGAAAAAAGATGATACGTTTTTTTTGTTTTTTTTTATTTATTTTTTTTCTCGGGGGTCATCACACTAACCCAGTGGTCCTATAATGTTCTGAGAGGGCTCATTCAAGCGGAAATTAAAAGTTTTAGTACCCTTCTTAAGCGACCAAAAAAATTTGAGGGCAACTAGGCCCCCTCCCACGATCATTTTTTTCCTCTAAGTTTTGATGGATCAAAATTTGAGATAACAATTTTGTTCAGCATAGTCGAAAAGTCTAATAACTATTCCCCAGTGGAAGGGCTGCAAGTTGTGAACTTTACCCATTGCTTGCACATAATATTTGTTATTGGTAAGTATACAGATGTTATCAGGGGGATTTTTCTGATTGGGTTACGTGGGAGGATCTTTCCATAGGAGAAGACAATTTCTAAGAAGGGGGTACTGGATATCCTAGCCTTATTTAAAAAACGATCAGAAATCAAGTTTAAAAAAACAAGTTTTTTCAACTGAAAGTAAGGAGTAACATTAAAACTAAAAAGGAACAGAAATTAATACGTATATGAGGAGGTTAATCCCCTCGTCAATGCCTCACTTTTTGTGCTAAAGTATTTTTAGTAATCTCAAAATTTATTCTAATTAAATGAATTTTGTCATTCAGGGGTCATTCTTAAAGAATTGGAACAAAATTCGAACTTTAGCGTTAAAAACAAGGTATTAACTAGGGGGCGAACCCCCTCATATTACATATATGAGGAAGTTTACCCCCTCGTCAATACCTCACTCTTTACGTTAAAGTTCGAATTTTGTAAAATAATGGTCGATAAAAGTAATAATTTGCTTATGTTATTTTTCGGCTAATCTTAGCATTTAGTTTTACCTTAAGCAGCTTCATTATTATGATTTTTATGCAATAATAAACCAAATATATTGTATGTGTTCGGCTTGTGGTTGTTATTAAATATAAAAAAAAACGAGTTTTTCCCAACTAAAACTAAAATGAACATAAATAAAACTTAAAATGACCATAGGTTATTCCGTATATCTTTTAAACGTGTTTTTATTCATTCATTCCAGTCATTTGAGAATTTCTCAACTTGTGACTCTCATTTTCATAAAAGTGGATTCGACTTCTTTGGCCGTTTTGTTACTAACAAAACAAACCTAACAAAATTAGTTCCGCAAATTTAATCGCTAATTTAAGTAATTTAATCGCTAATTTAACTAACGTAACAAAATTAGTTCCGCAAATTTAATCGCTAATTTGAGTTACCTGGGAAAACCTTTCGATGGAGAAATTTCCGTGGGGGAAGGTGATTTTCCATTGAAGGAGAGCTGGATTTCCCGACGTAATTTAAAAACGATCAGCAATTTAAAAAAAAAAATTTCAACTAAAAGTAAGAAGCAACACTAAAACCTAAAACGAATAGAAAATATTACGTATATGAGATGGGTTACATCTCCTAAGTAGCTCGCTCATGCGCTAAAGTTTCTTTCTGAACTTTTAAAAGAGGCTATTTTTCTAATTAAATAGTAACTGTGATTCAGGAGTCATTCTTAAACAACCGAAACAAAAATCAAACTGAAGTTATTATAAGGTTATTATTAGTTTGAAAAAAGTAAAATCGATATGCAAATTTCGTTTCAATTATCCATGTACGCTGAGCCAAATTCAAAACTTGCGCTAATGCAAAAAACGTTTAGAAATAAACATAAAAAAAAACATTTTTTTTTATTAGCTGAAAGCAAGAAGCGACATTAAAACTGAAAACGAACAGAAATTATACCGTATATATGAATAGAGCTGTCCCCTCTTTCGAACTCTTTCAAAGAGTTCGAGATAGCGCACAGCAAGTAAGGAGCGATCCGGTTCAATAGCAATTGAAACCTTATAAAACAGAATTTTGATACTAATAGATGCATCAAAAGAATTGGATTTTTACACTGATTTTAAATATATAAGTTTCAACAAGTTTATTTCTACCCATCCAAAGTTACAATCAAGAGAAAATATGCCTTGTCTTCGAAAAAGGGTAAAACACCCCCTAAAAGTCATAGAACCTTAATTAAAATTACACCATCAGATTCAGCGTATAAGAGAACATTATTGTTGAGGTTTCAAGCTCCTATCGGAAAAAACGTGGAATTTTGTACTTTTTGCCAGAAGAAAGATCATGGATGCTTTTTTATTTGTTTGTTTTTTTTAGGGGTGATCGTATCAATCTAGTGGTTCTAGAATGTCCCAAGCACGAACGAAAATTAACGAAACCAAGAACGAAAATTCAAAGTTCTACTGCCCTTTTTAAGTGACCAAAAAAATTGGAGGGAAAATAGGCCCCCTTCCACGCTTATTTTTTCCCAAAGTCACCGGAAAAAAATTTTGATATAGCCATTTTATTCAACATAGTAAAAAAATCTAATAACTATGTCTTTGAGGACGACTTTATCCCCACAGTCCCCGGGGGGGGGCTGCAAGCTATGAACTTAGCCCATTGTTTACATATAGTATTGTAATTGGAAAGTACACAGTTATTTTCAGGAAGGATTTCTTCTGACGGGGGTTCTGGGGGAAATAGTTACGCAAAAAGATCTTTCCATGGAGAAATTTTCCATGAGGGAAGAGAAGTTCCATGAAGGGGGCGCTTGATTTCCCAGTGTTATTTAAAAAATAATCAGAAATTAAAGTAAAAAGCAAGTTTTTTCAACTGAAAGTAAGGAGCAATATTAAAACTAAAAACGAGCAGAAATTATTACGCATTTGAGGGGTTTCGTCCCCTTGGCAATATCCCGCTATTTACGCTAAACTATTTTTAGTAATTCTAAAAGAGCAATCTATTCTATCAAATGACTTTGGGGATTCAATGGGTATTCTTGAAGAGTTGAAACAAAATTCAAACTGTGGCATAAAGAGCAAAGTGTTAACAAGAGGGTGAACCCCCTCATATTACGTATATGAGGGAGTTTCATCCCTTCGTCAGTCCCTCGCTCTTTACTCTAAAGTTATAATTTTGTTAATAATGGCCGATATAAACAATAGTTTGTTTGTATCATTTTTCGGCCAATCTTAGCATTTATTATTATCTTAAGCAACTTCTTGTCTATGATTTTTATGTAATAATAGACCAAATATATTATATGTATTACCCAGTCACCTTTACCATCAAAAGTTTAGTCTTACCCATCAAAGGTTACGAGTAAGAAAATGTTCCTGGTTTTCAAAAAAGGAAGAAACACCCCATAAAACTCAAGTGACCCTAATGAAAATCACATCTTTAGATTCGGCATATTAGAGAACCCTACTGTATATGTTTCAAGCTCCTATCTGCAAAAATGTGGAATTTATTTTTTCCCGTAGGGGTGATTGCATCAGCCCAATGGTCCCATAATATCAGAAGAGAGTCCATTCGAATGGAAATTATAAGTTCTAATCCTTTTTTAAGTGACCCAAAAAATTAGAGGGCAACTAGGCTACCTCCCACACCACTTCTTTTCCAAAATTGTCTAATCAAAATTTTGAGATAGCCATTTTCTTAATCATAGTTGAAAGACCCAATAACTATACCTTTCGGTATAAAATGACCCCCCCCCCACAGCCACAGGAGAAAGCTCTTTAAGCTGTAAAATTCGCCCATTGTTTACGCTTAGCATTTGTTATTGGGATGCATGCATACATTTTCCAGTGGTGGAAGGGGACACATTTCCTTCTGGGGATTTTCCAAGTGAAAATTTTCCATGGAGAGGGAAGTTTCCGGCAGTGAACTTGTCAGGGGAAATTATGCACTACGGGAATTTTCCAAAATTCTTATGCAAAATTCTTTCTAGATGTCTTTGTTTTCTCTTTTTCACATCTCAATTTTACGCGCGGAGTGGTTAAGAGTAATTGTCCAGGGTAAATTTTCACTGGGATTTAATTGTCTAGAAGATATTACCATGCTGAGCGGGTTTCTCTGTGAAGATGGGGTCAGATTTTCTGGCATTATGTAAAAAACAATCAGAAGTTAAACAAAACAAAACAAAAAGTTTTTTGTATTGAAAGTAAGGAGCAAAATTAAGATTTAAAACGAACAATAAATTGTTCCCTATATGAAAGGGACTGTCCTCCCTCAGTGCCTCAATTTACGCTAAAGTTCGACTCATTCTCACAGTTCTATTTTTTAAATTAATAAAAAAAACTTTAGTTTAGAGAGCGAGGTGTTGAAGTGGGAACAGCCCCTTTCATATATGGAATAATTTCTGTTCGTATAAAGTTTTAATGTTGCTCCTCATTTTCAGTAGAATTTTTTTTTTTTTTTTTTTAATCATTGAGAAGAGTCAGACCTAAAGATTATGAGCAAGTCTTCGATTCAACCGATAGAAGAGATTAAGCGAAAGTCCCATCCTTATATCGCACACCAGATAAATATTTTAAAGTGATTAGTTCTATGTATGAGATTAAATAAAAAAAACAAGTTTTTTTAACTGAAAGTAAGGAGCGACATTAAAACTTAAAACGAACAGAAATTACTTCGTATATGAAAGGGACTGCTTCCTCATCAACGCCCCTCTCTTTACACTAAAGTTTGACTTTTTCTCTCAACTCTTCTTTTTAAAACAGTAAAAAACTTTAGCGTAAAGACCGAGGCGTTGATGAGGAAGTTTTAATGTCGCTCCTTACTTTCAGTTAAAAAAACTTGTTTTTTTATTTAATTTCTGAACGTTTTTGAATCAATGCATGTTTTGATTTTGGCTCGCCGCAGAGGAATAATTAAAACGAAATTTGCATATTTATTTTCTTTGGCTAAATGGTTTTCTCATAGTTTTGATCGAATGATTTTGAGAAAAAAGAGAGCGGGGGAGAAAGCCTAGTTGCCCTCCGATTTTTTGGTTACTTATAAAGGCAACTAGAACTTTTAATTTTTTACGAATGTTTTTATTAGTAAAATATATACGTAACTTATAAATTAGCCTACGTAACGAACTTTTGTATTCTCATGTTTCTATTACATATATGAGGGGGTAACACCCTCGTTAGTACCTCGCTCTTTACACTAAAGCTTAAATTTTGTCCCAATTCATTAAGAATGACCCCTGAATCACAAAAGCCGCAGAATAAATAGTTGAAATTACTGAAAATACTTTAGTGTAAAGAGCAAGGTATTAGGGGGAGGTGAGACCCTCATATGCGTAATAATATTTGTTTGTTTTAAGTTATAATGCTGTTGCTTACTTCCAGCAGAAAAAAAACTTTTTCATATTTATTTTTTCATTGTTTTTTTTTTAAATAATGCTAGAATATCCTGCGCTCCCTTCATGGAAATTTTCTTCCCCCATGACAAATTCCTCGAAGGAAACTTCCCCCAGCATATCCCCCTCTTCTCAGTCCATTTCCCCAAACAAAAAATCCCCCTGAAAACGTCTGTACACTTCCCAATAACCATTACTATATTTAAGCATTGGTAAGAGTTTGTAACTTGTAGCCCCTCCCACGGAGACTGTGGGGGAGTAAGTCGTCCCCAAAGACATATTTATAAGGTTTTTCGACTACGTTGAATAAGACGGCTATCTCAGAATTTTGATCCGATGACTTTGGGAAAATAATTAGCGAGGGAGGGGGCCTAGGTGCCCTCCAAATTTTTGGTCACTTAAAAGGGCACTAGAACTTTTCATTTCCGTTAGAAAGATCCCTCTTGCAACATTCTAGGACCACTGAGTCGGTACGATCACCCCTGGGAAAAAAAAACAACCCAAACAAATAAGCACGCATCCGTGAACTGCCTTCTGCCAAAAAATACAAAATTCCATATCAAACAGTTCGTGGTAACGAACTGTAGTAAGGAGCGACCCGGCTCAATAGTAACCAAAACTCTAAAAAATGGAATTTTGATACCAATAGCTACATCAAAAGAATTGCATTTTAATGCTGGTTTTAAATATATAAGTTTCATCAAGTTTAGTCTTACCCATCAAAAGTTACGAGCCTGAGAAAATTTGCATTATTTTAGAAAATAGGGGGAAACGCCCCCTAAAAGTCATAGAATCTTAACGAAAATCACAGCATCAGATTCAGCGTATCAGAGAACCCTACTGTAGAAGTTTCGAGCTCCTATCTACAAAAATGTGGAATTTTGCATTTTTTGCCAGAAGGCAGATCACGGATGTGTGTTTATTTGTTTTTTTGTTTTTTTGTTTTTTTTCCCAGGGGTGATCGTATCGACCCAGTTGTCCTAGAATGTTGCAAGAGGGCTCATTCTAACGGAAATGAAAAGTTCTAGTGCCCTTTTTAAGTGACCAAAAAAATTGGAGGGCACCTAGGCCCCCTCCCACGCTAATTATTTTCCCAAAGTCAACGGCTCAAAATTCTGAGATAGCCATTTTATTCAGCGTAGTCGAAAAACCTTATAACTATGTCTTTGGGGACGACTTACTCCCCTACAGTCCCCGTGGGAGGGGAAACAAGTTACAAACTTTGACCTGTGCTTACATATAGTAATGGTTATTGGGAAGTATACAGGCGTTTTCAGGAGGATTTTTTTGGTTTGGGGGAGGGGTTGAGAAGAGGGGGATATGCTGGGGGAACTTTCCTTCGAGAATTTGTAATGGGAGAAGAAAATTTCCATGAAGGGAGAGCAGGATTTACTAGCATTATTTAAAAAAAAAACAATTAAAAAATAAAAGTGAAAAAGCTTTTTCAGCTGGAAGTAAGGAACAGCAATAAAACTTAAAACAAACAGAAATTATTACCCACATGAGGGGCTCACCTCCTTCTAATACCTCGCTCTTTACGCTAAAGTATTTTCGGTAATTTCAACTACTTATTCTACGGCTTTTGTGATTCAGGGGGTCATTCTTAATGAATTGGGATAAAATTTAAGCTTAAGTGTAAAGAGCGAGGTACTGACGATGGGGCGAATCCCCTCATATATGTAATAAAAAACATGAGAATACAAAAGTTCTTTAGGTAAGCTAATTTATAAGTTACGTAAATCTTTTACCAATAAAAAGATTCGTAAAAAATTAAAAGTTCTAGTTGCCTTTTTAATTAACCAAAAAATCGGGGGGGCAACTAGGCTTCGTCCCCTGCTCTTTTTTTCTCAAAATCATTCGATCAAAATTATGAGAAAGCCATTGAGCCAAAAAAAAAAAAATATGCAAATTTCGTTTTGATTATTCCTCTGCGGAGAGCCAAAATCAAAACATGCATTGATTCAAAAACGTTCAGAAATTAAATAAAAAAAAACAAGTTTTTTCAACTGAAAGTAAGGAGTGACATCAAAACTTAAAACACACAGAAATTACTTCGTATATGAAAGAGGCTGCTTCCTCATCAACGCCCCGCTCTTTACGCTAAAGTTTTTTACTGTTTTAGAAAGAAGAATTGAGAGAAAGAGTCAAACTTTAGCGTAAAGAGCGGGGCGTTGATGAGGAAGCAGCCTCTTTCATATACGAAGTAATCAAACAGTTCGTGGTAACGAACTGTAGTAAGGAGCGACCCGGCTCAATAGTAACCAAAACTCTAAAAAATTGAATTTTGATATCAATAGCTACATCAAAAGAATCGCATTTTAATGCTGATTTTAAATATATAAGTTTCATCAAGTTTAGTCTTACCCATCGAACGTTACGAGCCTGAGAAAATTTGCATTATTTTAGAAAATAGGGGGAAACGCCCCCTAAAATCTTAGGATCTTAGTAAAAATGACACCATCAGATTCAGCGTATCAGAGAACCCTATAGTAGAAGTTTCAAGCTCCTATCTACAAAAATGTGGAATTTTTTATTTTTTGCCAGAAGACAAATCACGGGTGCGTGTTTCTTTGTTTGTTTGTTTGTTTTTTGTTTTTTTTTTTTCTTTCTTTTCCCCAGGGGTCATCGTATCGACCAAGTGGTCCTAGAATGTCGCAAGAGGGCTCATTCTAACGGAAATGAAAAGTTCTAGTGCCCTTTTTAAGTGACCAAAAAATTGGAGGGCATCTAGGCCCCGTCCCACGCTCATTTTTTACCCAAAGTCAACGGATCAAAATTTTGAGATAGCCATTTTGTTCAGCATAGTTGAAAACCATAATAACTATGTCTTTGGGGATGACTTACTCCCCAACAATCCCTGGGGGAGGGGCTGCAAGTTACAAACTTTGACCAGTGTTTACATATAGTAATGGTTATTGGGAAGTGTACAGACGTTTTCAGGGGGATTTTATTTTGTTTGGGGTTGGGGCTGAGGAGAGGGGGCTATGTTGGAGGATCTTTCCTTGGAGGAATCTGTCATGGGGGAAGAAAAATTCAATGAAAAGGGCGCAGGATTCTCTAGCATTACTATAAGAAAACAATGAAAAATAAACATGAAAACGTTTTTTCAAATGAAAGGAAGAAGCAGCATTGAAACTTAAAACGAAGAGAGATTATTACGCATATGAGGGGTTCTAAAAATACTTTAGCATAAAGAGCGAGGTATTTAGGAGGAGATAAATACCTCGAACTAGGCCTCCTTCCCCATCCCATATTTCTCAAAATCGTATGATCAAAACTAAGAGAAAGCCATTTAGCCAAAAAAGGAATTAATATGCAAATTTCATTTGAATAGTTTACGTGTGGAGAGTCAAAATCAAACATGCATTAATTCAAAAACGTTCAGAAATTACATAAAAAAAAACTAGTTTTTTTAACTGAAAGTAAGGAGCGACATTAAAACTTAAAACGAACAGAAATTACTCCGTATATGAAATAGATTGTTCCCTCCGCAATCCCTCGCTCTTTACGCTAAAGTTTGACTCTTTGCCACAATTCTGCTTTTTAAAACAATTAAAAGCTTTAGCGTAAAGAGCGAGGGATTGCGGAGGGAACAATCTATTTCATATACGGAGTAATTTCTGTTCGTTTTAAGTTTTAATGTCGCTCCTTACTTTCAGTTAAAAAAACTAGTTTTTTTTTATGTAATTTTTGTAGATAGGAGCTTGAAACTCCTGCACTAGGGTTCTCTGATACGCTGAATCTGATGGTGTGATTTTAGTTAAGATTCTATGACTTTTAGGGGGGGGGTATTTCTCCTATTTTCTAAAATTATGCAGATTTTCTCAGGCTCGTAACTTTTGATGGGTAAGACTAAACTTGATGAAACTTATATATTTAAAATCAGCATTAAAATTTGATTCTTTTGATGTAGCTATTTGTGTCAAAATTCCATTTTTTAGAGTTCTGGTTACTATTGAGCCGGGTCGCTCCTTACTACAGTTCGTTACCACGAACTGTTTGATTAACATTGATGCAGTTAAGGTAGGGTTTCAGGCTGGTAGCTGGTTTCGTACTAAATCAGGAATTAAGCAAGGTTGCCTTTTACCCCATTTATATGGATTATTTTAATGGACTTTATCCTAATGAGTAGATTAAAGGCTTTCGGAGACCATGGAATCAAATGGGGATATAAAACTATTTTTGACTTAGTTTTGAGCGTCCTAGACGGAAATACTCGTAAAATAAAAAAAATAAATTGATTTTGTAATTTGGTTAAGCAAGGTTGAAAGATCCAATAAATATGTTGTTAGGGTAACATGACCCCCCTCCCATAGTCTGTGGGGATTGACAAACACATTTCTCGGAAGGGGTATATGGTGCTTGAGGTGAATTTTCATAGGGAGAATTTTCCTTGGGGAAGGGAAATTTCTAGAAAATGAAGTTTTCAGGGGTAATTTTACGCTGGGGGATATAACAGAACTAATATACAAATTTCTTTTATTTGTCTTAATTTACTTATGCCAACTCAATTTTGCATGTGGATATGTTTGGAGGGAATTATCCAGTGGCTATTTTCAATGTGTTTGTGTTTCTGAGAATAAAATTCAACGGAAGGGGGAATTTTTAGAGTGATCGGGAAAACAATTAGAAATTGATGTGTTTTTCAAATGAAAGTGTGCTTAAGGAGGGAAACAATCTCTTCATACACGGAATAATTTCTATCCACTTTGAGCTTTAATGTTGTTCCTTAGTTTCAGTTAAAAAACTTTTTTTTTTTATTGTATGACTTACTTAAACTTTTGGTTATCTATGTCTCAACAATTCCAATTACAGAAAGCATTTAACTTTTTGTATCCTCCATCTTTATTTCTTGTACTGTAAAGTTTTTCTTCCAAATAAGTTTATCTTAAAGGGCTGTTATTTCTAATATCAGCGACACAACTAACTTTAGCGATACGAAACTTTCAAAGAAAACTTCTCCTATCCCGGGCACTTCTAATGGCAATTCCAAAAGAATATCCAATATGGAAAGGTAAAGATTGGGTTTACTTAGTGGTATCGTGACCTATTGGGTTACCTTATCAGTAGGGTCCCTCTCCAGGCCACTCAGCGCGTCCCTAGGTGGCAGATAGGGGAATGTCCTATAGATATGTCGGATGCCTTCTATAAAGGGAGTTGTGAACCAAGAGGGACTTAGCCCCTGGGAGACCATAAATTTTAATTGGGGTACCCTTGCCTAGGTTCATAATAGAGGTGGAAGAGGAAGAAAGCCCCTCTGATGCACAGTGAGTAAGACCCATTGGCGTGTGGACACGCCCCGTCAGTTGCAAACCTTCTTCCAGCAATGGGTTAAATTATGGGGAATGCAGAATACCATCGTGGGAGGATGCTCTCCAGGAGCAAAACTGCGGAATAGACTGGAATATTTAGATTTTGACAACGGTCTCTGCATGTTGGCTATGCGGTGGTATGCTCCAACAAAACACTCAAGGGTTGGCGTCCCTGCCCGAAGAGTTTGAGAGTGGTAAGTACCGCAAGTTGTCGACTCCTGTTCTTATTTGAGTCTTTTTTTTATTGTATGACTTACTCAAACGTTTGGTTATATAGGTCTCAACAATTCCAATTAAAGAAAGCACTTAAATTTTTGTAGCCCCCATCTTTATCCTTTATACTGTAAAGTTTTTCTTCCAAACAAGCTTATCTTAAAGGACTGTTATTTCTAATATCAGCAACACAGCTAACTTTAGCAATATGAAACTTACAAAGAAAACTTTTCCTTTACCAGGCACTTCTAATGGCAATTCCAAAAGAATATCCAATTTGGAAAGGTAAAGATAGGGTCTATTTAGTGGTGTCGAGACCTAATGAGTCAACTTCTCAGTAGGGGCCCTCTCCAGGCCACTCAGTGCACCCCCAGGTTGTGGATAAAGGATTGTCATACAGATGTGTAAGATACTTTCCATAAAGGGAGGTGCAAGCCAAGAAGGACCTAGCACCTGGGGGGTCCATAAATAGAAACCAGGATAACCTTGCTTGGGGACCATAAATATAGGTGAAGGAGGAAGAATGCCCCTCTCATTAACACTGATCAGGGCCCGCCCGTGTGTAGACACGTCCTGTTAGTTGCAAACCTTCTTCCAACAATGGGTTAAATTGTATGGTAATGTAGGATACCATCGTGGGAGGATGCTATCCAGGAGGACCACTGCGGAATAGGGTTGAAGATCTAGATCTGAACAACAGCCTCTGCATGTTAGTTATGCGGTGGTATTCTCCGGCAAACCACTCAAGGGTTGACATCCCTACCCGCAGAGCTTGGGAGTGGTAGGTACCGCGAAGTGCCGACTCTTTTCCCTATTGGGGTTACCACCACCATTGCTGAAGTTAAGTATGATGTCTTATGGCCTCTCCTTTTCTTATGAGGCAATGTCTGTCTTAGGATTCTTTTTTTGTCCGCTGTTTGGGCCAACTATCCATTCTGCTAGTATTTACCAAGTTTTCAAATGGAGAAATGAGCCTCGGATCGTACTTCCTTCCAGTATAAGACCAAATGTGCTTCCCAAGACAATTCTTACGGATATGTTTAGTGTTACCCACTGCAATATGCGTGATCTCTGGTCCAAGTTGAATCACCTACAACATATGATAAATGAAGTCTTCTTTCTGTCATGTTTGTATCCGAGACTAACCCAAATTCTGGCGCCATTGATAGTGAGGTCAACATTCCAGGTTACACTCTGCTAAGGCTGGATTGCAAAAACCTGAGAAGCACGACTTTTGGTGTAGGTGGTGTTGATATGTACATTAAAAATAACATCCCTTTTTTGACATTTTCGATTCCTACCGATAAGGAGGTCCTTCAGGTGGAAGTAAACTTACCAAAAAATGTGTTTGTTATTGGTACATTCTGTAATTCAACAAAGGTGAAAATCATCAATCGTCTGGAAGATTGCTTGAAATTAGTGAAGCAAAGGTTCCCTAAATCAGGTATAAAAATCAACGTACATCATGACCACTGGCTGAAAAGTCGTTCGACTGTATCACATATTGATGCGGAAGGCTTGGCTCTGCTAGAACTGCTTATGGCCTAGAACAGCTTGTTGAATTTGACGCTTATATTGACCCTTATGGATCACTCCGGCTTAATCTCTTCTTAACTGATCTTTCAGATTCCTTTAGTGTTGAAGGCTATCCTTTTGCCAGCGACCGTGTGGCAGGTATAGCTTATGGAAATCTACAAATACCTCCACTTGTAAAGCACGAGCGGATCATCAGGCAGTATCACCACACAGACTGAGATGGTCGGCGAAACTTCTTAACGGCAAAGCCGTGGAGTAAATTTTTAAAAGAAGTCCCAGATAAAGCAGCAGAACTTTGCGAAAAAGGAATTACAGAGGCCATCGAGCAATTCGTTCCAAAAAAGCCATAAAAGTCTCATCTCAGGATAAACCTTGGTCTAATGCTGGTTGTAGAAAGTCTACCAGGGCCAGAAAAGGCTCACAAGAAATGGCGTTTGACAGAACCCAACTAGTACCGGGTTGCTTTTATTAGCATTCGAAACGGGTCTGTTAAAGCTGCACGTCAAGCTAGAGCTGATTACAAACACAAGTTTGTCGATAAACGGAAAAGTGCCCCTGCAAACCTGTGGTGGGGGATCGTCAAAGAAGCTCCACCGTCATCCAAATCAACATCCATTCCCTCGCTTCATATTGATGGGATGATGATCCAGTCAGGTCAGGAAAAGACAGATGCTCTTGCACAAGCCTTTTCAAAGGTTTCCCAGCTTGATAAAGACAGAGTCTTCCCTGTCCCCTTTCCAACACAAACCGATGCAAAAATCATTAGCGTTAACATAAATATTAATAAGGTGCTCATTATGCAAAGCCAGCTGGATTTCAACTAAGCTCCAGGACCTGGACACAATTCCCAGTCTCATCCTTAATATATATGCCCCTGAACTTGCTGGTCCTGTCACCTCTCTGTGGGGAAAATAAGTTTTACTGCAACCATGAGCGTTTTCCAATGCTTAAGATGCTTTTAACTCTTACAGAAGTGTCTGTACTAGTGTTTTCTTCTTTATTCGATACCTTAGGTCTCGGCCATCCTCACAGGAATTTTTAGATCCACTTCTCCTGCTAATTCTCTGGCAAAGAATTGGCACTTTGTTCTGTATGGTGTATTGCAAGATAACTTCATTGTCTTAACGTTGACAAATATATATCAAGTGTTTTCATGGCCTACTCATGGACAAAGCATATGAAGAGATTCTATAAGGTGTTGTTTTGGAACGCAGCTTGGCTCTATTGGCTAGACGTGACAACCCGTTAGTAATACCCCTCTAATGGTAGGATATATGTAACTAACTTACTGCCGGCGTAACTGATTAGTAAACGGAGCCTATAACTGATTTTGTGGCAAAAAATATTTTTGAGTGTCTGCGATAAAAGACTTTCACCACTTAAGTGGATTGGAGTTGCTTAGAACCAAAGACTCCTTATTTGAAATTTTGAAACAAAACAGATTTGATAGACTAGGGTATTTGAAAAGCCCAGGTGTCATATAAACAAAAAACATATACAAAACAGGGATGTCGCGGTCAAAACCAATTTCAAAGCCCACAAAAACAGAAAACAAAGCGAAAAATACTTGATCAAGAGGTAAAACAGCTTAAACCTTTACAGCTTAAACCTTAAACGCATAAGCCTTTACTTCTATCCAAGATTTATCTATATGCACAGCAACTTGAGCTATTGTTGTTGGACTACTACATTGAAGAATCTCAGGAAGAAATCAGAAAGGAAGAAAATTGTCCAAATTTTCATCAAAATACTTAATCTGCAGATGACCAAAATACATCTCTTTACGTTTCACACTCTTTTTAGCAAATACACATTTCCTGCCTATGGGTTGGCGAAACATTTGCCCCTAGTTGTACACATTGACATATATATAACTTTTCCAGTTAGCTTAATTTTAAAATAGACTCTCTTAACAAAACTGGCTTTGAGCACATTGTCATGTTTTAATGTTGCTCAGTACCAGCCTTTTCTTCACCCCTTCATTAATAAATTAGCCAATCAAAACGATTAATTTTTTTTTAAAGGTGTCTTCAGAATTCCTAGGAAAGCAAGGGTATTACCCTAAAAAAATGATTTCTTAAATGAGTTGCTGGTACACTAGCATAATGTGTGCTACGTCCTCAACTCCTTATCTGGGAATAGCCTCTTTTTCACTGAATTAACCATCTCTATAATTATTTCTATATGTAGCGATAAAACCGCAAATATCTTGATTTGGAGTTAAAACGTCAGTTTTGACTTTAGTTTGAAGAAGAAAACTTATTGGCTTTATGTTTCTTTCTGAATCTGTGATCATTCTATGATCACGTAACTAATACTTTAGTGAGATTTTTGTTGATTTACAGCTTCTTGTTTGGGCATTTTTTACCTTTTTTGATTGTATAATAAACAAGAAAATTTTCATAAATAATTATTAAACTTTATTATATTTTATACAAATGATGGTTAAAACTTGAAATTTTAAATACAGTGTAGGTTTGAACACAATAATTATAAAGCTCCTATCAGATTTCATCTACTACAAATTAGTGTTTGGAAATAATTTAACCAACCAATGTATCAGTATATCGATATTTTACTTTTCATATTCGGTATACAAAGATCAACCTATTGGATCAGATTTTTGCTCAGATTAACAACTGGTTTCGCCAGACTTCAATAACAAAAATTGCAGTTAAAGGATATCTTGCTTAATTTTTTTTCGAACTTCTAATAACATAAAATGAAGCAATAGATAGAAACTTTGATTCCATAAATAAATATCAAGAAAGCCCAGATTTTAGATTACTTAGGCTCAGGATAAAAAAAAAATAAAATAATGGCCAATTTCGGCTATTACATAGGGTAACATGTCAATGTTTTCCCTGAAAGTCAATGCCACACTGGCTTGACTATGCTGTGGCTCACTTACAGGGATTGTCACTGTACTTGCATCTAATGATACAGACTGAGAAGCCAGCAAGGCCTTGCTGTTTTACTCTCAACTTAAAGAAGATTTTCAGGGTGAATATGCATTTTCTTTCAATGCAGCTCAAGAAATTTGGCAATGGTGACGGGTGTGATCAGACCAAGGCTTACAGAGCTAGAGGACGCTTTATTCATATGTATCTGTATGTGTCGGTCAATGGATGAAATGCGTTATTCTTCTTTCGAAGTAATACTTTCGAAATGATTTTGTATATTACTGCTACTGTTAACAATTTACAGCAGCATCAAACCACCTGAGGCCAAAATTTCTATATACACTCCCCTTCCATTCCAATATATTCAAAGCTTCCCAATTTACACCCCCTAATAATTTCGAAGCATGGCATCTTCCATCTCATTCAGGGACAATCTACTTTTCAAACTGGCATAAAAACAATAAAGACAAGGACGATCTTTGGCAACCGCTCATATTTAATCCACAGGAACTGTCCTGGCCACCTAAACCTTTCTTTATTATAACTCTAGAAAGCAGAATAAAGCCATATTTTTTTCAAATAGCAGTTTTAAATGTGGTGACATAGTCGGGTACCCAAGACAATCCGTGTATAATTTCTCTGGAAAAAATCAATCAAATCCTCCGTCCTTTGGAGTGCCCACACTTCATCACTATACTTGACCAAAGTAGGTTCTAGTACTCTGACCTTTGTTCTCAGACTTACATCTTATTCTTTAAAACTTAATTCAAATACCCTAGGCCTTGGCTAGCCCACTTGTAACATCTTCTTAGTGCTTACCGTTTTAACTAATAATATTACCTAGGTAAGTGAAGCCGTTCATCTGATCTACATTCTCACTACCCAGTACAAACTTAACATTTCCCTAGTTTTAGAGACTTAGTGTTCCTACCATTAAATGTCAAACCTATTCTTGCGTCCTGAGCGCATTCATCATGCCATTAACTATATCAAAGACGTTCAAATCGTCAGCACAATCTAAGCCTAAGAGAGTTTTATTTCCCCCATTGATTTCATGTTCTCCCATCGTCTTTCTGTGCTCCCTAGTACAAAGTCCATTGAAATAATCCATTTAAATATGGATAATCCACAAACTTTTTAACTCCTGATTTAAAGTGAAAACATCTACCAACCTCATTTCCTGCCATAACCGCAGCTACTTTAATGTTATGTATAGCACTAATCTTACTTCCTTGCTTTGGGAAGGAACCAGACGAAGAACTGTACTGCTTGGATTGTTTCCTGTTTTGATTTGGAATTAGGTCTGATGACCAAATCGATCTATCGGTGGCACAGAATTACCCCCCTCCCCAATGGAGCGGATTTGTTCCAATTATGTAAATCACATATCTAAGACTTCTGTATATTTTCCCCACCAAGTTTAATCCCGATCCCTCCAATCTAAGCGTTTCCATGATTTTAGGCTCCCCACCCGAAACTCCTCCCAATGTCACCAGATCCGGTTGGGATTTAAAAATATGAGCTTTGAGATACGATATCCTTCTAAATATCAAATTTCATTGAGATCCGATTACCCGTTCGTAAGTTAAAATACCTCATTTTTTTTATTTTTCAGAATTATCCCCCCCCCAACTACCCCAAAGAGAGTGGATCCGCTCTGGTTATGTCAATCATGTATCTAGTCGGCTTGTGCTTATTTTTCCCACCAAGTTTCATCCCGATCCCTCCACTCTAAGTGTTTTCCAAGATTTTAGGGTTCCCCCTCCAGACCCCCCCTCCAGACCCCCCTAATGTCACCAGATCTGGTCGGGATTTAAAATAACAGCTCTGAGACGCGGTATCCATCCAAACATTAAATTTCATTAAGATCTGATCAACCGTTCGTAAGTTAAAAATACTTCAATTCTTCTAATTTTTTCCGAATTAACGGTCCCCCCACTACCCCTTCGCCCAGATCGTCAAATCGAGAAAACGACTATTTCTAATTTAATCTGTCCCGGTCCAAGATATGCCGGCCAAATTTCATCGTCCTAGCTTACCTGGAAGTGCCTAAAGTAACAAAACCGGGACCGACACACAGACAGACCGACAGACAGACAGACCAACAGACAGACAGACAGATAGAATTTGCGATTGCTATATGTCACTTGGTTAATAACAAGTGCCATAAAAATGGCTCCTCTCAAAAGAGCCAGTGGTTTGAGGAGGGGGCGACCCCCGCTGCATATGTTATAATTTATGGTTGCTTTAATGTTGCTCCTTACTTTGTGCGGGAAAACGTTTTTTATTTAATAAATAACAAGGTCTAAAAGTGGTCACAGGCAAGACCGTATCCAAGGGGGCTAGACCACCCGAAATCTTTGTCCAAATCGTAAAAACGTGACGCAAACCCATATAAAGAAAATTTTCACATTTCACTAACAAATTTAAAAAAAAAAAAAATGATAAGTTCGGCATAGGCTTGAAATATAAATGCCAAAACAATCTGAAGGATCAACGTGGATCTCACTTGGGAATTAATCTAACATGCTTTTAGATGAAATTATCTTTAAAAAAAAACTTGTTCCGCAAAATAAGTTTTTATAGAAAAGCAATGAGCAAAGAAAAATAAAAAATTATCATAAATAAAATCAAACAATTTTGAAAGCAAAAAACTACCAAAAATTATTATCAATATATAAATCAAACCCAAAAAGAACAAAAATCACAATTAATACATTGCTTAGAAAATGTTTGTCAATGATTAGTAACGGTTACACTACCTCCTATCCGTATGTGGTTGTGGTGGAGAGACTGAGAGTTTGTTTTAAAAGAATAAAAGTAACGAACACAAAAACACTTTCTTGTATTAGTGGTCTATTTAATTGTTGTTTTATTCCTGTGTTTCGGAAAATCTTTCATTTGTTTGTTTTCAAATTTTTTCTTATTAAGCTTTTATTTTTCACTTTTAGTCATAAATTTCTCCTTAGTTTTTTCGGGTGTCACTCCTTTCTTTACCGGCAGCGCCATATTTTTAATCAGGGAAATTAAAACAATTTCGTTTATTCGCAACAATAAAGATGTTAGCCTTTGGACAATTTCATAATGGTGGCCCGATCTAAGAAATTCTCTGAAAAAATTAGCAAAATAAAATAAAACGAAGTCGTAATTGAAAGCCAGCCATATAGAAGAAAAAGTAGGCATAGAAAAACAGCAATAGCATAAAAACCAGAATTTTGTTCCTACAACTGAATTAAATAAACACAAAATGCTGTAGCCTAATGCGGCACTAAGTAGGCAGGTAGGTTGGTTTTATTAGTAACCATTAGTTATTAGTAACCATTACAGTACCTCCTATCCGCATGTGGTTGTGAGGGAGAGAACAGAGAGGTTCCTTTTAAAAGAATAAAAAGTAAAATTAACCATATAGAAAAAAAGTAGGCATAGAAAAATAGCAATAGCATAAAAACTGGGCAAAACTCGAGTTTTGTTCCTACAACTGAATTAAATGACCACAAAATGCTTTAGCATAATGTACAACTTAAATGCTCTACAAATACGAAAACTACGTGGTTAATTATATCCCATCCTACCAGACATAACTAGGCCGTTTAGAAGCCTTTTTTTTGTTTGAAAATACCAGCCAACAAAACATGACGAAACTTTTGGGAGCCTATTTTAAGCTAAAATTCAAGCTTGTTGCCTTTCTTTCTAATGACATAGAAGAATTACTTTATTTTATCTTGGACTGGAACACTTCCAGGTTTTCCAGCTTCTAAGGAATAGGTAATATTACTAATGTTATTTTTCCGCTAACTTGTCTATTATAAAATGAAAGAAGTCTTCAGAAGAATAATTGGATCTTCGATACGACAGAGCCTAATGCCAAAACATGCATTAGAAGTAGCTCTCAATCTGTATTAAAACATCATACACATTCACGATGAATAAAATTACAAGATCAATTGTATATCATTCCAATATCAAGTTTTTCTGATTAATCCGACAATGGTTTTGATTATTAAGTTGGCTTTCAGTTTTTAATTATCTAGGGCGGATATAAAGCTTTGACCTTTTTAAGGGATTATGGATGCTCTGAACAGAACGCCGAGCCAAAAGTAATGAAAGGGAGAGAGATGATACCGAACTTAATTTATGGAAAACATCGGACAGTTTAAAAGTGGTCACGGACTTCCTGTGTTGTTTTAAGATCACTTTTCTGTGAACAGGCAGCGTGGCCAAGGAATGCACGTGGCGCTGTGACAATTTTTCACAGGATTCCAGGTTTTTTGAAGGGAAACAATCACTGAGTGATAGTTTATTGCGCCCCATGGTAAATTTGTGTCAGATTATTATAGTTGTCACGCAATATTAATTAGTTTTAAAATCCTCAGAAGTACTATACAATTTAGGATACATACCTTTCTTACTGCGCATTATTTCTCTACCGATTATTTATCGGTCAGGTCTCCAAGACTTCAAAGTGCATTGGGCTTACCATTAGCAGTTTCAAGACTAAAGTGATGGCCGTCAACATCCTTTTGAATCATCGTGGGCGATAAACCAATTGTAAACGTCGAGGAATTCAAGTACCTTTGGTCTATTTTAACACCAAACGGTGGAGCCGAAAAAGACATTTCTGTCCAAATATCAAGGGATTGGGGTATCTTTAACAACCTGAAAAAGCGCTGTCGGTCTGACGTGAGATCTCAACAAAAACCAAAGTTAGATTTTGAACAGCATCCATGCAATTTGTACTACCGTTTTCCTGCGAGACGTGGACACGTGGCCACTCAAGCCCGAAGAGGATAGAGCTCTGGAAGCATTCTATAACCGCTACGTTCGCTATATACTCAGCTATATACGCTAACAGCTAGGGTCTAGATGTTCCAATAGTGAGGTAAGAAGCCACTGTGGCCAAGTGAAGAGCTATCCCTTACCATTAAACAACGTTGGCCCAAACTCCTCGGCCACACTTTGCTTCACCCCACAGGTACGATATGTCAAAACATCCCTATCTGTGACCTATTACCATTCGGGAGATGACACCGAGTAGGATCGAAAAAAAAACATCTTTGGCAAAAACTCAAAGAGTACTTTGATCCACAGGGAGTCTTCCACCGGCATGCTGGTACATTGGACAAAGACTGGCTGAATATCACTGTGGAAGCTGCCGCCGATACATGGATTTGGTCATCAGACCTAATTCCAAGTCAAAACAGGAAACAATCCAAGCAGGGCAGCTCTTCGTCTGGTTCCTTCCGAAAGCAAGGAAGTAAGATTTGTGCTATATATAACAGAAATTTGCTGTGGTTATGGCAGGAAATGAGGTTGGTAGATGTTTTCACATTAAATCAGGAGTTAAAAAAGTTTGTGGATTATCCATATTTATATGGATTATTTCAATGGACTTTGTACTAGGGAGCACAGAAAAGACGATGGGAGAACATGAAATCAATGGGGGAAAGAAAACGCTCTTAGGCTTAGATTGTGCTGACGATTTGACCGTCTTTGATACAGTTAATGGCAAAATGAATGATTGTGTGGATATTTCGAGAGCTCGGGGCGCAAGAATAGGTTTGACATTTAATGGTAGGAGCACTAAGTCTCTAAAACTAGGGAAATGTGAAGTTTGTACTGGGTAATGAGAATGTAGATCAGATGGACGGCTTCACTTACCTAGGCAATATTGTTAGTTAAAACGGTAAGCACAAAGAAGATGTTACAAGTGGGCTACCCAAGGCCTAGGGTATTTGAATTAGGTTTGAAAGAATAAGACGTAAGTCTGATAACAAAGGTCAGAGTACTAGAACCTACTTTGGTCAAGTATAGTGTTGAAGTGTTATATATACACTTTTCAATAACTTTGCTAAAAGCGGACAAGATGGAAATAGGTCGATAATTGGATGGATCTTGCTTGTTTCCTCCTTTATGTAGGAGAATAACTCGAGCAGTTATCATCACTTCAGAGAAATATCCGTGTTTGAAGCATAGATTGACCAGATGAACCAGCACTTGAGCATAACATCCAATGGTTTGTTTCAGTAGATAAGTAGATGAGTAATCGGTTCCTTCATAATGTCCGTTCTTCATGATTTTTACCAAATTCTTAAGTTCCACTTCAGTTACGGTAGAGAGACATATGGAAGAATCGAGGGGATGTGGTAGAAAGTCGCGAAATCCAGATTCCACATCCAAGCAGTCATTCAAATTACTGTTTACGGTGGCCTCTCCAATCCTAGCAAAGTGCTGGTTCATTTCCTCGGCTACCTTTTGCTTACCATTCACTATTGATCCATCCGATACTTTCATTGATTCGGGCAGCCCTTGACTTTTGCTTTTGTTAAGACACTTAATGTTAATTATTGTCCAGGTCTTTTTTGGAGATCCTTCAGCTTCGAGAAATAGTTTCTCAAAATGAATCCTTTTCGCCCATCTTATCATTCTTGTAAGATGGTTTTTATAAGATTTGAATGTAGTTTCATTATTTGATGTG
Organism: Artemia franciscana; assembly: GCF_032884065.1. Lineage (NCBI taxonomy): Eukaryota > Metazoa > Arthropoda > Branchiopoda > Anostraca > Artemiidae > Artemia > Artemia franciscana. Next base: position 43,561,946 of record NC_088871.1, on the reverse strand, counting down.
GGAGAATTTATGTATTCAGCGTAAAGTCGATTTTTTTCGGCTCAATACTCTTAAGCAAGCATCTGACTCCAAGCCTTGCGACCAATCAGTATAAAGAAACTTGGCATTTAATAGCTTAACTGAACCTTGATCCATCCTTCTAGATTTTTTCATTTGACCCTTTTCACCGGAATAACGGAGAAACTCGCTCATAAGAATAAAACGATCAGACACATCCGTAAATATTACGTCACACGACCCAACAGGGAAATTTACAAGTTGATTATCAATAATAGATGCATTTTGATTTGTAACCCGAGTTGGAATCCAGACGGATGGAACAAAGCCAGCAGCCAATGATGTAGTAAGGAAGTCTGTAGCCAGAGTACTCAAAGGCGCAGAAGTACTTGAGTCATGACTTACTGAAGAATTATCAATGTTAAAGTCTCCCATGAGAATGATTTTTCTTTCCTTGGTACTGACCATCTTAGCAAATTCTTCAAATTTATCCAAATATTTTTTGGTGCTAGAACTAGGAGGGCGGTAGAACATGCATAAAAGAACCTTCTCAAATGTTATGGTGACTTCGATAACCAGAAATTCGAACAGCATTTCCTCATATAGAGAGTCAAAATCTTTGATTTCTTCAAAATGCAAAGAAGTATGGATGTAGAATGCAAGTCCTCCTTTCTGATTATTCGATCTTTTTTTCTCAAGTATTTGGTATGCTTGAATATTTGCCACATTCAGGGTTTTTGCATTCAAAAGAGTCTCATAAAGCCTCATAACCCCTATCCCATTACCAGGAAGGAACGCAGATAAAAAAAAATCTAGGCTAAAATGAACCCCACAACAATTCCAACTCGCAAGTCTAAAAGGCCATTATTAACAGGAATAATTTCTTCAGCTAAAAGATACCTATTATGGGGTAAATTATCAACAAGAGGGTCTTGTGCTAGATCATCACCTATATTTATTGAAATTAATATTTTATTCAACTCAGTAGAGTATCTCTCAAACCGTTTCAGTCTATCAGACATATCAAAAAAATTACTTAACAAAATAGTTTGTTTTTAAATTACTTGCCAAATAGTATCCAAAAGCATGAGACATAGTGTAAAGCGCGCCACATACCGGATCCTCTGGTGATGGACATAAATTCAAAAAGACCAAATACTCAATATCATTAACATCTAAAGCATTATTTTCTAATTCATCCAACCGATCCTTCTGGTGTAACGGCAAAACTAATTATCAAGAAATAAGAACAATATAAACTGTACTGATTCCTTTTGGAAAAAACCTAATAATAATAAAAAAAATAAATAAAAATAATAATACATAAAAAAACTAAAAATGAAAAATAAATAAACACAATCTAAGCGACATCTTGCAACGACCATAGGCGACGGGGGAAAGCATCACTCGCAAGGCGTATATAAACGGACCTTGATCAGACCACACTTGTTTATTACCGTATTTTTCACGTGCTAGGTTCATAATGTCCCGTCTCTGCTTTGTTAAGTTTTCTGATAAAAATATACCAATGCGCACCAGCTTCGACTTAAGCTTAAAAACTTTCTGGGCCATTTCTTTCGACCTGAATTTGACTAGGACCGGAGCTATGGCATCTTGACGAGCTGTAGAACTCTTTAGTTTAAATCTTCTCACTTCCACAATATCACCATCAGATACTCCAGATATTTCCATTTTATTGCGAATCACACCCCCGATTACAGACTTTAAGTCACTATTTGGAGGCTGTTTGATACCGTTGAAAAGAAGACTGTCTAGCCTTAAGTCCTGATCATACATATCTAGTTTCATCTCTGCATTCTTAACTCTCTCCTCAAGAAATAATATTTGATTTCTTAGAAATTTTAGCTCGTTACTGAGGGCTAGGAGTTTCGGTTCAAACTCAACAATCAATGCTGAATAAACCTCTCTGACGAAAGTTGAATTCTGAGCTGTTATGGCATTCAAAGTGTCACTGGATGGAAAAAATGACTTGTCCCTGGATCGGATGAAATTGATCCGATTAAGTGGGAGACCGAACATATTGGGATGGAAGAGACCGTGCCTGGATAGAGACTGCCTACCAGCAGCAGTAGCCACTAGTTTTTCATCTAGCTTCTCGTCTATTTTTTTTTTTTTTTAGCAAGATATTCCATTACACTTTGGATTTCCTGTTTTGTCGCGGAAATGCGAGTAATAATAGCCGAAGATCGCGCTACAGTTTGTTGCCCAGGATTTGGAATTTGAGCTTTTAGCTACTCTTTGCAAAGTTCTATATAAATGTAGTTCTAATAAAATCGTAAAATGCTGTCTTTATACCGTTGCTAGTAGATTTCATACCTTCAGCCTTATTTGCCTCGAACTGCATAAGCTGTGACTCGAGAACAAACTCGGTGTCATGTGACCCGTAGCAAAAAACCAGATACTTAAAAGACTTTTGACTTTGAGCTCGCAGTCTTTGGATCCAAAACTTCAGTAATACGAACTGGCCAATCGGGGAATCCTCGAAACTTTGCTAGAGCCAGATCATGAATACTAAATTTAGCCATTATCTGTAGCTTAAATTTATCAAAAGTAATTTTCAACAGTTGCCAAAAAACTCGTACCTGTTAGTGGGGCAGGCCCACGTCGGCAGTGGCAATTACCGTTTGACAGGAGGCCCAGTGAAACGCAGGACCTGCTTATTGATTTCTTCACCTTATTCTTAAAAAATATCCAAATTTCCGAGCATCCAAAATATTCCCAATAATCACAAAAAAATAGCCAATAATCACACGTCACTAATTATCAGAGCTAGCGAAATGCAACTGCATTGAATGAATGCTAGATGCGAACTCAAATATTTTTATTGTGTATATGGAGGGTTCGTCCCATCGTCAATGCCTTACTCTTTAAACTAAAGTTCAAATTTTGTTCCAATTATTTCAGAATAACCCCTGAATCACAAAGGCTGTTTAATTAGAATAAACATTTTTTTTTGAAATTACTAAAAACAAGATAACTTCGAAGGCCACACTGCCTTTCTATGGCAAAAATATAATAGTTCAAAATAGGGATAAAGCTTTTTTAATTGTAATCGAAATATCCAGTTAAAAAATTTATATTTGTTTCACTGTCAATTAAAAGGTTTCATCCCTACTTTGAACTGTTATATTTTCGTACTAAAAAATTTTTTGGGTAAAGTAAAATGTATTGAGGAGGGGACCAAACCCCTCATATACGTAATAATTTCTTTTTGCTTTAATTTTTAATGTTGCTCCTTAATTTCGGTTGAATAAAACTAGTTTTTTTATTTAATTTCTGAATGTTTTTTAATTAATGTAGGGTTTGATTTTGGCTCACCATACATAAACAATTAAAACGAAATTTGCATATTAATTTTACTTTTTTTTTTGCTAAATGGCTTTCTCAAAGTTTTGATCGGATGATTTTGAGAAAAAAGGAAGGGGGAGGGGGCCTAGTTGCCCTTCAATTTTTTTCTATACAAAAAGGCCACTAGAACTTTTAATTTTATTCAAAAATGTTTTATTAGTAATAAGTAAACTTAAATTACAAATTAACCTACGTAGCGAACTTCTATATTCGTATATTTTTATTGCGTACATGAGTGGGATATGAATCCTCGTCAATACCTCGCTCTTTGCATTAAAGCTCGAATTTTGCTACAATTCCTTAAGAATGGCCCCCTGAATCAGAAAAGCCGTTTAATTAGAATAAATAGCTCTTTTGAAATTATTAAAATAATTTAGTGTAAAAAGCGAGGTATTGAGGAGGGGACGAACCTCCTCATATACGCAAGATTTCTGTTCGTTTTAAGTTTTAATCTTGCTCCTTACTTTCAGTTGAAAAAATTTGCTTTTTTATTTAATTTCTAAATTTTTTTAAAGAACGCTGGGTGGGAGGGGGTCCAATTTTTCGTCACTTAAAAAAAGACTCTAGAAATTTTAATTTACACTAAAATGATCCCTGTAGCGACATTCTAGAACCACTGAAACGATACGATCACCCCTGGGCAAAAAAAAACAACAAATTAACATGCATCCGTGATCTTTCTTCTGCCAAAAAATACAAAATTCCATATTTTTGCAGATAAGAGCTTGAAACCTCTACAGTAGGGTTCTCTGATAGGCTGAATCTGATGACGTGATTTTCATTAAGATTCCATTACTGTTAGGGGGCGTTTTTGAAAATAATACAAATTTTCTTAGTCTCGCAACTTTTGATATTTAAGACTAAACCTGATGAAACTTATATATTTAAAATCAGCATAAAGATTCGATTCTTTTGATGTATACATTGGTATCAAAGTTCCGTTTTTTAGAGTTTCGGTTGCTATTGAGCCGGGTCGCTCCGTATTTACAGTTCGTTACCACGAACTGTTTGAAAATTATACAGATTATAGAGGGTAAGTTTGAACTAAATCAAAAGAAACTGTTTAAATACAGACGGCCAAATGGATATATTTCAAGAATAGATTTAGTTACTAATTTGGAGCTTCCGCGAAGGGCTTAAAGGGAAGATCAATTGACCAAAAGGTAATATGTGCATGCTACTACTAGCTGCATATTATGTTTGCCATGAAAAAGACTATGTGAATAGATATAATCTTTTTGGAATAAAATTATGTTTTTATTTCTGGTTAACTTCACAAGCTATAAAATTTAATTAAAAAACACTGTTATGTTAGGATTACAAACTGTTGAAGAAGTTTTTCCAACACACAAATAGCAATCCATATAACAGATTCTTACTTAACTTTTAACTGTTGACTTTAATTGAATTGAACTTTAATTTAACAGTTTTATTTTATTTTATTTATGTTGCTGGAGAAAAGATCTTTGCTGTGATTACTATACATGTATAATTTAAAAGATTGCCTACGGATTGTTCTGGGTACCTGGCTGACTTACCGTATTTGAAACAGTAGGCTGTACGAAAAATATGGCTCAATCCCGCTTTCTAGGGCTATAATGAAAGAAAGGTTAAGATGGCTAGGCCACGTTCTACGAATGAAGGATGACAGATTACCGAAGATTGTCCTTTTTGGCCAACCGTCTGGGGCTACACGGAAAGCAGGTCGCCCTTGTCTGGGTTGGGAGGATGTCATAAATAAAGATTTAAAGGAAATGGGAGCTTCCTGGGAGGGTGTAAAGAGGGAGGCTTTAAATAGATTAGGTTGGAGGAGGAGCGTGCGTAGCTGTGTTGGCCTCAGGCGGCTTCGTGCTGCAGTGAGTTATTAGTAGTAGTAGTAGTATAATTTAAAAACCTTTTTTGCAAAACAAGTTTTTTTATGAAAAATTAAGAGTTCCATAAAGGCAAGAATGAGTAAAACTAAAGTAAAATAATCTTTCAAGCGTAAAGCTACCACAAATCACTATCAATAAATAAATGAAACTCAAAACGAAAAGAAATTATAATAAATAGCTAAGTCAAACTCAAAATGTGCAAGAATTAACATGAGTAGGTCTGATAACCCCCCTGCCTTCTTTAGACCAGAAATCAACTTGAGCTTTACTGAAAACAAAATACGTTTGAAATATTTTCACTTTTTCTACTTTCAGAAATAAAAAAAATATCAAAACTTTAAGGAATAAATATCAGTATATGTTAATTCAACTGACAGTCCACGGTCATTTGTTTTTTGTGTCTTGTTTCAGTAAAGCACAATTTGCGTTCTCGTTCTGCACAAAATGTGATTTGTGGTAGTTTTACGCTTGGAAGATTAATTGACTTTATTTTTGCTCATTCTTGGCTTAATGAAGTTCTTTACTTTTCATAGAAAAACTTGTTTTGTAGAAAAGGGTTTTAAATTATACTTGCATAGTAATCATAGCAAGTAACTTTTCTCTAGCAGCATAAATGAAATGAAATAAAAACTGTTAAATTAAAGTTCAATTCAATTTAAAAAAAAACAGTTAAAAGTATAATAATAATCTATAACATGAGTTGCTACTTGTATGTTGTAAAAACTTCTTCAACAGTCTGTAATCCTGACAGAACAGTGTTTTTTAGTTTAGTTTTATAGCTTGTGAAGTTAAACAGAAAAAAAAAAACTTAAGACTCTATCTATGGTCTTTGACAACCTGGATACATTGACACTCTTTTTATTTTTTTAAAATGTAAGAGCAGAAGTGGTAATAGTAGTATCCCCAAAATTTTCAGCTTAATACCCTCAGTATCCAATCAAATGAGCTTCCTCCAAAGTTCAAACAACTACACCCTCCATGAAAAGATTATATGCCCCCCGGAGATAACATACAAACCTGATTCCAAAGCTCTGGGGGCTTGTGTCAACTCTGAACGTCTTACTACGTGATCTTTGGGATACTTTTAAAGACATGGCTATCTAAAAATTTCAGTAATATAGCATATCAGAAAATATAAATTTCTTAATATAACAGCTTAATATCTATAATAGCTATGATATATAACTATCAGTTATTAATCTTATTTTACAACAAATTTATCATGTTTTTTTTTTAAACAAAAACATCTGTTTTGCGTTCACTTTCGCGTTGAAGATTGAAAAACTATTCAAATCCTTTCATCCTACAACTTTAAACGACAAATTACGTTTAAAATGTTTTAACTTTTTTAGGTTTAATAAATAAAAACTATTAAAACCTTATGGAATATATATATATATATGTAAATATATATATATATATATATATATATATATATATATATATATATATATATATATATATATATATATATATATATATTTACATATATATATATATATATATATATATATATATATATATATATATATATATATATATATATATATATATATATATATATATATCAGTATATGTATACTAAACTGACAATCCACAGCAATTTTATTCAGTAAAGTGCAAGTTATGCTATGGTCGTGCGAAAGTAAGGGGGTTGATGAAGACATAATTTCCAGACCTTTCCACTACGCTGAACAAAAAGGGCTTGGTGCCCTCCAATCAATTTTGAATCATAAAAAGGACATTAACTCTTATAATTTCAAATTGAATGAGTGATTTTGGAGTGATTTTGGAAGTATCTACGACAACAAATGGACATCTCAAAATTTCTATCAGATACATTTCGGGAAAATACGAGGTGTGGGCGGGTATCCACCTTTCGATCACTCTCAATAAATGTCCCCAGGGTATATCTGACAACCCTTGCCCTGGGAGCTGTAGGGGGGTTTGTCATCCTCAAATACATAATTTATGCACCTCTTAACTACGTTGAACAAAATGGTTGTCTCAAAATTATGATTGGATGTGTCTGAGGAAATGGTGAGCGTGGAAGGAGGAGGGGGTCAATCAGTTTCTACGAAAACAATTGGCCATCTCAAAGTTTCTATTTCATGCATTCCGGAAAAATATGAGGTTTGGGGGGGGGGTAGTGTCCGCCTTCTGATCACTTTGAATCTTAAAAAGAGCACTAGAACTTCTGACAAGCAATCCAATGAGCCCCCTCCGAAGTTTATATGATCACTCTTTCCATATAAAACTTGTACGTCCCCACGGCAAAGCTTACAACCCTTGCCCTAAGAGATGTAGGAGGGCGTCGTCCTCAAATACATAATTTCCGGACCATTCAACTATGTTTGAATTCAAATTCAAATCTCAAAATTTTGATTGGATGTGCTTAGGGAAATAGTGGGCTGGAAGGGTAGGTTAGTTGCGCTTCAATCAATTTCCCCTTTCAATTCTAATCGAATGAGCTGTTTTCGAAGTTTCTACGACAACAAATGACCATCTCAAAACTTCTATCCGACATATTTAGGGAAAATACAACATATGGGGCATCCACCATCCAATGACTCTGAATCTTAAGAAAGGGCACTAGAACTTCTGATAACCCATCCAGTGAGCCCCTCCGAAGTTTATACGGTCACCCATCATGTATGTACTTTGTATACCCCTAAGGCATAACCTACAACCCTCGCCCTGAGAGCTCCGAAGTGTAGGGGGTTTGTATCCTCAAATACATAATTTCCAGGCCTTTCAACTTTGTTGAACAAAATGGTTATATCAAAATTTTTATTGGATGTATCTGGGTAAATGGTGCGTGTCGGAGGGGGGTTGGTTGCCCTCCAATCACTTTTGACTATTAAAAAAGAAGAACACAACCCCTTTCAATTTCTAATCGAATAAGCTCTTTTTGGAGTTTCTACGACACCTCCTTCAATACGAAGTACCCTGGTAAAAGAAAAATACATTGTGCCCACATCGCTCTTTTCTTAGGCAGCGCTTTTGCGCTGCCTATGATATAGTAATCTACTAGCCTATAAATAATAAATACTTACTATTAATTACAAGTTTTCTTAAATGCTTTGTCAGAGGGAAATATTAATGTAATTAAGTCTTAGGCAGTAAAAATGTATGTTTTTCTGGCAAATCTTTATTGCATAAACATAATTAGATAGCCAAATATACTTTTTCTGGTGTTAATAAAACCATTTCTAAAAAACATCAATGGTAGCCTCCTCAAGGAAAACTCTAAAGGGTTGAAACAATGGCGTAACTAGCTGATTTTCAGGAAGGGCATAAATTATATAAAATACTAATACACTTTTCTCATTCAGTAGGATAACATTCTTCAGATGAACACGGTATTTTCTGTCCTTCAGCAAAAGAAACTTAGAAAATTTATCATTAGACAGTATATTATTTCTTATTTTTGTCTCTTAAATACCTACGGCAGACACGAAAATTATCTTAAATATTAACGTTAATAAGTAAAAGGTGTAAGTTTTTAGAAAATCGTAGTTGAGAACTATCATTTTGCTTTTATCTGCCGACAGATTTTTTTTAGCTTGATATGCCAACGAAACCACTCAGGGGCCAATTAAGTCCTTTCCTCTAGCTATTACACTGAGGCGAAAGAATTCAGACATTTGGGTGAATCTACAAATTTAAAAATAGGTAGGCTACTTGCTTCTTGTTTTGTCAAAGATCTTAAAACCAACCTTTACTTTAAGAAAAGCACCACATTATGCTTTGATGACGACTTGGATGATCCAAACGAAACTTCAAAGACGAGGTATTAAAGAGGGCAGGTGCCCTTCCAATACACCCCATCATTCTCAAAGCCAACTCTCTAGCAGAAGGGTAGGGTGCAGTGTACTGTTTGAATCGAAAAAGTAAGATAATTCTCTATTTTTGCGAAATTTCATATACCTGACGATATCCTGACAATGTTTTTTTCCATAATCTGGCCGCTGAGGAAATTATTTTGATATGATTGTCCTTAATCCACTATAAGAAGGATTCATGGAGAGTTTCCATCGATATTATGTAATATTTGAAAGCGAAATGTTAATAAGTTAAAATTTGTGACACGGCTAGCCTTGAATCTGCTATAAACCTGCTTGTCATCCAAATTAATTTTAAAAAAATCGAATACGAAGTTTTTCAAAGAAAAACTTCCTATTCGGAATGAGAAAGAAGGAATGAAAATCTACAACAACTCCAACTCAAAACGACCAGTAATTACTACTAAAACATAGATGAAACCAAAAACGAACAGAAATTGAATAAACAATCAGAAAAAAAAACATAACAGGTACTAATATAAACAAATAAACAAATCTCGAGTAAAGCTTCATTTGAATATGTAAATCAAGTTTAAAACAAACAAAAATATTTTTCTATTGATTTATAAATTAAACGCAAAACAAATAGAAATCAAATTCACAACCACAGTAAACAAACATACAATAGGTAACAATGTAAATGAATAAATAAATCTTAAAACGAGTGATACTGAAATTGAATATGTAGATCAAACATGAAAAGAACAAAACCCCCTACAAACAAGAATTTGTGTAATGCCTCCTTCTCTCACTGTAAAAGCCTAGAACCTTTTGTATGCTCGATTTTTCTCTAAAGCGAAATTTAAGATTACGAACTCTTAGTAGTTATTCAGGTAAGTTTTAAAGTACACGGTCAGAAAGCTTTTAGATAGCTCTTTTCGGCTTTAATATCAATTTCGGGAAGACTTATTTGATTAAAATGAAAAATCGTTTATTAAACACGTATAATTTTCTTTAAATATGATTTAAATGCTCTGAAACAAGACAGTTTGAAATGGTTTGCGTCTGTTAACAGCCTATAGACAGTTTTCATCTGTAGACAGCGGGGAGGGGGGAAGCTTTGGGAAACCCATCCTGGGGTAGAGTTTCGCTTATTTTCCCCGTTCCTGATTTTGGAGGTTGGAAGGACTCTACGGGCTGTAGAATTCTTGAGCCCTGGTGTAAACTTTAGAGTAAACAGTGGGGGGGGCTACTGGTACCCTTCACAGATAGGGCAATGTCAGTTTGGTTCAATCTTCAACTAGTTTTTACTTAGGTTTAGCGTTAGTTTTACTTTCATAATAAAGGGCCACGCCAGAAATATTACCATAAATCAAGAGGAATTTGATAACAATTTCTAGTTCTCTCCCCCCTCCAACTTCCCTCGAACTCACTCTGTATTTATCCAGGAAATATAATAATAAAACATTGAAGGCAAATGACCTTTACTATAGACAATGCTATAGTGTTGCCTTTAATCCTCCATTACGACTTCTCCATTTCATTCACACTTGCGTATAGTTATCTTCTAACTAAATACCCAATTGCGCATAAGTTAATAATACCTAGCCTACCCTATCCTCCTCAAGCACCGGTTTTGACTACTTTACACCCTTATTTAACTCTTCGATCTCATGTTCTATCTTTATCCTTGTTTTTATGTAATAATTAACCTCTCCCTGTAAGAAGGATGACACAGTTAAGCAGACCTTCCATGAAACGTGGGCTAATTAGAAATAATAATACCAACAAGGTTAGCATGGATAACCACCCCCTTCCAATATTTTATTGACTTGTTATTTCTTTTTATTTTGACTCACTTGCAAAAACCCTTTCTCCTTCTAATTGTGTGGTCACTCGGATTATCAGCAGCTGATATATTTTCTGTCGCACACTAGCATTTGTCACATTCTTTTTAGTCCATTGGATATGTACAATCCTTCAAACACATGTTTTAGAACACAGGGAGTTTCACTTCAAGTTGCTGGTCTCAATGAGGCCCTAAAGGGTCAATCATTTTGATCAAAAGTTTCCGTCAATTCATTGACGTGTGGTTCAATCAATCTTCAACCGACCCTTCAATCATGACCAAAGCTAATCTAACACACTGCTTTTGATCAAAACGATGGAGTTCTATCACAGAATTGTCAACGCTCGACTCAAGCCTCAAACAGGTTCCTAGACGATCATTAGTCAATCTATTGACGGAAACTTCTGATCAAAATAATTGACCCTCTAGAGCTTACTTAAATGTCGGGTTTTGTAAACATACGAAAGCGTCAAGGTGGCGTTGCGCTTGAAACTTGTTTAAGTTTCTGCTTGAGTAAAAAAAAAAAAAAAATACAATTGACTGCACCAGATTTAAAGTAAAACAGTTCAAAATAGGGATGATACCTTTTTATTGACAGTGAATAGATATAAAATTATTTAACTGGAAATTTTGAACACTGTATATGTGTTCGAAATATCCAGTTAAATAATTTTTTATCTATTCACTGTCAATAAAAAGGTATCATCCCTATTTTGAACTGTTTTACTTTCGTCATGGAAAGGCAGTGTGGTCTTCGAAGTTATCTGCACCAGATTTAGAGATGAAGATACTTCTCAAACTTACATCTTTGAACACAATGTGTTTCTCTTCAAATTGTTGGTCTAAATACTAGGTTTGACAAACACAGCTAAGCGTCTACAAAAACCACAAACATAGTTTTAAGCTTAATGACATGAGAAACCAATTAGTCTGCTAAATAGTGGCCTTATCAAACAAAACAGTGTAAATTATAAAAAATTTTAGCATTCTAGTTGACACTCCAAAATTAAATCTCAGAGTATATAATTTCAAATAAGATGTGGTAGTAAATATGCTATTCGCTTTAATAACAACAATGTTGCATTAGTCCCTAGAAATTATTTTTATCTTATTGTTCTTTTACGTGGGCTAGGGTTTATACTATCTTTAAATTATCAAAAAGAATAATTGTGACAATTATTGTTCTTGCTTGTCAACTGAAATGTCTAGATCTTCTCGAGATAGGTCTTAAAATACTAGCTCAGTGACCACTAGCCGGAAGTAGATTAAACTTGAAAGCACAGAAATGGAAATGAGAAAAGATCTTTAGATGAGAGCCGTTTTACATAAAAGGCAGACCAATAAAAGAGAAAAGATATATAAAAGAGGAGCTCATATATGATAAACTAAAGTTGTTGTTCCTAGGCATATCTGGTGAGGCAATTGAACAATAAAAATACTCATCAAAAGTTACGAGCCTGAGAAAATCTGCCTTATTTTTGAAAAAAGGGTAAAACACAACCTAAAAGTTGTAGAATCTTAATGAAAACTAGACCTCCGTTGCCTGTGCAACGGGAAGTGTTGCAGCAACTGTGCCCTGTTCCTTAGGGCACAGTTGCGGAGCAACACGTGCAACTGTGCCCTACGGGACACAGTTGCGGAGCAACAGTCTCCATTATGTCCTTCAGAGGACATTTTTCTAATGCGGCTTCGATTGTTATCTTGAAGCATCTTTGATATGGTTTTATTTCGAGCTCCTACTAAACTGAGTTTGGTAAAATGTTTAGCTGGTCCAGAAATAAACGAGGATAACACAATAACACAGTTGACAATTCTGAATATTTATAGGATGGATAATTACAATTTCAAGATAAACCAGAATTTCTTTAAATAATTGAAACTAGAAATCAAATTTTATGGCCATGACATCAAAAATCACACTTAATTCAATTCATTACAGTTATAACGGTAACAACTAAAATACCGCTGTTCAACTAATGTCGATATCATATAACTGGACCCCCCTCTGCCCACAGAGATAAGGTCAAGTTTGGACTCCAAAAGGATAACTAGGCCCGTCAGACTTACTTTCTGTGAAGTTTGATTGAGATCCGACAACTCGTACTGGTACTTCTGGAGTGTATTGGAAATGATACGCGATAAAAAAAACGGTTTTTATTTTTTATCTGGAAAACTATTAGGAATTTTTACACACTTTCTAAGGAACTTTTTAATCCGTTTCACGTTATAAAAATAAAATAGACATCAAAATCGAAAATTTAAGAAAATTTCAAAAAATCGGAACGAGATTGACTTTTCCGGAATTATTTCCGGGAAATCTGTAAGAGCTACGGAATTTCATGCTTCAGTTCTCGAAAACATCAATAAAAGTTCTATACGAGTTCATAATTATTTTATCTCTAAAACGTTTACTTCCGAAACTAGGGCCGTCTTAACTTGACGCCAATTCGAAGTATTATGTTTCGAGACGCACATTTCGGGAATTATTTTCGGGAAATCTGAAAGAGATACGGAAATAACGTCTTATAGTTTTCTGCTTAACTTTTGATGGTCTAAGCTAGGAAAATATAAAACAAACCAAATTCACCAAAAAATTTAAATTGCCCCGAGGGCATGACAAAACTTCCAAATAGAAAAACCCAAAGAAGGAATTTTATTTCGGAGAAACTATTGTAAGCTCCAGTTGTTAGGAGATCGAGACCTGTCGAACCGCGTTGGAAAAAAAATTCTAGCTAGTCCAGAACAGAAGTTGCCTCTAGAACGTCGAAACTTCGGAAATTATTTCTTAGAGAACGAAGCAACTTGGTATATAGAACACTTCACTTCTTCTTGCATACTTTTCATAGCACTACTCGATAAAAATATAAGAAACATCAAAATCGAAAATTTGAGAAAACTCCAAAAAAAAATCGGAACGAGATGGACTTTTCCGGAATTATTTCCGGGAAATCTGTAAGAGCTACGGAATTTTGTGCTCCGGTTCTCGAAGAGACAGATGAAAGTTCTATATGAGTTCAGCATAACTGTATTTCTAACAAGTTTATTTCCGAAGTTAGGGTCGTCTTAACTTGACGCCAAACATCGAACGCAGAGTTTCTAAGAAAAAAACGGTTTTATTTTTTTTTATGGAAAACTGTTATAAATTTTAGGAACTTCTCTGGAACTTTTTTACTCTGTTTTACGTTTCCCTTCCCTCTGAAAAATCTCAAATTTTTAACTCTTACCACTTCGGAGCTACAGGTCGCTGATCACGGTGAAAAAAAAAAAAAAAAAAAAAAAAAAAAAACTACGAAAGCAGTAGTGTTGCGACAATTACACAATTAGATTCAGCCGACACTATCTGCATAAACGTGAAAATCTATATATTTTTTTTGCCAGAATAAAGATCACGGATGCGCGTTTTTTGTTCGTTTTTTCTGTTTTGTTTTGTTTTTTTCCCCAAGGGTGATTGTATCGACCCAGTGGTCTTAGAATATTGCGACTCATTCAAGTGAAAATTAAAAGTTCTATTGCCCTTTTTTGAGTGATAAAAAAATCAGAGGCAACCAGGCCCCCTCCCAAGCTCATTTTTTCCTAAAGTCACCGGATCAAAATTTCGTTGCCAGAGTCTAAATATCTAAAAACTATTTCTTTGAGGATGACTTAAACCTCCACAGTCCCCAGGGGAAGGGTTGCAAGTTATGAACTTTGACATTGTTTACATATATCATTGATTATTGGGAAGTATACAGACGCTTTTAGGGAGATTTTTTTCTGATGGGGAGGTGGTCGGAGAGAGGGGATCAAGAGGGGGGTCTTTCGATAGAGGAATTTTCATGGGAGAAAAAAATTCCTGGTCTTATTTTAACAACTATCAGAAATTAAAAAAACAACTTTTTTCAACTGAAAGTAAGGAGCAACATCAAAACTCAAAAAGAACAGAAACTGTTACGTATATGAGAGGCTCGTTCTTTCTTCAATACCTTGCTCTTTGTGCTAAAGTTTTCTTAGTACTTTCAAAAGAGTTATTTATTCTAATTTTACGGTCTTTGTAATTCAGGGATCTTCCTTAAAGAATTGGAACAAAATTCAAACTTTAGTGCAAAGAGCGAGGTAAAAAGATCCAGCAACTAAAGGTTCAGTTTGACGATTTATGTACCAGTAATGGCTTTGGAGGATATCTAGCTTTTATCTTAGCAGTATTGTTGATTTTTATTATGAAAAGGAAACAAATATACACAAGACATATAATTTTCTTTTGACATCAGATATGAACCTAAGACGATAAAGGTGTAGTTGCACTTAACATCCTTAGCTTTTCTGGAGACATCCAGGTTCAAACATTCTGTCCTTCCCTATGATTAAATAAAAAAAATAAGTTTTTTTAACTGAAAGTAAGGAGCGACATTAAAACTTAAAACGAACAGAAATTACTTCGTATATGAAAGGGGCTATTCCCTCTTCAGTGCCCCTCTCTTTACGCTAAAGTTTGACTCTTTCTCTCAACTCTACTTTTTAAAACAGTAAAATACTTTAGCGTAAAGTGCGGGGCATTGATTTATCATTTGGGGCAACATTTATAGTAATTTATTGTAAAGAGCGGGGCAGGATTTATCATTTGGGTGTGTCCAAAAAGGCTAAAGGGTATTAAGATGAAACTTCGGGGAATATTGAGGCGTGTTCTGAAGTAAATGAAAAGACACGTGGTACTCCCAGTTTGTTAAAAAGCCAAGTTTGTCAAGTATCTGCTATATCTTAAAAACGACTGAGGGTATTAAACCGAAATTTTGTTAAAATGTCAAGGGACTATTGAAAAGTGTTTGGAGGGTAACCGTCCCCCCTCCTTTGTTTCTTGTTATTTGATCATCTCCCAATGACACCCGATCGAAATTTTGAAATAACCATCATGTTCAAAATAGTCTAAAGATCAAATAACAATATTCATCTCATGAAAATTTAATACGCATTAACACTTTTTATTTATACTTATCTAAAGAGACAAACAAGAAACTGAAACAGAATACCAAATGTGCAAACACACAACTAGGATAATTAAATCCAGATTTGTCTCTTCTTTAAAGTGGACCATCACTGGACAATCTTGTCTAACTTAATGACATTGATGAGAGCTTCGTCACTCACTAACAACAGGAAGGAATCTAGTTGATGATCAACCATGGTAATTCTTAGCAAATTATTAACAAACTTGAGCTTACTAAATGTTCTTTAAGGCGCAGCAGTAGCAACAGGCACTGTTTGAGTATTTTAATACATGATTAGCTTGATAAACCTGATGTTGCCAGTGATATGCTTTGCCTGGGACTTCTTTGAAGGAAGTTGCGCCTTGTCAAAAACTGAAAGAGAACTTCACACAATACTTGAAGATCGGTAGAACCTGAAGTTTATTTCTTGATTTTGAAAAAATTTTGCTGCCAGCTGAGTGTTTGCAGCTAAAACCTTTTTTTTTAATGAGACTGAAATAAGAAGTAAAATGGCTGAAAGTTGACAAGGTAAGCTCTGAGATTTTATGCAATCATTGTAGTCAACTTATCAAGCAGGACTCCAAAATCCTGTCTATAGAGCTAATACAATGAGATCTCGGCTTTTCTTTGAGCTCAACTGCCATAGAGAGATTGTCCAAGTCGTCGACGATGATGTCTGATGAAATATGCCTGTGGATCAACTTCCATCTTTCTCTCTCTGTCAATTAAACTGTTCATTCCATCCTCACAAATTCTTTCGGAAATTTTTTCCCTAGCTTCAAGCATATCCATTGCGTCGATGACGTTTCTTTCCTCTTCTACAAGTTTTCTGTTGCATCCTTGGCCTTGTACATACTATTTTCCATGATGCCTCTAGCTGGTGCTTTCCTCTTCACGTCGATGTTCTTAATCTGTTTTATTTCGTCAAGGGCTGAAACAATTTCTTCAAACAAAGTAACTACTACTTGTATGGCTACAACCCATGGAGTCCATCGACTTCGTGATAAGTTTCGGAGATTAGGGCTGTTTTCGTCGAAGAGAGTTTTTCTGAAGGAGAGGAATATCAACTATGCTCTATGACGATGTTTTATCTATGAGCCTAGCAGAAGATATAAGGCACACAGTGATCAGTAATTTTAGATTAATCTGCTGGATTCCATTAAATAACTAGACTAGACATCACGCTTGCATACTTATAAGACTGGAAAGCTAGTTTATCCAGAGTAATTCCTTTCAATGTCTGCCAATGTTTACGAAATTCTTGAAAATGTTTCTTTTGTACTTTCTGCCATACCCTATCCGGTAAAGTCATAAGCCTTGCTAATATTTAATAGTTACTCTCTATGTGTCCCTTCTCAGCTGATAGCACAGATTATGACCACGAGCTTACCAGAATACGAAGCATCAGGTGTCGTATCCGTCATCACAGATTAAATTCTATAGGAGACTTCGTCGAGAATCTCCCCCCTCCCTCGAATTATGCTGAAATCAAGTCGATGAACTCGTTCTGAGAAGCTTTGTGTAGATAGGTAGCTTCGAATAGTCTATATTGGGTATCATTAAACCATGCTCTAAGAGCAGGCACACATCTCCCCAAAAGCCAAAAAATTTGAATAAAGGTACCATTTTTTGCTTAGCTTCTTCCAAAGGGAATACCTTTTCTCGCTAGGGTTCTATCAACGTAAAAAAAATTTAAATTTTTACTGTTGGTCTCTTCATCTTATGCTTGCTGCGAAAACTCAGCTCGAGTGCTTACATCAAGCAGGAAATCAACATGACGACTTTTTTGACAAGGTGACAAAAATCAGACAGAACTGCTTTGTATGACTCGGAAGAGAATTAAAATGCCAGTTCTCCTTTCTTCACTTTTCCATTGCTCTTCATTTTGTGCTGTTGCCACACACTGTTTTCCACCCAAGTTCTTACGGATTAATTTCTCCCGGGACCACTGGGGAAAAAGAAACACGCAAAGCAGAAGAGTGCATCTTTCTCGATACTGTGTTCTATCAGCTGGTAATACTCATACCAGCAGGGATTAATAAGCCACTGTTTTTCTTTTATATTGAAGGATCAGCGGGGCATACAGTCATATTTGGTTGATTAGGACCATGTTTAATAAGGTATTTCCTTTGGTTCAAACTAGAGGTCGACTTCCATGTTCCTGTATCCTTTTGGCCCAGGAATCGCTGCAATTGATAGCTAGCTCTTTACATAGCTCAAACACAGAAGATGATATTGATTGTATTTCCACCTATATATCTTATGCATTCAACATAGAATTTTCTCAGACAGTCTTTAAAATGTCATTGGAACCAGTATCTACTGATATAATATATTCCAGATTGGTGAAAAAGAAAAAACTGCCTTGTTGGGTCTTTAATTAGAGATGTTTTGTCCTGTGTCTAATCCCATCTGATCATTTATGTTGGTCGATGGCGTGATATCTTCTTCGGTTCCGATTTGATCTCTTGATTCTGCTGCTAGGTGTCCTAGCGTGGTGATTGGTCCAGCACCAAGTGTTTACTCGGTAATTGTAACATTCATTTCCTGAAAAAAAAATACTGTTAAATATAATTTAGCTTTAAAATCTACTTTTTATACTAATTAATTTAAAAAACTTTTTCATAAAACAAGTTTTTCAAAGGAAGGTAAGGAGCTCCTTCAAATTAAAAATGAGCAGAAACAGATTAAAGTAATTTTCCAAGCGTAAATCTACCACAAATCACCATCAATAAATAAATGAAACCCGAAATGAAGAGAAATCACAATAAATAACCGAATCAAACTCCAAACAAGGGTAAATTAACATCAGTAGGATTGAAAATCCCCGTGCCCTCTCAAGACCAGAACATAATTTGCACTTAAATGAAAACAAAATGCATAAGAAGTGTGCTCACCTTTTTTACTTTAATATGTAAAAAGCTATTAAGACTTTAAAGAATAAATGTCAATATATGTATGTTAGACTGACAATCCGTGGATAATGGTTGTTTTGTTTTTCAGTAAAGTGCAAAATATGCTGGTATTGAGAAGGCATGGGGGTTGTCAGCTCTACTGATATTAATTTTTGCTCGTTTGAGTTTGGCTGGGTTATATATTCGGGATAGAGAAATCGGAGACACCCTTCCTTAATGCTGCTCCTTTCAGTTTGAAAAAACTTATTTTTTATTTAACTTAGAACAAAAGTGCTATTTCAAGATTTTGATCAGATATTTTTGGTTGAAAAAAAGGGTATGGGAAGGGTGCTAGTTGCCCGCTGATCCCTTTTGAATGTTAAAAATGGCATTAGAACTTTCAATTTCCAATCTAATAAACCCCTTCCAATGTTTATGCAACCACTTCTTCAATTTGTGTAGGCTCAGGGAAATAAAAACAAAAAACATAAATCGTCGAAGCCTTATGGCTCTTTATTACAAGCAACACTACAGCGTTGCCTTGGATACAATCAAATAAAATAAAACAAGTTTTTCGACAGTATTAAGGAGTAAGATTAAAACTTAAAACGAGCAGAAATTGTTCCACGTATGAGGGGGGGAAATCATCATCCCTGGCTCTTTACGCTGGATTCTTAAAGTCTCCTAAAGCCCCTTCTCTTTCAAATTCAACAGCCCTTGTGTTTCAGCAGTCATCCTGAAGAAATTGTGACAGAAAGTTTAGCGTACGTTAAAGTTTAACGTAAAGAGTGAGGGAAGAAAAAGAGCCACCCCCATCATATACAGACTCATTTATGTTCTTTTAAGTTTTAATGTTGTTCCTTACTTTCAGCTGAATAAACTTGTTTCTATGTTTAATTTTTGACCATATTTCAAATCAGACCGAGAAACAACCCCTGGAAAAGTCTCCCCAGGAACTTCTCCCTGCATTGCAAATTTTTCCAGTGAAAAATCCTCCCTAGAAATATTTTCGAGCATTTCCCTATAGCAAATTCTATATGTAAACAATAGGTAAATTGCACAAATTATATCTCTTTCCCTATGGGCTTTGGAGAGCCATGTTAAACATGCCCAGAGGCATAGCTATTAAACAACTTTACTATGCTGAGCTAAATAGCTTTCTCCAAATTTTGATCATATCTCTTTGGGGAAAAAATGGGCGTTGGAAGGGGGTTAGTTGCCCTCTAATGCTTTCGGTATATTACAAGGGGCATTAGAACTTTTAATTTCCGTTCAAATGAGCCCATTCCCTCTCTCCTTGGAGTATTGGTTCCTTAAGATCGCCAATGGAAAAAATTAAATAAAATAGATACGCACCCGTGATCTAAGATCACTTAACTTTATGGGCGCGTTTTCCCCTTTTTTCAAAAATTTGGCAAATTTTCTCAAGTCTGTAACTTTCAATGGGCAAAAAAATTCTTAGATTTGGAATCAGCATAAGAAGTAAATTTTTTTTAGTATCAACTGTCATCAAAATTATTTTTTTTAGAGTTTCAGGTACTGGTGGACCCAGTCACTCCTTACTCACACTTCGTGGTTTCCAACTGTTTGCGAACCTTCCATGCAGGAACTGCCAAAAAAAAAGGACAAACGAAGAGGTCTGTGAAAAAATTTACTGTCTTCCCTCTGATCTTAATTTTATATATATATATATGTATATATATATATATATATATATATATATATATATACATATATATATATATATATATATATATATATATATATATATATATATATATATATATATATATATATATATATATATATATATATATATATATATATATATATATATATATATATATATATATATATATATATATATATATATATATATATATATATATATATATATATATATATATATATATATATATATATATATTTATGAATTTCCAATCAAATGAACCCTATACGAAGTTTATACGAGCATCCTTTCCATAAGAACCATATATACCCTCTGGGCACAACTAAGAAATCCTGGGGTGTTGCCCCCTCCTCAAGACCTCACTCTTCGTGCTGAGGATTTTTGGCATTTTTTTAAAAGTTACTTACTGTTCTAATTTAATGACCCTTGTGTTTCAAGAGTCGTTTTCAATGAATTGGGACAAAATTAAAATCTACCGTAAAGAGAGAGGTGTTGATGAGGGGGCAACTCTCCTCCTATACGTACTATACTCTGTTCGCTTTAAGCTTTAATATTGCCCCTAACTTTCAGTTGAAAAAACTTGCTTTTTTATTAATTTTTGATTGTTTTTCAAATAGCACCAGGAAATTCGGCTCCACCTCCCCGGAAAATCCTCCTTCCCACAGAAATATCCTCTGGACAAATCCTGGTGAAAGTTTACCCCGGACAGTTAACCTTAACACCTCCAATCGTAAAATTGAGTCAGCAAAGAGAAAGCAAGACATACAAAGAAATTTCACATAGTAATTCTGGCAAATTCCCCAGTATGCAATTTCCCATGAAATACAGCCGTGCCTATAGTAAAGGCCATTTGGCTCCAATGTTTTATTTTTTCCCTGAGGTACTCCATATGGAAAGGGTCGTCGCGTAAACTTTTGAGGGGGCTCATTTGATTGAAAATCCTTGTGTCCTTTTTAAGAGTGAAAAGTGATCAGAGGGCAACTATCCCCCAAGTCCTTTTTTCCAAAGGCACTTGATAAAAATTTTGAGATAGCCATTTTGTTAAAAATAGTTCAAGGTTCACATAACAAGAACTCCGGCGTGGACGCGACCCCACAGATCCCAAAGGTAGGCGTTGTAAGCTATGCTTTGGAGACTTACATGGTTCTTATGGAAGGGATGCTCGCATAAACTTTACACAGGGTTCATTTGATTGAAAGCTGAAAGTTCTAGTTCACTTTTTAAGAGTCAAAAGAATTCACAAGTTAACTAGTCCCCCCTCCTCCGAACTCTTCTTCCTCAAACCCATCCAATAAACACTTTGACATAGCTATTTTTTCAAATAGTTCAAAGATCAGGAAACAAAACTTCAGGGTAAACACAATCCCCCAGGACCCAGGGGCAGGCTGTGTAAGTTATGCCCTGGGGACACATATGGTTCTTATAGAAGGGACATTCATATATACTTCAGAGAGGGCTCATTTGATTGGTAATTGATTATTCTAGTTTAGTTTTTGAGAATAAAAAGAGATTGGAGGGTAACTAGCCCTGGGGACATTTATGGCTCTTATGAAAGGGAGGCTCGTATAAACTTCAAAGAGGGCTCATTTGATTGGAAATTGAAATTTCTAGTTCACTTTTTAAAAGTCAAAAGAGACCCAAGGGCAACTAACCCCTCCCCCATGCCTTTTTTCTCCAAGCTCATCCGATGAAAATTGTTATATAGTTATTTTGTTAAAAATAGTTAAAAGATCAGATAAGAAAAACTCCAGTGTCGATATAACCCCCAGGGGTAGGTGTTCTTAGTTGTGCCCAGGAGTTATATATGGTTTTTATGGAAATGATGCTCGTATAAACTTCGTATAGGGTTCATTTGATTGGAAATTCATAAAGGGTCAAAAGAAATCGGAGGGCAAATAGCCCCCCATGCCCTTTTTTTTCCCAAACCAATTCGATAGAAATTTTGAGATAGCCATTTTTTTTAAATAGTTCAAAAAATAGTGAACGAAAACTTATGCGTCGTAATATCCCCCTGGGCCCAGAGCAGGCGTTTAAGTTATGTCCTGGGAGCGTATATGCTTCTTACGAAAGGGATGCGGGTATAAATTTCAGTGAGGGCTCATTTGATTGGAAACTAAAAGTTCTTGTTCCCTTTTGAGGATCTAAAGCGATCGAAGGAAAACTAGCCCCCCCACGCACCCTTTTCTCTTAAATGCATTCGATAAAATTTTGACATAGCCATTTTGTTATAAATAGTTCAAAGGTCAGATAAGCAAAACTCCTTTGTCGACACAGCCCCCCAGTGCTGGGAGCAGGCTTTGTAACTTATATTCTGGGGGCATATATGGTTCTTATTGAAGGGATGCTTGTATAAACTTTGGAGAGGGCTTACTTGATTGGAAACTGAAAGCTTTAGCTCCATCTTTAAGAGTCAAAAGAGATAGAACTGCAACTATCCACTCCCTCTTCACTCCCCATTTTCCTCAAACCCATCCGATAAGAATTTTATGACAGCTATTTTCTTCAAAATAGTTCAAAAATCATAGAATGAAAACTCCGGTGTTGACACAATCCCTCAGACCCAGGGGTAAGCGTTGTAAGTTATGCCCTGGGGCATATATGGTTCGTATGGAAGGGATGAACGTATAAACTTAAGAGAGTACTCCCTTAATTGGAAATTGAAAGTTTTAGTTCACTTTTTAAGAGTCAAAAGAGATCCGATGGTGACTACCCCCCCCCCCCCGCCCTCTATGCCTTTTTTCTCTAATCCATCCGATAAGAATTTGGAGATAGCTGTTTCGATAAAAAAGTTCAAAGGTCAAATAACAAAAGCTCAGGTGTCAAAAAAACCTTCCATGCCCCGTTGGCAGGCGTTGTAAGTTATGCGCTTAGGGTAAATATGGTCCTAATGAAAGGAATTCTCGTATAAACTTCAGAGAGGGCTCATTTGATTGGAAATTGAAAGTTCTAGTTCACTTTTTAAGGGTCAAAAGAGACCCGAGAGCAACTAGCAACCCCCACCCCACTTTTTTCCCAAATCCATCCGATAAAAACTTTGAGATAGCTATTTTGTTAAAAATAGTTTCAAGGTCAGACAGGAAAAACTCCGGTGTCGATAAAACCCTCCATGGCCCGGGCGCTGGCGTTCTAAATATGCTCTGGGGGCACATATGTTTCTTATGGAAGGGATGTTCCATAAACCTCATAGAGAGTTCATTTGATTGTAAATTGAAAGTTATAGTTCATTTTTTAAGATCGGAGATCAAATAGCCCCCGTCACGCACTTTTTTCCCAAAACCCATCCGTTACAGATTTTGAAATAGCCATTTAAAAAAAAAAGGTCAAAATTAGATAACAAAAATTGTGTGGTTGACACAGCCCCCCCAGGGACCCGGGGGCAGGGGTGGTAAGTTATACCCTGGGGGCGTATATGGTTCTTATCGAAGGAATGTGCGTACAAACTTAATAGAGGTCTAAAATTGATCGGAAATTGAAAGTTCTGGTTCACTTTTTAAGATTCAAAACAGATCCTGGGACAACTAGCCCCTCACGCCTTTTTCCCCCAAACCCATCTGATTAAAATTTTGAGAAAGCCATTTTGTTAAATATAGTTCAATGGCAATATTAGAGAAAACTTATAGGAACAGTTGAATACTAAAATGTAAAGTTTAAAATTTGATAACGTTGAAAATGAATGAAGTAATTGTAGAAAAACAATTGAAACAGTGAAGTTGCTGATGTTGTCATAGAGAAGAAAGTTAGGAATATAACTAGGAATATTAGCAAAAATTATTTACGTTTTATAGAGAGGAGGAGCGGCTTGTACAGGAATTATTTAAGTCTTAGATCATAGGAAAATAGGAGGAATGTAAAGAAAGTGGAGAAAGTATTAAAGTAAGAACTAAGGAGGTGTGAAGCGGAGGCCATGGATAAAATTACTGAAGATCTGGAAGATACAACTAGATGAAACAATTGTAAAATAATGCACTTGTAT
Organism: Artemia franciscana; assembly: GCF_032884065.1. Lineage (NCBI taxonomy): Eukaryota > Metazoa > Arthropoda > Branchiopoda > Anostraca > Artemiidae > Artemia > Artemia franciscana. Next base: position 43,537,554 of record NC_088871.1, on the reverse strand, counting down.
GTTAATAAATTGACAGGGACTAGTCAATCTGGACTTCTCCCAGTTTAAATTAGGAAGGGGGCCGCAATTAGCCATAAAGAAAGAGTAAAAGAGAATCTGCTAAACCACGATAGACTTACAGGAAAAGATGATTTTTGAAAAAGGGTAAGTGCCTAGTAATTTTAAGAAGAACCGTAATTAAACCTCTGTATAAGAAAGGGGATAAGATCAGTCCGGTAGTTATAGAGGCATTAGCCTGGTTTATATAGGTAGTAAATTACTTATTTTTATGGAACTTTTTAGACTTAATGGTACTTTAGATTAAGCTTTAAGAGAAGAACAGTTCGGTTTTACGAAGGGTAGAGGATGTGTTGACCAAATTTACACTCTTAAGTTATGAATTGGGAAGTGCCTGAGTCATCAAGGTAGGAAATTAGATTAGTATCCGGTTTTATATTAAATCAGGAATTAAGCTGGTTTGTTATCTATCTTTATTTATATGGATCATTTTGATGGACTTTATCTTAAAGAGCACAGGAAAGGCAATGGGAGAATACAGAATCAAATGGGGAAGAAAACCTTTCCTAGGCATAGGTTATACTGATGACTTAAGCATCCTAGATGAAAGTGTGAGCAAAATGAATGAACTTTTATAGATTCTGCGAGTTCAGGGTTCTAGAATAAGTCTGAATATTAAGGTTAAGAAGACTAAGCCGCTAAGGTGACGCTACTAAGATGAAAAGGTGACGTTGGGTAATCAACAGATTGATCAAGTCGGCAGCTTCACATGTCTTGGTCGTATTATTAGTAAAGGTGGTTGGTGCCTTGAAGCTATTAAAAGTAAAATGGCCAATGATCGGGGTGTTTTTTCATAGTCGAAAAAAGTTTGGAAGAGTAGAAAAATAAGTCTACGAACCAAGATTAGAATATTAGAAGCAAGATTAGTTATAGAGGTATTAGCCTGGTTTATATAGGTATCAAATTACTTATTTTTATAGAAATCTCTAGACTTAGTGCTGCTGTAAATTAAATAGAAAAACAAGTTTTTTAAATGAAAGTAAGGAGCAACATTAAAACTTAAAACGAACAGAAATTACTCCGTATATGAAAGGAGCTTTTCCTCCTCAACGCATCACTCTTTATGCTAAAGTTTGACTCTTTCTCTTAACTCTACTTTTTACAACAGTAAGAAACTGTAGCGTAAAGAGCAGGGCGTTGAGGAGGAAAAGCCCCTTTCATGTACGGAGTAATTTCTGTTCGTTTTAAGTTTTAATGTTGTTCCTTACTTTCATTTAAAAAAACTTGTTTTTTTATTTAATTTCTGAACGTTTTTGAAATAATGCGTGTTTTGGTCTTGGCTGTCCGCACATAAATAATTAAAACGAAATTTGCATATTAATCAATTGCAATTAATCGGAAGATTTTCAGAAAAAAGGAGCGAGGGAGGAGTCCTAGTTGCCCTCCAATTTTTTGATTACTTAAAAAGGCAACTAGAACTTTAAACAAATTTACGAACGTTTTCACTGGTGAAAAATATACGTAACTTACGAATTAACTTACGTAACGAACTTCTATATTTGTATTTTTTTATTGCGTATATGAGGGGGTTCACCCCTCGTCGATACCTCGCTCTTTACACTAAAGCTTAAATTTTGTCTTAATTCCTTAAGAATGACCTCTGAATCACAAAGGCCGTAGAATAAATAGTTGAAATTACTAAAAGTACTTTAGCGTAAAGAATGAGGTATTACAAGGAGGTAAACTCCTCATATGTGTAATAATTTTTGTTCGTTTTAAGTTTTAATGCTGCTCCTTACTTTCAGTAAAAACAACTTTTTCATATTTATTTTTTCATTGTCTTTTCAAATAATGCTAGAACATCCTTTGCCCCCTTCATTGAAATTTTCTTCTCCCATGAGAAGTTTCTTCATGGAAACATCCTCCCACTTAACCCCCCTCCTTCCCTCAACTCTCTCCCTAAGCCAAAAAATCCCCCTGAAAACGTCTGTACACTTCCCAGTAACCATTACTATATGTAAACATAGGTCAAAGTTAGTAACTTGCAGCCCCTCCCACGGGGACTGTGGGGGAGTAAGTCGTCCCCAAAGACATAGTTATTAGGTTTTTCGACTATGATGAATAAAATGGCTATCTCAGAATTTTGATCCGGTGACTCTTGGGAAAAAATGATCGTGGGAGGTGGCCTAGGTTCCCTCCAATTTTTTGGTCACTTAAAAAGGGCACTAAAACTTTTAATATCCGTTAGAATGAGCCCTCTCGCGACATTCTAGGACCACTCAGTCGAGTCAATACGATCACCCCTGGAAAAAAAAACCACATAAACACGCATCCGTGATCTGTCTTCTGGCAAAAAAAATGTGAAATTCCACATTTTTACAGGATATAGTCTTCTTTTTATTAAGGAAAATCTTTTTTAAATTAAAAATTAAGCGAACTTAAAAGGGAGCTTTTTAGAAGATCTTTATTGGAAACGTTAAAGTTTGATCGAAGAAGCGGGGTTAAGCATGTAACAACCACCCTTTTATAGTTAGGATGCCACTGAATGTTAAACAGAACTTAGTCGGAAAAAATTATAAAATCAATTTTTTCCAATGGAAATAAACAGGATAGTTGAAACTTTAAACAAAAGGATACAATCCTGTATATAAAGGGGGGGGGCTATCAAACCAATTAAACACTCTTCTTCCCCTCTGTACACAAAAGCTAAGCACTTATCAAAGTGCTTCGAGAATAATTGCTCTATAAAAAGGTAAATATTATAGATGTTTACTGCTTTCATTACAATCCCTCGACCACAAAAAAACTTATTCATTTTAATGTTTTATACAATAGAATGCTTATTGCAATATTTAAACGGCTATCAGTAAATAAAACACTTGTAAGTGCTTGACGGATATGTATTTTCCGCTTTAAATTTTTTCAGTAAAGTACTAGTGAAACATTAGCGTGAAGAGGGAGGCACTGACAGAAAGGGGTTTTTTATGTCACTACGTATTTTCATTTCAATTGTTTTAGGTTGCCTTTTTGGTTGAGTATAATTGGACTTAAAGCAAATTGAGTTTCCATTGATTTATGGGAGAAATTTTAAATAAATCAAGAGGTAAATTGGTACTTTAAAAATATAAGATTGAGTTGAAAACTTTATGTTTTTTTTTAGGGCGAATACTCTTCTACACTAGGAGATTTTCCAAAACAGGAGGAAGGAAAATAAAAAAAGAATTTGAAATGTATCTTTTTAGTTGCAGTAAGGACTATTTTTCAGCAAATACTTGGGAAATTTCTTTGAACCTTTCCCTCCCTATAGAGGGTTATAACACCAAAAATAAAAACTAGGTGATTCTTTGTCTTGGCATCAGCCTCCTAGCCCCGTATTACCTCTCGTAAAGCAGCCTATCAAAAAATATTTATTTCACTAGCAGTGTTATTATAATCTAAAACCATCATTACTTTGAATAATCTTTGTCGTTATAATAATTACTTACAATTAGAATTATACCTAAATTATTTATTGTTTGTTATTTATTTATATTACTTATGGTTACGCATATTATTTATGAATAATCATTTATTTTTGGTTAGTATCATTATTTTTATAAATTAATAAAGTTCAGTCGCTTTTACATCAGCCTCACACTTAAACAATAAATCTAAGAATAGAGGTGACGCATAAGACTTTGTTTTCAAACTTTGAACATCTTTTTTATAGTTTTTGATGATGAAGACCCTGATGTCACTCTGCCTGGGCCTCTTAGTGTGCATTCTGGAGCGCCACTTGTTCCGCCACGTTCAGTGCCAGCTCTAACGTGCCGTAGCATCATTATGTCATGTGTGGTGTGCTTCCATTTGGTACGGTAACCTGGTGAACGCCATTTTTTAAAGTGGGCAGCCCATGGTGACTTCCAAAGATTGCAAATCAATAATCTTAAATCTGTCACCTCACTTTGTTGGTGATAAAGTAATTGCACAAGGAAGCATAACTATTCCCAAAAGTTGGTTATCTCCGGAGATGTTAAGTCCCATTTTTCTTTATTTGATCCAGAACTTGCATGTTCTGATACTTAGAGTAAGGGGGAAAACTGTCAAGCTTCATTGTTATTAACGAACTTTGAAACTTGGTCTTTTTTATGTTTATCTAGTAAATTTTATAGATCCAGAAAATGTTTCTCCTACTTTGAAATAGTTAGATATCCTATTATTAGTGTCAAATAGCTTTCAAGATAAATAATGGATTCTTTTATTTCTTTTTTACATTCCAAGCAAAGCGCTGAAAACCCCAAGTAGTCATCCTGATGAAAAACAACTATCGCCATCACAATTTTCAGGCACATGAAAAACAAATAAGAGTGTTTTCATCACAGAGGTTAAATTAATGAAGTAATAGTGAATTTAAAGGAGATTAGCTGTAAAAATACTATTCATTTTATGCTTATACCATATATGCGACCTTTTTCAAAATTAGAATTAATCTTGAAAAGGAAGCTGCTTAAGAATATTTTGAAGGGTTGACAAATGAAGGATAAAACTAGGAGAAAGTGAGCATATCTCAATAGTGATCAGATTTATAACTTTAAATGTTTATGAACCCTTACATGAACTGTGTAGAGGTCAACATGCCCAAGTCCGTTAAACTTCCAAAGAGGAAATTCAGAAAAATGTTTCCAGTGATGTTATTGGAGGGCGTTAGGCTTTACCCCCTAGATCCCCCCATATATTTGGAAAAATTACTTTTTCAAGGTATTTGTACAAAAAAAGTGTGTTTTGGGGTATTTTAAGTTGAAAAATCAAAAAGTTGAAAAATCAAAAAGAAGACTTTATCTTTATCATCGATAGTGAAAAGATAGTCTGACATCTTTTTACTATCTGCAATGGGGTGCAGATTGACATTCTGCACCCTACATTTTAATTCAAAAATCCATCGTTTCTTAAATTATCGATCGCAACCCGGTACAAGGTCACAGAAAAATTTCACTGGATCGCTAGAGAAAATCCTGGAAATACAAAATAAAGTCACTTGTTATTTTTTCATAGCACTTAGACACTCGGGATATTGGCAACGTGTGTTTTTTTATTATTTCATATAGCGTTGTGCTTCTAACATAGCTAGGTATAAGGATTATTCCAGAGTCCTCATTTTTGTTTCACTGAGCATCTAAATGATGTTGATGGTTCATTCAAAGGATCTGTCGATGGAAGGTACTTTTACAACCAATATTGAAAAAGAAGGTGAGTTTGGTCTACGTAAATATTTGTAAAGATAATCTTAATCTAAGTTTAATCTATGCATCGTTCGTCACTTCTTCATACAGCAGAACTAGTCTCCAAAAAGTTGAGAAAATCTTCTTTAGCTGATGTTCGGTCAAGCGTGGAGTCAGAATCGATGGTACCTCCAGCATTCATCGGCACAACAACAACTTCTCCACTAAAGTCGGGTGATTCGTCACCAAAATGAAACGAAGAAAGATACGAATGAAGTGGCTGAAGTATCTTCTATCCAAGTATTAAACTCAGAAATTCCATCTCATCTGGTGATGCCCATCCACCCCATTGCTGATATACCTGTACCTACGGTTGCCACTGAGACCCTTCCAGTTCCTGAAACATATGTTGATTCACCATAGGTATCAATTCCAACACCACATAGTGCTAACGTTGAGCCAGGTTTACAAAAATAAATGAATCCAATTTCCCAGATGACTCCTCGCCTAAATATCCACTCCCTGAAATTGAACAGCAGGAAAAGTCATCGGTAAAGTTAATATATCCCTACAAAGAAGGACAGTGGAGTTCTTTAAATCCCGGAGACAAAAATACATACGATACAGAATTTTTTATTTTATTTTACAAGATTTGCTGTTTGCTAAAATGCAAACAGCTGGGCCGTAAACTGGGCTTCCCAGGGTCGTAAAAAGAACCAAGACTGCAGTTGAACCACTCAATCAAGCATGAACGTCCGCCAAAAACGTTGCAGGTAAGGGCACCATTTACGACTCACTTGCAGCGGCATACAAGCAGATCGGACTTTCCTTCAACGAATCTAAAACAGAACTTCTTTTCTTCAATGGTTCAAAAAATGAGCTTTCAATTAACCTCTCCGTTAAAATTGGCGACACTCTGATTAAGCCTTGTGAGTCCCTTACGTATCTTGGCCTTCCTATTTCTCCTACATTAAAGGACACACGCTCAGCACTGACAAACCACCTCTGTTCCCGTCTACGAGCGTCTTACGGATTACTAGTTGCCAATAAGTATCGTTTCAACCGTCCTCTCCTTGCCCGGCTATACAATGTTTTTACTACTCCCCATCTGCTTGCTCTGGTTCCCTTCTGGAGAATATTCACAGCTACCGAAAAGAAAGCTATTTGCAGCGCATTTTACAGATATGCTAAGTTTCTACTGCGTCTCACTTTGTGGCACAGCAATGGCGACATCTCCAGGAAATATAAGGTCACCAACCCTTCCATGGTCATAGAGAGAAGAATTCCCAAATTCAGTACCAATGTTTTAAGGGCCAACCACCCCTGGACTAGTATTATTTTATAATATTTGTAGTGGAAGTGTACTTAAAATTTTGCTTTTCTTTCTTTTTATTTTATATATTCCGTCTTTTCGGCTTTTGACGGGTAATAAATTAATAATAATAATAACAATAATAGCAATGGTGAGGGGAAGAGGATGGGAGTCCTTCGGATATATATATATATATATATATATATATATATATATATATATATATATATATATATATATATATATATATATATATATATATATATATATATATATATATATATATATGTATATATGTATATATATATGTATATGTATATATGTATATATAAATATATATATATATATATATATATATATATATATATATATATATATATATATATATATATATATATATATATATATATATATATATATATATATATATATATATATATATATATATATATATATATATATATACTAGCTGGGTCCCTTGCTATCCCAGCTAAGATCTTGTCTAAAGGTCCACCTTTCAAACAACCTGGCAGTCATAGGCAGAACGCACATTTTAATTGTCAAAATTGCTTGGAGGGCGACCAGCCCCCTCCCACGCCCATAAATTTCCCAAGCAAATTCAGTCAAAATTTTGATACAGCCATTTTGTTTAACGCAGTTGAATGGTCCGGAAATAATGTCTTTGAGGACTACCACCCCCATACAGTCCTCGGGGAAAGGGCTTTAAGTTATGCCCTTGGGGCATATAAGGTTTTTATTGAAAGGGTGGTTGTGTAAGCTTCGGAGGGGGCTCATTGGATTTTTAACAGAAGTTATGGTGCCCTTTTTAGGAGAAACAGTGACTGGAGGGCAGATACCCCCCCCCCCTCACACACACGTCGTATTGTACTGAAATGTATCCAATTGAACTTTTAAGACAGTTTTTTATTCAATATAGTCCGAAGATCATATAACAAGGCTTTTGGGATTTAAAGAAACCTCTAGAGCCTGGGGTAAGGATTGTAGGTTATGGCTCGGGGTATTTATTTTTTTATGGAAGAGATGGTTGTATAAATTTTTGAGGAGTCTCGTTTGGTTGAAAATTGGAAATTCTGGTTTTCTTTTAAAAGTTAAAAGTGATAGAAGGCAACTGGCCCCCTCCTGACTACCCTTCTTTTCACCAAACGCATCAGACTGGAATTGTGAGATAGCTATTTTGTTCAAAAAAGTCCAAAAACATATACAATTGTCTCTAGGGTTTGCAAATCCCCCAGAGACCTGGAGCAAGGTTTGTAAGTTATGCCCTGGAGGCATATAAGGTTTTTATGGAATGGCTGGTCGTATAAACTTCAGATGGGGCAATTTGATTTGAAATTGGAAATTATAGTGCCCTCTTTAAGAGTTAAAAGTGATTTGGCAGCAACCAGCCCCCTCCCCCTCCCCACCCATCATTTCCACAGAAACATGCAGTCAAAATTTGAAATAGCAATTTTGTTTAGTATAGTTGAAGGGTCCGGAAGTTATGTCGTTAAGGATGCCAACCACCCCGCAGCCCTCAGGGTATGGGTTGTAAGTCATTCCCTAGAGGCATGTAAGGTTTTTGTAGAAAGAGTGGTGTTATATACTTCAGAGGGGTCTCATTGGATTGGTAATCCAAAAGTGCCCTTCTTAAGAGTCAAAGTGATCAGAGGGCAGCTACCCCCGCCCCCCTACACGTCGTATTTTTCCCAAAATGCATCCAATAGAAATTTTGAGATAGCCATTTTATTCAAAATAGTTCAAAGATCATATAACAGGGCTTTTGGTGTTGTTACCAACCACCAGGGTCTGGGGTTAAGGGTTGTAAGTTATGTAAGTTAATTGCCCGGGGGCAATTGAGATTTTACGGAAGGCATGGTTATATAAACTTTACAAGTTGCCCATTCTCTTGAAAATTGGAAGCACTAGTTCCATCTTCAGAGTCAAAACTGATGGAATTCAACTAGCCCTCTCTTAACTACCCCTCTTTTCATGAAACGCATCTGGTTAAAATTGGGAGATACCCATTTAACAAAAATATAGTCCAAAGAACATATAAAAATTCTTCTAGGGTTGAAAAAATCCCCCAGAGAACCGAGGAAAGGGCTTAATTTATGCCCTGGGGGCACATGAGGTTTTTATAGAATGGGTTGCCGTATAGATTTCATACGTGGCTCACTTGATTTGGAATCGGAAGTTATATTTCCCTTTTTAAGAGTAAAAAGTGATTTAACAGCAACCAGCCCCCCTCCCCCCCCGCATGCCCAATCATTTCCCAGAAAAACATCCAAACAAACTTTTGAAACATCTACTATTCAGCATTGTTGAAAGGTTCAGTTATTATGTGTTTGGCGATGTCAACTCCCTTCCCCCAAGGCCTCAGGACAAGGGTTGTGCGTTAGGCAATTTGATCATTGTTTACATATAGAATAAGTTATTGAGAAAAAGTATGCATGTTTGACTGCTACTTTCCCAAAATACGAAGGGCATTAAGGTATGTCTTTCAAGGATTATCGAAGATAGTGTTGAACTAAATCAAAAAAAATTATGTGTATATGGGTTGTCAAAAGGGTGTAACTAAGGAATGACTGAGAATATTAATTTTGAACTGCCAGAACATGATAAGGGAGATGATCAATTGACCAAAAAGGCCAAATTTGCGTGCGACTTCTATTACTAATACTATCACTACTATCACTAAAACTACTGCTGCTGCAGCAGTGTTGAACTAAATCAAAGCAAGTTATGTGTATATGGGTTGTCAAAAGGGCGTAACTCAGGAATGACTGAGTATATTAATTTCTAACTGCGAGAAAATGATAGGATAGATGATCAATTGATCAAAAAGGCCAAATTAGCATGGTACTTCTATTACTAATACTATCACTACTATCACTAAAACTAAAGCTGCTGTAGTGGGTACTACTAAGACTGAAGATATTGAAATAAACATCTGAGGAAAAGTTGAGGTGAAATTTGAACTAAATCAAAGCATATTTTTTTTATACAGATTGCTGATACGGAAGTATCAGCAATATTTTCGGAACAGCTTATTGTGTCAAGAGGAAACTTCAGGGATATCATGAGTGGGATGTTCAGTTGACCAACAGGCAATTTACCTGCTACTACTGCTAATAATATTGCTGCTACTACTGTTGCTTCTACTAATAATAATACACTGTTACTGTTACTACTGTTCCTACTACTACCACTGCTACTACGATACTAGTACAAAATCTTAGTACTTAGTAAAATCTAGTACAAAATCAGAATATTGAGGGGGTGTTTTAAAATAAATCAAAACACACCATCTACATGCAGGTTGTCAAAAGGGCGTATCTCAAGAAGGATTTTTGGTATTAAGTTTGAACTCTTAGAGAATACTTAAAGGGAAAGATAATTTGACAAAAAGGTAATATATGCATTTCATTACTAACACTACTACCGTTGCTACTTTTACTAATGCTACTACTGCTACTAAACTACTCCATCTACAGCTATTATTACTGCTACTACTACTATTACTAATATTAATATTACAACACTAACACTCCAACTACTTCTCCTACTACAACTGCAACTACTTTGACACTATTACTGTTAAGGGTAAGTCCATGAAGGTAGGGTTTCAGAGAATATTGATAGAGAATTCAAACTAACGAAAAACACTATGTGCATTTAGATTGTCAAAAGAGAATATATCAAGAATTGATTTGTGTATCAAGTTGGAACATCGTGTGTTGAAGGGGATGTTGGAAAAAAATCTAAGGTGATATGTGAATACTGCTAATAATACTACTGTTGCCACTACAGTTATTGCTACTGCACAAACTAAGGGTATTAAAGTGAAGCTTTCAGGGAATAATTAGATAGATGTTGAAAAGGGGCAATGCAAATAGGTGGTGGAAGATACTCACCACTATTAGATGATAAAAAGCCTTCTGTATCGAGACAAAGTGTGACAAACATTAGACTTGAACCGCCTCGATGTACGAGTCACAGGGCAGCCGCAAAAAAGTCAATGAGACCTGTAAACGACCGTCAAAAGTTTATTCAAGCAACTCGTCGCTTCATAATATTTGGAAGTCAGCAAGTTTCCAGGGCAAGTTACTATCACGACAGGGCATTGAGACTTCAACTACTGAACAGGTACCCTTCCGAGCAAAATCAGAACTAAATGATAAGCCCAACCTTACTGAACATGAAATTCAGGAAAAAAAACAGACGGGATTATGAAATGTGAATCTCCAGGACGCTGTTGAATGTGTCAAAAGGCACATACACGAAAAGAAGATTATGTATGTTATTGAGAATGGTCTAAAAAATTGTTATTGAATATAAGCCATCAGCAAGAACTGAATTCCAGAAACTGCTCAGAAACCATTTTTGAAAGGGACTTATATCCTGTAGTAGACTTTTTCAGGGTTTTAGGACCATTTTGGAAGGAGCTTTGTTATAAGTGTGGTATGCAGTTAAAGATATGAAAATGTTGTTTACTGAAGAAATCACGACGATAGCAGTTTTAGCTGAGCTACTGAAATAAAAAGATAAGAGGACTGCAGCTTGTGCTTGGTATACTTTCAGTCTTACTTGGAAACCTTTTAGAGCCGAAGCTAGTGATAATGTAGAGGTTCTAATTAGTTAGAAATATATGTACTTCACGGAGGACCCATTTCAAAGCCTGCCTCAAGCTTCATATCCTGAAAGAAGAGACAAAATGCTGACGAAAATATTTGACACCAAGGAGTTTAAAAAAAAAGAAATTCCGTACTAAATAAAGAAGGGGGTAAGAGAAAATATTTTTGTATTTTACAAAATTTTGATCCGTTTGATACAAACAATATTACAGTTTTAACTGAGAGTTGATCTACAGAATAATCTTGGGAGACAATAAATATTTCTGCAGTTTTGGTTCGAGCCTTGTTTTCTTTTACTTTAGGTTTTGTTTTACAAATGGATTTAATGCGCAATAATACATAATAATTACATATTTGTTATATATTATATAATTATATCATGTTATATATTTGATGGATTGATCCCTTTACCAGGAATCCTCGCATTTTGTAATTTGGTCAGTTTTGTTTCATTTTTAGTGTAAAAATAGCAACTTTTTTTCAGAAAGAGTTCTCTGAATGTTTTTGAAAATAAACCTATTCCTAAGAAATGCATTTGCCATTTTGTTGTCTGCCCCCTTGAAAATTTTCTGCCGGTGCCCTTGGCATCTTCTTCAATCATTAAATTATTACGTTGATGATGTATAGTAGCCCCTTGTTTTTAAATAATCTATATCATATTGAGGGCGAATGCCACACCACACGCACAATATACAGTCTCTGAAACTGAAAAGCTGCGTAACTTTTTTTTTTATAAGATAATAACTATCGTAAAATATCCTTTCAGCCCCATTAGGGCTAAAACTGCCACTTTGTGGTTCGACATTGTAGATATCAATACTTTGAATGCGCTAAGATTTTTTTTTGGTCTTTAAGACGTAACGTGTACTTAAGATAAAAATTTTCGTGTTATCTGAGAGTAATGAGAACAGATCGTCCCCTGAGAGCGGTTTTGTAGTATCTGCAACTTTTTCGGGAAGTGGAGTTAAGACTGCCATCTAATGTGAAATTTTTTGCCCTATCCGATTCCGTCGACCATTTTATTGTATCTCAACTAGAAGTGCCTCAATTTTAAATTTCGTTTATCGTATCTCACATTTTGCCGTTTTGTTAAGAGCGGTTTTGTCGTATCTCATATGGGAAAATTACATGGGCATTTTTGTCGTAACTCCGTCGACGTACACTTTTGAAGAAGAAAAAAATTGGTAAAAGTTTCACAATGAGTCACAAACGGACATTATTAATATCTGCACAAGCTGCGCAATATTGACAGGAATCCAGTTCCTCATTTTTGTGGAATTGACTAATATTTTGTTCCAAGAATATAATATATTTTATATCGTATATTATAAATATTATATTATATATTGTACATACATAGAGTATAATTTAATATTATCAAATATCAGATTTGTTATTATTTTTGTTGCGTATCAGTGGTCAGAATATATCTTGGTTATGATCGTATTTTGGTAGTGCTTCCTTGTAACGCAGCAGCCTGTCGGTAAATTTTTCGCAGTTCGTATTATTGACTTACAAATAAAGTTAACATACACTCGATGCCTTTTTTTATGTTCTTAACGAATTTAATAATCGCTTCTGTCGCAAATTCCAATTTAAGCACTTTTTGACCTCACCTAATTAACCCAACCTAACCTAACTATAATTAATTTTGGCACTGAGAAAACGTAGTATTATTTTGTCAAAAACGACCGAAAACGCATACTTTAATTGAAAAATTGGCGTCAAGGAAGAAGAAAATGGCATAAACGGCAAAATAAAATTTATTTATCCAACTTAATCGTTGAAAATTTGTGCTTGTAGATTACATAACATTATAAAAATGGATTCATAATGAAACAGTAAGTTTCTCAAACAGTCTGAAACAGTAAGAAAATCAATGAGGTATACTGTTGCATTTGATCCGAGTTTGAGGCTGGGCGTGGAGCAAACGAAATAGCTAGTGGACTATTGACTATACTAGAAAAAATTCTTTATGCTTACCCTGATATCTGTCAGTTAATTACTTGGTCGGACTCCCGCGTGTCCCAGAACCGGAACTCAATTATAAGCTTCGCCATCCAAGATGTTCTAAGAACCATTTCCACGCTTAGAAAAAGTGGTTATGAAGTATTGTGAACCAGGTCATTCGATTATACAGGTGGTCGATGCTATACATAACATTATTGAGTGGGGGCTAAAGCACCTTGATTTGTTTTCTCCGATAGATCTGGTGAGGAAGTTACTTAAAGTAAGAAAGACACGTCCTTTGAATGTCCTGTAAGTCACCCAGTCAAAGTTCTTTGACTTTCAAAAGCCGGCAAATCTGTACAAGTGCTCGTTGGTACCGAATTCAAAGGAAAAACAACTTGAGTTCCGTTAGGATAACGCTAAGAGAGTTTTGTTCAAAACTTCCTTATCTGGATACTTGCAAATGGCTACTATATCACAAGAATGTACTTCGGTTAAAAGTGACCCAACACTTCACCTTTCCGTGTTGTTGAACGTCTTGTTTTGCCCAAACTTTGTGGCAAAAATATTGATCTACCTGATGCGAAAATCAAAGATGTCAAGTATCTCCTGAAGTTCATCCCCAACCAAGACCAGAAGTATTTTGAAACCAAGATTGAACAGTACTACAAGGCCAAAGGGGATACTGAACGTTTGGAAGCCTCTCCATCTACGCGAGACCATGTCCAGAGGAGGATTCCTTTGAAACAAAACGGCGGCCAGCAAAGAAACTCACCAAAAAATATTCAGGAGACCCTCCTAGTTATTTTTTTTCTTTTTTTTTATGTATTTGCGAAGAAAATTGGTTGTACCGTGTAAGTTCCAGCAAAGGTGAAAATTTAAAAGTCTTTTTTCTCGGAATTTTGAAAACCTTAGTTACGACAAAACCGCTCTCAGGGGACGAGATGTGTGGTTTTGTTATATTAGACTTTCAGTCCAAACGCCGAAGTTTGGTCTAATTTTGTCGCCAAAATTTTAGAAGTGTGGCCAATCATACCGAAATGTTGATTGTGTAAAGAAGGGTCAGAACCATTGTATTTCGGTGCACACTGATTAATTACTTATTTCGACCACACATGGTCACTTTCGTCTAAAGATGACAAATAAAGTCGCAGTCATTGTGACTGCAGCATCGCCTCTATGACAACACTTTAAAGAAAAGCAAACTATTTAAATTAGTCGCATGCATTCTTGGGAATATATAACTGATGCAGTTTTTATTAAGATCTTGGACTTGATAGATATAGAGGTGTCCTCATTTTGTATACAACTCTAATATTCCACATAGTGGAATTAATTCCCTCAATTATATACTTTTTTTTCAAATAGGCAAGTAAGAAATAAAACTCCATCATGCAAGATGGTCAACAACTTCATAGGGCTAGAATGAGCTTTGCTGCCAGGCTCTGGCATGTGGTAGGCTTCTATATATGAATTATCATTTATGCTTGTCTTCCAATCATAAAAAATTTGCTGTTTTTTCATATTGTGGTATTTTCAAAGATATTTTATTTATTAAAGCAAGTTTGATTTCTAACAATGATATCTACTAAGGTTCAAAGTTTTGGTTTTTCTTTTTATAAAGTTTTTGAATTGTAGTAATCTCTTTTTTAAAATGGTAAATTTCTAGTTAATTGACTTCTTGCTATCTCAGAAAGGGTTTAGGTTAGGAAAATGAAACTTTCAGGCAAGGGTCTACAGGCTAAAGTATGACCTGGGAAGGTATTTTAAAGTACCCTCCTCCACTCCTTCTCTCTCTAGAGTGCCCTGAAATTTGCCTACATGACAGGTCTAACCTGTTGAAATTGTGACAAAACAACATCTTACCTTAATTATCAGTTACTAGTTGCCTTTTCTCTGCCTCTAGTTCTGAAAATGCAATTCCTGTTATTTGAGTAGAAATTTGAGCCATATCAATGTGTTTTTTTTTCAAAATTTAGGAAATATATTTGCATATCTTTAAAACCTTATAAAATGGAATTGAGCAAAGTTATGAAGCTGAAAACAGTTTTGTTGTAATCAAATTAAGCAAAAGATCTATTTTGCAAAGTTTCACTTTTATAACACAAATAGGCTATTTTTAAAGGTCGTCAAAGCTCAGGGCCCTCTAGAGGGATGAGAATTAGAGGTAGTTGCTTCAAAATACCTTCCTGGGGAATCCTTTGGTCTATAGATTCATCCCTGAAAGTTTCATTTTCCTGTTGTAATCCCTTGTCCAAATACTGAATCATCTATTGTAATAATTACAATTTTTTCTTTTTTGGGCCTTCCTACTGAAATTATACAACTGGTTGGATTCAAACCTGTTTGCTTAATCATGTAGCAAGTGGATTTTGTCTAACAAAAAAAAACTAATTTTGAAATTTTTAGGCATTTATTTAATTTGAATTAAAATATTGAAATTATTGCTCAGACACCATAAATATTTTTGTAGTTTACATAATAACTTAAGCAATTCCACAAATATACTGATGACAGTACTCTCCTATCTGACTCACCACTGATAGCAGAAGAAATGATAAAAAGAATGGTGGCTACAGCAGATATGGCAGGTTTCACAATCAGCATTCCAGAAACTAAATATTTACCAACTAAGAATCATACCAACTCTTTTATACATGTTAATAGAGATCCTATTGACAGAGTCCAAGAGTTCAAATATTTGGGAGGACTTATGGATACTAAGGGTGGAGCATCCAATGAGATCCAAGCTTGTACCAACAAAGTCTGGTGTGCTTTTGGGCAAATGTGCAAACCCCTATGGTTGGAACAAGAAATTGAGCACAAAACTCAGAATATGCTTGGTATGCATGTGCTCTATTGACCAATTGTTCACTCTTAGGTTAATAATTAATAAGTGCCTTTGTTTTCAAACACCTTTGGTCCTCAGTTTTATATATTATCAGCAAGCATTCAATTCTGTTGACAGAAGAGCTTTAGCAAAGGCCTTATCCTTGTATGCTATACCAGACAAATACATTAAAGTGATTAGTGCTTTGTACAAGAATAACACTGCTGGGGTTAAAGTAGGAAATGAGGTTACTAGCTGGTTTTGTATTAAATCAGGAATTGAGCAGGGTTGTGTTCTATCCCCCTTCATGTGGATCATCTTGATGGACTTTGTTTTAAGGAGCAAAGGAAAGGCAATGGGAGACCACAGAATCAAATGGAGAGGGAAAGCCCTTCTGGACTTAGATTATGGTGATGATTTAAGCATCTTAGATGAAAGTATGAGCAAAATGATTGAACTTTTAGATTTTTTGTGAGTTTAGGGTGCTAGAATAGGTTTTAAAATTAGTTTTAGGAAGACTAAGTCACTAGGGCTAGGAATAAGTGAAGAAGAAAATGTGACATTGGGTAACAAAAAGATTGAAGAGGTGAGCAGCTTCACTTATGTTGGTAGTATTATAAGTAAATATGGTGGGAGCAGTGAAAATGTCAAAAGCAGAATAGCCAAGGCTCAGGGTGTTTTTTCACAGTTAAAAAAGGTTGGGAAGAAATGGAAGATAAGTCTGTAAACCAAGATTGAAATATTGGAATGTACAGTGATGACAATGGTAAAACATGGCTCTGAAGCATGGCACTCCAAGAAGCAAATGAAAATTTATTAGATGGTTTCCTACATGGCCAACTTACCATATTTGAAAGAGTAGACTGTACAAAAAATGTGGTTCAATCCCAATTTTTAGGACTATAATGAAAGATTAAGGATGACTTTAAGTACTATAAGTGCTAGCTAAAATAGGGTGGTTAAATTTAAACTTTAACACAACTAGTAAACCATGTGCATTCCTAGATTTTCTGGCAAAAAAATCTTTCAGAAGCTGATGCATGGCTTGAAGATTTGACCCAATTGGTACACCAAGATATTTCAGTGTATCTTATGCTTTAATAACAGGTTCACCCAACTGAACATTTTTCAGGAAATCTGAATAGTGATTGAACACCTGGAATTCAGTCTTACTCTTATTAAGTCAAAGACCAATATGTTTATGCTCCCTATCAAAAATTTGAAAATTTTCCTCAATTCCAAAGGCTGTTCTCCTAGTATCAAGGATGTCATCCACTTACACAATAACTCTGAATATGCAGCTACTACTGGATCTATTGGCTTTTTCAAACAAAGGCTGGGTGTTGATTGGTCCTTGAGGAAGTGGAAAATCAACTGGGATGCTACTGATCATCCAACTGCTACTTCAGGGAGAGTACTGTTATGTCAGGAAATATAAGTCAGTTTCTAATGACCTTCAAGGACTCAAAATCAAAAACATTCAAAAGAAAAAAAACATTATTGAAAAGGAACCTGTATGAAAAAAAGAAGAAAAGAAATAAGCAGTAAGGTCATGAGGCAATGAAGAAAAAAACATGTTACAAAACACTTGGATGTTCAGAGAGAAAAAAACTGAAAAATAGTGTTGGACTGTCTGACCACATTATGCTGACATTCTCTATCTTTTGTAAAAGCTGCTTTCTGGTCATGCAGTAAAAAAGTGGGGCAAAAAAAGGAGTAGTAACCAATGCTAGTTTGCTATTACTAAGTTAAAATTTGAATTAAAGGTACAAAGGCAATTGCTTTTTGACATGGAAAAATCAAGAACTACCCATTTTATTGGGTGTATGTGAGATACCACCAATCAGTTCAATAGGGGTTATAATCAGGTTTGTTGTAGGTTACTCAAAGTTTAAAATATGTTCTTGTTTCTTGACATTTGTATATAGTCCAATTATAAACTAGCTTTCTGTCTGCAATAACCAGCATTGGTATACTTTCTGAGATTGAACATTTGTGCAAGCTAAAACAATTTTAGAGTTATTTGGCAGTCTTATGGGATTTGGGACTGCTGTACACATGGGTAGTTTCTAAGTGGGGTTGTTTTGCTTTCCAATTGTTTTAAGTACATATTATTCTTTTAGGATATATCTAATGTATCCAAGGTATGTAGACGATGGAAAGAATTATGCTTGGATGAATATTTCTGGAAGAAAAGACTGCTGAAGGACTGGAAAATTGACCCTACAATTGGCATAAAAAAGGGTATGACATAAGAATTACCATAACTGTGTCTTTCTATGGTGTTTATGGTAAAGTTTTGTATGCTTTACTGAATAATGTTACACAGTTAGCCACCTTTTGTAAAGCTAAGCTATTTAGGCTCCTTTTATTTCTTTAAAGTATTATATCAATACTGTTATTTCCATGTAATAGTTTTAATAGATCATACTAGCACACAATGTTTTGAATAGTAAAATTGGTTATTTTACTACAATATTAGTGTCCCCTATAAAATTGATTTTTTACTTTGTTTCATATAATTTACCTATTTTACTAGCATTTTATATATGAGTATTTTGTAAGTATATTAGGTGTATTGGTAAAATATTTAACATAACCTTGTAATTTTTCTTATTCAGAAGTTCCAAAACGTCTATGCAGTTTAAGAAACTTGTTGTTGAGCCAATTCATTCATGGTTATTTTTCAAGCTGGAGAATGAGTGATGTATTTGAAGCCTAATCAATATCATTACTTTGGTAATAACTTTGTTTAAACAGTATTTTAATGGCTACAGCCAACTGGGTTGACAATTCAAATGGAAAAACAGGTTGCATAGTAAATGATTGAAGCCAAAACTGGGCATGAATTGTGATAGCAGTGGCAGCTGCGACCTAGTAGCGAGTGAGCCTTTGCATATAGTAGCCAAAAAAAGGAAAATTGTGTTTTAAGGAAAAATTTAGGAGAGAGGGGTTGATTATCTGCTCATATATAGTGCCAATTACAATGCTGTCTGAGGCAATTGACCTTAATATTTGCTTAAAAAAATGTATCTAGAAATATAAACAAGAGCTAAGAGCTCATATGGCACTTGTGACGAGGCGAGAAGAGCTAAGAGTCAAGAGATCATATGGTATGAGCTCTAACAAAATTCTATGAATCAATAGATTGATTTAAAAAGGAAAATAAGAGGCTTAATGCCGGTCAAGATTTAAAATAAGAGCTCTGAGTCACAAAGTCCTTCTAAATATCAAAATTCATTAAGATCCGATCACACACTCGTAAGTTATAAATACCTAATTTTTTCTAATTTTTCCTCTCCCTTTTGCCCCCCAGATGGTCGAATCTGGGAAAACGACTTTATCAAGTCAAATTGTGCAGCTCCCTGACACGCCTACCAATTTTCATCGCCCTAGTACGTCCAGAAGCATCGAACTCGCCAAATCACTGAACCCCTCCCCCCAACTCCCCCAAAGAGAGCGAATCCAGCACGATTCTGTCAATCACGCATCAAGGACATTTGTTTATTCTATCCACCAAGCTTCATCCCGATTCCTACACTCCAAGTGTTTTTCCAAGATTTCCCCCTCCAAATCCCCACAATGTCAAAAGATCTGGTCGGGATTTGAAATAAGAGCTCTGAGACATGAATTCCTTCTAAAAATCAAATTTCATTACGATCCGATCATCTATTCGTAAGATATAAATACTCCAATTTTCATGTTTTCCAAGAATTCCGGTTCCCCCTCCAACTCCCCCGAATGTCACAGGATCTGGTCGGAATTTGAAATTAGAACTTTAAACCACAAGATCCTTCTAAATATCAAATTTCATTAAGATCTGGTCACCCTTTCGTAAGTTACAAATTCCTCAATTTTCAAAATTACCCCCCCCCCCCAATTCGACCAAAGAGAGCAGATCCGGTCCAGTTATGTCAGTCACGTATCTTAGACAGGTTTCTATTCTTCCCATCCAGTTCCATCCTGATCTCACCGCTTTAAGTATTTTCTAAGATTTTCGGTCCCCCCAACTGCCCCCCCCCCCAATTACGCTT
The DNA here is from genome assembly GCF_032884065.1 of Artemia franciscana. Lineage (NCBI taxonomy): Eukaryota > Metazoa > Arthropoda > Branchiopoda > Anostraca > Artemiidae > Artemia > Artemia franciscana. Next base: position 43,517,599 of record NC_088871.1, on the reverse strand, counting down.
AATCCGGTTGAGATTTAAAATAAGATATAGGAGTTACGAGGTTCTTCCAAATATGAAGTTTCATGAAGATCCCATCACTTCTTCGTAAGTTAAAAATACGTCATTTTTCTTATTTTTCAGAATTCCCCCCCCCCCCCCCCGCAATTGAGCGGATCCGTTCCAATTTTGTAAATCACGTATGCAAGACTTCTGCTTATTTTTCCAACCAAGTTTCATCCCAATCCCTCCAATCTAAGCGTTTCCCATCATTTTAGGTCTCTCCACCCCAAACTTCCTCCAATGTCACCAGATCCGGTCAGGATTTAAAATAAGAGCTTTGAGACACGATATCCTTCTAAAAATCAAGTTTCATGGAGATCCAATCACCCGTTCGTAAGTTAAAAATACCTCATTTTTTCTAATTTTTCAGAATTAACCCCCCCCCCCCAACTACCCCAAAGAGAGCGGATCCGTTCTGGTTATGTCAATCATGTATCTAGGACTCGTGTTTTTTCCCCACCAAGTTTCATCCCGATCCCTCCACTCTAAGTATTTTCCAATTTTTAGGTTTCTCCCTCCCAACTCCCCCCCCCCCCCAATGTCACCAGATCCGGTGGGGTTTAAAATAAGAGCTCTGAGCCACGATATCCTTCTAAATATCAAATTTCATTGAGATCCGATCACCCGTTCGTAAGTTAAAAATAAATCATTTTTTTTTTTCAGAAATACCCCCCCCCCCCAACTACCCAAAAGAGAGCGGATCCGTTCCGTTTATGTCAATCATCTATCTAGGACTTGTGTTTATTTTCCCTACCATGTTTCATCCCGATCCCTCCACTCTAAGTGTTTTCCAAGTTTTAGGTTTCCCCCTCCCAACTCCCCGCCCCCATCACCAGATCCGGTCGGGATTTAAAATAAGAGCTCTAAGACACGATATCCTTCTAAACATCAAATTTCATTGAGATCCGATCACCCGTTCGTAAGTTGAAAATACCTCATTTTTCTAATTTTTAAGAATTACTCCCCCCCCCCCCAACTACCCCAAAGAGAGCAAATCAGTTCCGATTATGTCAATCATGTATCTGGGACTTGCGCTTATTTTTCCCATCAAGTTTCATCCCGATTCCTCTACTCTAAGTGTTTTCCAAGATTTTAGGTTTCCCCCCTCCAACTCCCCCCAATGTCATCAGACCCAGTCGGGATTTAAAATAAGAGCTCTGAGACACAATATCATTCCAAACATCAAATCTCATTAAGTTCCAATCACCCGCTCATAAGTTAAAAATACTTCATTTTTTCTATTTGTTCCGAATTAACCGGCCCCTACTCCCCCCCCCCCAGATGGTGAAATCGGGAAAAAGACTATTTCTAATTTAATCTGGTCCGGTCCCTGATTCGCTTGCCAAATTTCATCGTCCTAGCTTACCTGGAAGTGCCTAAAGTAGCAAAACCGGGACTTTAGGTTTTCCCCCTCCAACTCCCCCCAATGTCATCAGATCCGGTCGGGATTTAAAATAAGAGCTTTGAGACACAATATCATTCCAAACATCAAATTTCATTAAGATCCAATCACCCGCTGATAAGTTAAAAATACTTAATTTTTTCTATTTTCTGCGAATTAACCGGGCCCCCACTCCCCCCCAGATGGTCAAATCGGGAAAACGACTATTTCTAATTTAATCTGGTCCGGTCCCTGATAAGCTTGTGAAATTTCATCGTCCTAGCTTACCTGGAAGTGCCTAAAGTAGCAAAACCAGGACCGACAGACCGACAGAATTGGCGACTGCTATATGTCACTTGGTTAATACCAAGTGCCATAAAAAATGGTTTTGGTATATTCAATGGGAATTCATATAATCAGGAGAAACTTGGAATCTCACACTTGTCATTGTTGTAGATATGTCACTGATAATTGGCAATTTTTGATCCCATCTTCAGAATGGGTGGATTAGAAGATTGGATTGGCTGATTTGTAGCTTTAACATGAAACTGACTAATATCTTTGGCATGATGTCGTTCAGGCCAAAAGAGTATGCTGGTTTGGTATAAAATTATTACTCAGTTGTATACATTTTTTTCACTCTTATCTCACTGCAAAACAATATAACCTAGCAATAGATTAAAAGTCAAGGGATTGTTAGGAATCTAGTTCAATTCCCTCAACCATTTGTGTTTTGTTTTGCACAGATTTAGAATGTTTATTTAAGTACAGATTAGGGCCCGACCAATATATATCATCTGGTCAATATGAGACTCAATGTCATTATTGGAAATCAGAAAAAGGAAAATATCTGCTTATATATATATATATATATATATATATATATATATATATATATATATATATATATATATATATATATATATATATATTTCTTCGTCCAACATGTCCAGAAGATGGTACCAGATTTCCTCTGGTAATTTTGCTTGTCCAGTCCTAGTGGGTAGACCCACCAGCTAAAATTGACCACGGTTGAGAAAGTAGAACAAGTGAGTCAAATAAAGTCAAAGTATATTTGTTGCTCAATACACACCCAGTGCAGCTATGTTCTAAATATATGGTGACTTCAAGAACATAAATCCTCTATCAAAACAACTAAAAAGAATACAGTGAATCGCACAATTTTGTTTAGTGAGCATTCACTTGCGTGGGTGAAAGATTCAAGATTCAAATGGTTAAAGCCACGATATCCAGTCACGGGCGCAGCTAAGAAGGAGAGAGGGTGGTTTAAGGTGGGGAGGAGGGAGTTCCAAGGGTTGAAAGTTTAGCTTGTGTGTCCGCTTTTGCGGGCATACTGGACATTTTTGTCGAAAAAAAATGATAAGCTCCCAAAGTGGCCTTGGTTTTCAATCTCCAATGAAGACTGAAAATAAAGGTTTGTAAAAGAAGAAGTGTGACCCTGATGAAATGCATATAACTAACACACCGAATTTTCAAGTTTTTCGGAAATTAGTAAAATATTATTTCATTTTTGGAGCAGGAGTCAAATGAAGATACAGAACTTCTTCAAATGCTTCTGAAGTCTGTTTTCTTCTGGTCTAGAATTCTGATGGAACAGAACTTTCAACTGTAAAAGTTTTAAGACGCCTTTTGAAAAACTGTAAAGTGATAAAAAAAAATTTTCGTTTAAATTTTATCAGGAATGATAACTATTGTATAAGTCTATTTTAATAGTAAAAGTTTATAGAGGATACCAAATTCTATTTTCTAAAAGGTCTGTGGGTCAAAATGAAAAATATAAAATTGTAATTACCATGATCAGAAACCTTAGACCAGTGGTTTCGAGGCACATCACTTTTTCAACGGGTTGCAGAAATTCACACTTTTATTTACACCAAGGCTGGCAGATCACCACAAGGTTTTAGAGAGATGATTAATGAAACATTAAAAGCTACTGCTCGCAACTACTGCTACTACTAAAAAGGTGGCTTAATAGTTAAAGACGAATTCTAACACGGTTCTGAAAAATTGGCACTACCCTAGAAAAAATAAGGAGAAGTAAAGTTTTGAGAAAACCGGGTTTTTATATTGCTGGTTTCTACTTAATAATCGCATTTAATCTATCATGGATAACTATTATTGCACCCAAATAAATCTCTATATTTTGTAGAGAAAAGAAACGACTTAATTGGTCAATACCCCAAGGCCTCTATTTCACAAAAGAAGAAGAACTACTTTTCGTTCCAACCTTGATGAATCCGCACTGCGTGCCTGGTTTTTGATCTACCAGCTTAGAATGATTGAATTTATATGTTTGCCATCTCTGACATATAACTTTCGTTTTAAAGCTGAACATAGATGTTGTTACTTTGTTTGTAATGAAAGTTGTTATACTGTATTTTCTTAAATTCGAAATCTTCGATTCGATAATGATCATTTACATTGAGCTAATTTACAACCTGGTCTAAAGGCTATGCGAAACGTATAAGAGTGGGAACCAGCACTAGTGTTGAAACGAAAAATCACCAACCCATTTTAGTGTTTGATTTGTTCGATTTTTAGCCTATCCTAAACTGCTGCATACTTGGCTTTTCAGGCACTTTAAAATGCAATAAAGGGTAAAGAAAGTTAAATTCTGTCACTAACCAGCTTAAATTGAACTAGCCTACCTAACCTGCGAAACTGAGAGCAGCTCTTCTGCCGTTAGGGTGGGAGGATGTCCTAAAGAAAGATTTAAGGGAACTGGGAACTTCCTGGAAGGTTCTGAAGAGGGAGGCATTGAATAGTTTGGGATGTAGGAGGAGCTTGTGTAGCTGTGTTGGCCTCAGGCCGCTCGGTGCTTCGGTAAGTTATTAGTAGTAGTATAGTAGTACTTAACCTGTCAATATATTCCAAAGCTAATCTAGGCCTACTTTCTGCAGACTGTTTGAACTTGGAATAATTCTTTAAAGAAAAATTTTCTGGTTAAATACTGTATTAGTCAATTATAGAAATATTATACCAATCGTAAAATTTGGTTTCGAGTATTTTCTGTCTCTTTTAGTGAAATTGTTTAACGCTACACTTTCAGTGGCCCTAATAGTTTCAATCCCTGTTTTCCCATGTTAAATGACCTGAAATACCACTTGGTTTTTCATTATCTTTGAGTTGGGTCGCATTGCAGTTTAGTGTGTTGCTGATAAATCCATTTTAGTGTTTCACAATTAATTTGTGTGACCAAAGGTAAACCTGGATTTTATGTAAACATTATATTTTTTGAAGCTAAATATTTTTTTTTTATTTGCTTTAAAATATAAAATTTGATAACAACTATTTTGTAGTCCCTGATGATATGAATGCAAGGAGAATTATCCTATCCGCTCGTAGTTCTGAGCTTGTCTAAGATGATTTGCTTTTACATGACAAAACTGAGGTAGAGCATACTAGGAAGAAGACGAGTACATTAAAACCATGAACGGTTTAGAAAGTGAACCATCGATTGTTGATTCAAATTCTTTTAGAATAATGATAGTAAAAGTAAAAGTACGGTAAAAAATACGGCGTTAGACTTTACAGTCCCTACCGGCGGTGCTGATCTCCGTTTCTTTGCCTTTCAGCCAGGAAGTGCAATGGGGGGCTGAGGGCCAACCACCCTGTGCTTTTGCACACACTTTCTGTTTACCTTCCTCATATTTCTCCAGTTACCCATTTAGAGCTGGGTCGACTCTGGCTGAGCTTGGAGAGTCACACCACTGACCCTCCTCCCAAACTAAATAATTGGGTACACTAGGATTCCAACCATCGCTCTCTCAGACAAAGGATCCTGATATTCAGCGCACCAATCCACTCGGCCAGGACGGCTCATAATTGATAGTAGTTCTTACAAACTTGTGTTGTTGCTCCGTGATTTCTGTATTATTTTAGGGGCACTACCGTCGGTTGAAGAATATAAACGACTATGAGAACGTATCCTTAAAAACTTGTATTATTTCTCCGTGTCTCTTGTGTTATTTTAGGGGCTTTATCCTGGCATGACGAATATATACGATTATGGAGACATGTACCAATAGTTGAGACGGAAATCTTGAAAGAGCACACCAATCAGGTTTTGCATGTTTCTTTCTCCAATAATGGAAAATTTTTTGCTACTTGCTCAAAGGATGGCTATGTTCTGGTGAGCTTTTCTTCCCTTGTTGTCTAACTTCTATTTCCTTTTTCTTCTACTTTTTACCTTACTTTTTTCTGTCACTTGTTTACTTACTTAGAACTTATTTTACTTTGTTTCTACTTCTACATCATTACTTGTTTTGTACTTTTGCTTCTTTATTTTACCTTTTTACTCATTTTATATTCGTTTCTTTTGCTTTATTCCTTTATTTTAGTGCCTATGCTATGATTATTTTTATGGGGGTGATGATGGTAGACTAAACCTGCATCCATTTTTTTTTTTTTTTTTTTTTTTTTTTTTTTTTTTTTTTTTTTTTTTTTTTTTTTTTTTTTTTTTTTTTTTTTGTAAGGGAGCCATGGATGATGCTCTCTTAAGAAATCCAGCTTGGTGGATTTATTGGTGATCTGAATTGTTAATATCGATTTATTTTACTAATTAAGAATTCGACCATGAGTATCTAAGCCACACCTTCTCTGAAAGCTGGGTCCAGAAACCTCTCATGAAAACAAAAAATTTAAGAGTTAAGATATTGTCAATATCATATGAAAAACCAAATAGTTCGGGTACTTATAAGAGTCAAAACTTGTGGCATTGTTTGAAAAAAAAAAATCAGTTGCCATTTGGCGTTCGGTATTTTTTCTCTGGAATAATAAGGCATGGTTAGCGTATTAATAGTATTCAGTTAAAAAAAAGAAAAATAAGTAAATAAAAACGCACAAACAATTGAGAAATTTGTACTCAATAATTAGGAGTTATTGTATCTTGTTGGTTCTTACTCATAGGCTTAACTAATGTCTTTTTATCCTTTCTTGAATATAGAGGAAGGATCATCAATCTTGAGACAGTTTTCAGGGAATCTCTTATGAGTTTTTCTTGTGAGGTAGCTAAAGAACGCTAGAAATAGGTTCTTTCCTTTTCTCTAGCCTAGGAAAGTAGCAGAAAATTATCCTGACTAAATAGTTCATTGGTGAATTATGCTAAAATATAAATTTTTCTTTTTTACAGCATAGAAAAGTAGCGTCTGCATTTTATGGGTTCCAAGCGTCTTGGACATGGGCGTTTAAATATTAGAATAACCTTCGCTGGTTTTGGGATGACCTGAAACATTTGAGGGAGGCTTGAAACTGGAAGAAAATAATCTACACAACTTGTGTTCAACTCCGTGCTAGTTTTTAGGTGGCCTGAAAAATTATAGCCTTATGATATAAGAAATTTTGAGTATCTTTAAAAGGGTCAAAATAGATCTGTTGCTCTTATAAATTGTTTTGAAATAGTCGAAATTATCTTCTTGAAATAGATATAATAATTTCTATAATATAGATTAATAATTTCTTGAAATAGTTTGTATTATATGGGTTTAATGTATAAACCGACCAAATATCATTGACAGTTTTTAAATAACTAGAGATTGTCTTAGAGAGCTGTGTATTCAGAAGTTGAGTTGAAATTGAATCTGCTTCCTGATAAATACAATCAGTTGCAATACGAGGCTTGTTGAAGAGCCTTAAGCAATTAAGGGATAGTAGCACAGTAGACTATTATTTATTTGCGCCATGAATAAGATAGATGTTGATTTTCTTTAGGTCTGGGATGCTGGATATCCGGCCAGAATACGGCACTACAAAGATATGAAGACCTTTAGTTGGAAATATACCCAATATTCAAAATTTAACGCCTCGGATACATCACTTTTGGTATCTGGTGTTCATTTTGGGTCCCACTCTAATACTGGTGAAATCGCTGTATTGTCCTTAACAGGTAAATAACCCTGTCACATTGTAATGAACTTGTATTATTTTAATGGCTTGTCCAGTCATCTAGTTGTAGGAACATTTTTAAATAACCGAGTTGAACCTTATCGGATTTAAAGGTCGTATAGACCTTATATTTTTAAGTTAAAAAAGGCCATGTTCACACTGTACGGCCTTATTTTGCGCCAGCTATCTAACTAAGATATGCTTTCCAGATTAAAGTTCATATTAGCACTTTTTTAACGCTAGCTTATTCTAGAGATTGTGTAAAAAATTAAGAATATTTTAGTGATAATTCTGTAGATTTTGTTATTATGGAGGTACAAGCTCATTCAATCTCACTTGATACGGCACTTGATACATTTTCATCATTGAGCACTCAAATTTTAGAAATTTAAAATATTTGCCAAAAGACGCAAAAACTAGCCTATCTTTACTGGAAGCCTATGAAAAGGCTACCAGATTTTATCTTCTTTTGGTGGCCCTTGGTGAAAAATATAGGTTTTAAGCAAACGGTTCGTGAGCTTTAATTTAAAATGATGAAATAATGTCTAGCGACCTCTAAAAATGACTTTACTTTTCATACTAATTAGACTAATACTAATTAGTCTAATACTAATTAGTCTAATACTTAGACTAATACTAATACTAATACTAATACTAATTAAATACTAATACTAATTAGACTGCCAATGATTGTAAAAATACACTGAGGAACCTGACAAGTTATATTTTCAGTGGATGGCTGGTTTATGAGATAAACTTATGTATTGCCCCATATTGCTGAAAGTATGATTTTTTAAGACTTATGAATTCACCTCTCGTAGTGCAAAGTTAAGATGTCAAATATGTTTGCTGTTCAGATTATAAATGAATTAAACACAAGATATTATTGAAGAGGACTCGTATACTGTCAGCTCCAATTACCAGTTTCATTGTTTCTTTATATTAATTTTTTTCACCATTTTGAAATACATTCTGTGTTTAATTATGGCACTAAATTATTTGATTTATTTGGACCGGTAAAATCTACAATAAAAAGCTCTGAAAAATCAGCATATATGCTGGACGGTCCAGAGTGGGTAGCCTCGTCTAGGGACTGTGGAATCTAGAGTTCAACTCCCAGGCCAGCAGATGTTTTTATCAATTATTTCCAACTATTAAATGAAAGTCAAGGGTTTATTCCTAGTCAGTTGTGCTTGTTGAATGCGCGGCGGTCGTGGGCCCCTTTGTTTATTTCTGTATGTTAATTTTTTTTCACCGAATAAAATATAATTTAAGTTTGATTTTCTTTATAATTTTATAAATAATATAATTTAAATTATTCAAACCATTTTTTTTTTGTCAAGAGGCCTAAAGATTTTCTATAATTATTACTAAATAGAAAAATAAGTCAACGCTTTGCTTCTTATTTGTTTGTGACCTGCCCTTTTTAATGCTAAAAATACGCTCTGTTATAATAAATAGTCATAGGCAGCACAATAGCGCTACCTAAGTAAAAAGTGATGTTGGCACGATGTATTTTTTTTTTAGGTCAGGGGACTTCGTATAGAAGGAAATGTCTTAGAAACTCTAAAAGGGCTCATTCGATTGGAAACTAAAGGGGTTAGTGCCCTTTTTAATATTCAGAAGTGATTGGAGGGCAACCAACCCCCTCCCATGCTCATCATTTCCCCAAACACATCCAGACAAAATTTTGATATAGCCATTTTGTTTAGCATAGTTGAAAGGTCTGGTAATTATGTCTTTGTAAATGCCCCCCCCCACATTTTTCAGGGCAAGGGTTGTTTGTTATGCCCTAGGGCATATACGGTTTTTATAGAAAGGATGGTCGTATGGGCTACGAAGAGGTCTTATTGGATTGGTAATCAATAATTCTAGTGCTCTTTTTAAGAGTCAGTGATCTGAGGGCAGCTGACCCCTCTCCCCTCCCCACGCCCATAATTCCCCCAAACACATCCTATCACAATTATGAGACAATTATTTTGTTCAGCGTAGTTAAAAGATCCAGGAATTATATCTTTGAGGATGACACCCCCCCCCCTACAGCCCTCGGGGCAAGGTTTGTCAGTTATGCCCTGGGGTATATAAGATTTTATACAAAAGGTGGCCATACAGGCTTCTTCTGAGTTTTTTGGGCTTGTAAGAAGTTAGAGTGCTTTTTTAAGAGTCAAAGTGATACAGTGGCAATTAAATCCTCCCCCCCCCCCCTATGCCCATCATTCCCCCAAATACATCCACTAAAGATTTTGAGATAGCCGTTTTGTTCAGCATAGTTGAAAGGTCCAGTAATTTTGTATTGGAAGATGACATCCCCCCCACGGTCCTCAGGGCAAGGGTTATAAGTTATGCCTCGGGGCAAATAAGCTTTAAATGGAAAGGATGGTGGTATAAACTTCGGATGGGGGTTCACTAGATTGGAAATTAGGAATTCTAGTATTCTTTTTAAGAATCGAAATTATTGGAGGGCAATAGCCCCCCCTCATGGTCTATTTTCCCCATATGTATCTGATAGAAATTTTGTGATAGGTGTTTGTTCAAAAGTAGTCCAAAGGTCACATTACAAGACATTTCGGGTTGACACAATCCCCCATAGTCTGGAGACCTGGGTTGTAAGTTAAGCCCTGGAGGCATATAAGGTTTATGTGGAAAGGGTGGTTGTGTGAAGTTTAGAGGAAACTCATTTGATAGTGAGTGTATGGTTTTAGTTCCCTTTTAAGAGTCAAAATTGATGGAGTGCAACTAGCCCCCCCCCCCTCACTGACATTCTCTCTTCCCCAAATGCATCCGATCAATTGTGAAATAGCCATTTTATTCACAATAGTCCAAAGAGCATATAACAATGGCCTCCGAGTGGACGCAACCCTCCAGAGCCCAGATCAAGGGCTGTAAGTTTTTGCCCTGGGCATATAAGGTTTTTTATGGAACGGATAGTTGCATAAACTCCTGATCGGATGGGGCTCGTTCGATTGGAAATCGGTAGATCTAGTACCATTTTTAAGAGTCAAAAGTGTATGGAGGTCAACCAGCCCCTCCCCCACAAGCCTTTCATTCCCCAAAACACATCCATTCAAATTTTAAGACAGCTTTTTTGCTTAGCATTATCGAAAGGTCCATTAATTTTGTCTTTTGGGATATCCACCTCCCCACGGTCTTCAGGTTAAGGCTTGTAAGTTAGGCAATTCTTTCATTCCTATATATATATATATATATATATATATATATATATATATATATATATATATATATATATATTTTATAGAGAAAGATATGCATGTTTGAACTTTATTTTTCAAAAAGACTGAAAGCCTTGCCCCTGGGCTTTGGGGGGCTGCGTCTACCCTTAAGACATGGTTATATGTTCTACGAACTATTGGTAACAAAATGGCTATTTCAAAGTTTCGATCGAACGCATTTGCGGAAAACAAAATACCAAGGAGGGGGGGGGTTAGTTGCCATCCATCACATTTGACTCTTAAAAGGAAACTTGAACCGTAAGTTTCCAGTTTCTATGACCACCCTTCCCATAAAAACTTTATATGCCCTCAGGGCATACCTTGCAACCCTGGTCCTCAGGGGTGTGTGGGGGAGTAGGGTTGTCATCGTTGAAGTCATAATTTACCACCTTTCAACTACGGTGAACAATGTCGCTATCAAATATTTTGATTGGGTGTGTTTGGAAAAATGTGAGCTGGTTGCCCACTCCCCCATATGGGTTGTAAGTTATGCCCCAAGGGCAAAGACATAATTTCTGGACCTTTCAACTAAAAAATCGTCAAGATTAAAAATCGTTGAAAAAGTTTCTCCTAACATACAAATAGCAAGCCAAACTATTTATTAATTTACAAAAAATCGAAAATATATATTTTTTTTTTCATGAAAACATCTATTTCAATAAAAAACGAACAGAGATTAATTTAAGAAAAACTATTTCCACAAAACAAGTTTATAAAAGAAATTTGAGAGATCCACCAGGCAAAAATAACCAGAAATAAAGTCAAATAATCTCCAAATTTCTTTTAAATGCTTTCACTTTTTTTACTTTAATAAATAAAAAATATTAAGACTTTAAGGAATAAATATCAGTTTATGTATATCAAACTGACAATCCACGTTCATTTGTTTTTGTTTTGTTTTTCCAGTAAAGCGTAATTTATGTTCTTGTTTTGAGAAAACATTGGTGTTATCAGTCCTACTAATGTTGATTTTTGCTCTCATTGAGTTTGACTCAGCTGTTTATTGTAATTCGTTTTGAGATTTATTTATTTATTGATAGTGATTTGTGATATTTCTAAAAATCTTTCTAGGGCCACTGCTGGCACACCGGGTATCGACAGCTTGTCCATATTTCAGTTGCTTAGTATTTTTTTTTTTTTCATAGGATAGAAAGCCAGTCGCCCAACCAAGTGAGTTCTGGTATAAAAATCATATTTCCTAAGAATATCTCCTAAGGATACGCAGCGCAGCATATTTCAAGAAAATGTTCTCATAGGAATCTTTGATTAGATACTAGATAACCATGGTATTTTGGGGAGTTTTGTTTTCTCATGATGATTAGGGGTACCATATTTGGGAGCTACCTTGGCGCAAAGGTTGCCTTGCTAACATAGTTAAATTTTAGGTTATCTTTTAAATATTGACAGCTTACCATCTTGGGCTGGTTTAAAGACAGTAAAAAGTATATAGGACTAGGAATTTAAGCTGACTGTCAAAGAAAAATATCTTATGCATTTTGTGATATTCAGTTTCGCTGCAGTAATTTTTACGCATTACAACTACTACTTCTAGACCTACTACTGACAACTCACTACAGCTTCAAGCCGCCTGATGCCAACACAACTACCCATGCTCTTCCTCCATGCCAATCTACTCAAAGCCTCCCTCTTTGCACCTTCCCAGGAAGTCCCAGTCTCCCTTAGACCTTTCCGTACAACGCCCTCCCGCTCCTTTCGGGGAGCATCTGCTTTTCGTTTCGCCCTAGACGGTTGGCCGACGAGGATACTCTTTGGCAATCAGTCATCCTTCATCCATAGAACGTGTTCCACCCATCTACACTGTTTTATCATTATAGCACTAGAATGTTAGATTGAACCACAGTTTTCGTACATCTTACGTTTTGAAAACGGTCAGTCAGACAGGTACCCAAAACTCTCTGTTGACAATTTATCTAGAAAACGTTTGGCAAATTTGTCTTTCGAGTGTCTACGTTTTAGAACGATGCTTGGCCATTATCATCACTATTACTCTCAATATTCTAATCTTGGTCCATAGACTTATCTTCCTATTCTTCCAAACTTTTGCACAACTGTAAAAAAAAAAAAAAAAAAAAAAAAAAAAAAAAAAAAAACGGAGCCTTGGCTATTCTAATTTTAATATCTTCATTGCATGCACCGTCTTTACTAATAATAGGTAAGCGAAGTTGTCCACTTGATTGATCTTCTCGTTACCCAAGATCACTTTTTCTCCTTCATTTATTCCCAGTCTTAGCAACTTGGTCTGTTTCACATTAGTTTTCGAGATGCACTCGAGATCTAACGGATTCAAGATACACTAGATACACATCTGCGAGAAGAGCAGCATGGTTTTAGAGCCGGCAGATCGTGCTCTGACTTGATTTTGTACTGAGAATGCTTGTTGAGGAATTAAAAGAATAGAACAACAACCTATATCTAAAATTTATTGACCTCGAAAAGGCGTTTTACTCGGCTGGACTGAGAAATTTTGTGGAGAATCCTCAGGTAGTATGGGTACCAGAAAAACTAGGGAGCAAATTTATTTCCTTATACGAGAATGGCGCTACCAGATTTTCAAGATTATGTCTGGTTTGCATCAGGGATGTGTGCATCAGGGATCAGGGACTTCCCCATCTCTTTTGTAGTTGTAATGGACTACATATTAAGACGAAACTCTAGATATGGCGTAAAAGTAAGCAGTAGGCAACTCTCTGATTCAAACTTTGTGGATGACCTACTCTTGTTAGAAGATTCAAAACATAGGTTACAGCAGATACTTCACGCATTTGTAGAAAATGCAGAAAACGTTGGGCTAATCATACAAATTTAGAACAGGTGAAGGATTTCAAACACCTGGGCAGCAAGATGAATTACGGTGAAATAATGACCGAAATTAAACGCCAGATTAGTCAGTCAACTGGAGCTTTTAATAGACAAAAGTCCATTTAGAGGAGCAGTAAATATTCTTTATGACTGAAGTTACGTCTCTTCAATAGCAATGGGCACTCCATACTCCTGTACATTAGTGAGTGCTGGGAAATAAATCAACAGCTCGAAAAGAGAATTTTTGCAGTCAAAATATGTGCCTAAGGAGGATTTTAAATATAAGCTGGCAACAAAGAGTAAGTAACTCTGAAATTCGTAATACAGCCGTCCAGCCTCTCATTACTGCTTTTATAATGAAGAAGAGGTGAGCGTATTTAGGAAATGTACTCTGCATGAAAGAAGGCCACCTTCCATGGACTGTCCACGACTGGAAACCAGGCGACTGAAGAAGACAAGGTCGTCGAAAGAACACTTTGTAGGGAACTTTTGACCGAGATCTCAGGACGGCTGAGACCTTGTTATAGACACCTAACTGGGAAGATGTCGCCGCTGCAGCATCGGTTTGGGACGATCGGAGACGATTCGCTTACGGACTATGCGCCACTACTGGCTCCGGAGGAACTAAGGTCTAAAGAAAGGTAAATTGTTGTATTCCGAACTCTCAAAATCTCAAAAATTCATTCATTTTGCTAATATTTTATCTAGGATGCTCAAATCATGAGAATCAGAGTTTTACTTTACATAGAAGTCTATCAGAGTTTTCTTGCCTTTTGATTCCGTGCTCTTCCATTGCATTTGCTGTGTGTCTTAGGAGAAAGCTTATAAAAATAATCCATATTAATTGAGATAGAACGCAATACTGCTGAACTCCTGATTCTATACGAAACCAGTTACTGACCTTCTTTCCTACCTTGACCACAGCATTGTTATTCTAGTATGTAGCACTAATCACTTTAATGTATTTATCTGGTATACCATGGAAGGATAGGATCTTTGCTAAAGCTCTTCTATCAGCTGAATCGAGCGCTTGCTCAAGATCTGTAAAACTAAGGTTTAAAGGGGTCTGATGACTTAGGCACTTCTCAATTATTAACCTAAGAGGGAAAATTCAGTAAGCGCATCTTCTCTCCCTCCTAAAACCATACTGTTCTTCCCTAAAAAGTTCATCTACGGCATCTCTAAGTATTAAAAGTATAATCATACCAAGTAATTTGCTTCCTATAGAAACCAAGCTAGTGCCTCTATAATGACAGTATTCACTCTTATCATCTGTCTTACAGAGGGCTTAAATTAAAGGTTTTCTAAAAATCGCTCAGTACTTCCCCTTTTTATGGCCCTTGGTATTAACCAAAGGACATATAGCGATCGCAAATTCTGTTGGTCTGTCGGTTCCGGTTTTGCTACTTTAGGCAATTCCAGGTAAGCTAGGACGATGAAATTTAGCAGGCGTATCAAGGACCGGAGAGACCGGACCAGATTAAATTAGAAATAGTCATTTTCCCGATTTGACTATCTGGGGGGGGGGGGGGAATGAGGGGCTGGTTAATTCGGAAAAAATAGAAACAATGACGTATTTTTAACTTATGAACGGGTGGTGGGATCTTAATGAAATTTGATACTTGGAAAAATATCGTGTCTCAGAGCTCTCATTTTAAATCCCGACCAGATCTGGTGACATTGGGGGGAGTTGGAGGGGTGAAACCTAAAATCTTGGAAAACGCTTAGAGTGGAGGGATCGGGATGAAACTTGGTGGGAAAAATAAGCAGAAGTCCTAGATACGTGATTAACATAACTTGAACGGATCTGCTCTGTTTGGGGGAGTTGGGGAGGGGGGTGGTAATTCTGAAAAATTAAAAAAATGAGGTATTTTTAACTTACGAAGGAGTGATAGGATCTTAATGAAATTTCATATTTAGAAGAACCTCGTAACTCAGATCTCTTACTTTGAGTCATTAAGCGGGAGGGAGTTGAGGGGAACCAGAAATCTTGGAAAACACTTAAATCGGAGAGATCGAGATGAAACTTGGTGGGAAGAATAAAAACAAGTCCAAGATACGTGACTGACATAACTGGAACGGATCCACTCTGGATCCGGCGACATATGGGGGAGTTGGTGGGAACCTAAAATCTTGGAAAACGCTTAAAGTGGAGGGGTCGGGATGAAACTTGCTGGGAAAAATAAGCAGAAGTCCATGATTGACATAACCGGAACGGATCCGCTCTATTTGGGGGAGTTAGGGGGGGGGGGTAAATTTGAAAAATTAGAAAAAATGAGGTATTTTTAACTTACGAAGGAGTGATCGTATCTTAATGAAATTTCATATTTAGAAGGACCTTGTAACTCAGATCTCTAATTTTGAATCCCAACCAGATCCAGCGTCATTCGGGGGGGGGGGGGAATCTTGGAAAACACTTAAAGCGGAGAGATTAAGATGAAACTTGGTGGGAGGAATAAAAACGTGTCCAAGATACGTGAGTGACATAACCGGACTGGATGCACCCTCTTTGGTGGAATTGTGGGTGGGGGGGATAATTTGGAAAAATGAGGTATTTGTAACTTAAGAATGGGTGATCAGATCTTAATGAAATTTGATATTTAGAAGGATCTTATGCTTTAGAGCTCTTATTTTAAATCCTGAACAGATCCGGTGACATTTGGAGGAGTTTGACGGGGAAACCGGAATTCTTGGAAAACGTGAAAATTGAGGTATCTTTATCTTACGAATGGGTGATCGGATCTTAATGAAACTTGATATATAGAAGGATTTTATGTCTCAGATGCTCTATTTTCAATTCGAATCGGATCCGGGGACATAGGGGGTTGGAAGGGGAAAACAGAAATCTTGGAAAACGCTTAGAGTGGAGAGATCGGGGTGAAACTTGATGGGAAGAATAATTACAAGTTATAGATACGTGATTGACATAATTGGAATGGATCTGTTCACTTTGGAGGAGCTGGGGGGTGTTGATTTGGAAAAATTAAAAAAAAATTGAGGAACTTTTAACTCATGTCTCAGAGCTCTTATTTCAAATCCCGACCAGATCTGTGGACATTGGGGGAGTTGGAGAGGGGGAACCGGAAATCTTGGAAGACGCTTAGAGAAGAGAAATCGGGATGAAACTTGGTGGGTAGAATAAGCAAATGTCGTAGATACGTGATTGGCGTAACCGTACTGGGACCACTCTCATTGGGGGAGTTAGGGGCGGGGCTCAGTGCTTTGGCGATTTTGGTGCTTCTGGACGTGCTAGGACGATGGAAATTGGTAGGCGTGTCCGGGAGCTGCACAAATTGACTTGATAAAGTCGTTTTCCCCGATTAGATCATCTGGGGGGCTGAAGGGAGAGAAAAAAGTAGAAAAAATGAGGTATTTATAACTTACGAGTGGGTGATCGGATCTTAATGAATTTTGATATTTAGAAGGACCTCGTGACTCAGAGCTCTTATTTTAAGTCCCGACCGGCATTAAGCCTCCGATTTTCTTTTTAAAGCAATCTATTGATTCTTAGGATTTTGCTAGAGCTCATACCATATGAGCTCTTGGCTCGTCTGGCCTCGTCACAAGTGCCATGTGAGCTCTTAGCTCTTGTTTTAAATTATATTCATAATATTCAGCAATTTATGTCTGACTTCATAAACATCATATTTTAAAAAGATCATTTACCATACTATCAGCATCTGGGAAATTATTACTTTTAATCCTTTTGGTACTGTCGCTAATTCTTCCTCACAAAACAAATCTTCGTTCAAAGTATCACAAACTTTTTCATTTTCTTATATATATTTTGCTGCAACTGTATCTCAGTTTAGCACATTCTCAAAATGTTTTACCCATCTCTCTTTAACTCTAATTCTTCGTCACAAAATAAATTTTTGTTCACTTCCAATTTGTCAGCTATATCGAGGTGCATATGAGTTAATCTGCACAAAAAAGTGTTATGCTAAGGTAAATTTGCATTTGTGTGGTGTACTTTTTTTTCTTCTGTCTGTTTTCATTTAATTTGCCTATTTTTTTTTTAATTTGCTGATTGTAGGGTTAGAAAAGTATGAATCTAAATATAATTCAAAACTATAGCTATGAATGTTGAAATTAGTTTTGTATAAAAAAATGTGCTACTACTACTACCACTGACAACTGATTGCTTTACCAGAAGACTGACATAGCCTAATAACCTCTTAGTTGTTTTTTTACTATTTTGCCTCAAGACTCATTACTTCCCGAGAACTAAGGCCTTGTGGCTTGCAGATGCTCCATAAAACTTGAAATAGGAAAAGCATAAACGAAATCCAGAACAGTAATTACTTTCGTGTAATAACTTTCTCTTGGCTGTTCATTAAATGTAGATTTAACAACTTATTTAAACGGAAAAAAAGCAAGTTCTTGCTGTAAAAAAAGGGTTTAATTTTGTTTCAAATTGCAATACCATGAGAAAACAAAATATCATTCAGACTTTGTATTTTAACGGTTAAAAACAAGGTATCTAACGTTTATTATAATTATATCAATGCTAAAATTGCTGCGAATGTTGTCTTTGTATTGTCTTTTAGCGCTGTTATATTTATTTTGATGCTCACATTTCATAAGAATAAATCCAAAAGGGAAAACTTGCACCGACAAAAAGGTTTTATCGGTTAAGAATCTTCCCTGAAACCATGAGGAAAA
The DNA here is from genome assembly GCF_032884065.1 of Artemia franciscana. Taxonomy (NCBI): domain Eukaryota; kingdom Metazoa; phylum Arthropoda; class Branchiopoda; order Anostraca; family Artemiidae; genus Artemia; species Artemia franciscana. The sequence continues at coordinate 43,499,560 of NC_088871.1, read as the reverse complement.
CACCTTATTTCCATACTATATATATATATATATATATATATATATATGTGTGTGTGTGTGTGTGTGTGTGTGTGTGTGTGTGAATGTATTTATTTAGTGCACGAAGCAGCCGTGATCTACTCTGCTACACAACATAGCCAACAAATAAAACAAAAAAATGGTAGAAAAAAACTTCTATAGGTGGGAGTCGAACCCGTGAGCCTTCTAGCTACTAGCCGAAGCTTCTAATTGTGGGCTTAGACAATCACCAGGGAAAATTTTCATAGCCTTTAATTAGCTATCTGAAATTGATTGCACATTTCAAAGCTTTTTCTTAATATACAGTTTCTTTTTAGATGGTAACTTTGACCTCCAGTGCCGGGTTTCTAATCGGCCCTATGACATCTTTGGAACTTGGTATACAGATTCATATCTGATATCAGGCGATCAACATTGGCTGGGGAATTTGATAAGCACTTCGAATCTGTGGTTAAATCGAGCTTCTCAAGAAACTGACTCCGAATTCACTTCTGTCATGAATCGAATGTTTCGTTTTTTTAATAGGTATTTCTTTTTTAATTTGATTCCCAAATTTATTTAGCCTTAAAACAACTTTGCATTCTTCACTGAGGTTCCACAAAGTATACTAATAAATGTATACTACTTGTATATATATACTACTTGTATAAATATGTACTACTTATAATATAATATCCTTTATAAAATATATGAATCCTTCACAAAATATACAAAACATTTAATTTTTAGGATTAACGATTTCAAAAACTAATAGTATGGATCATTTGAGTAAAAAAAAAAAGAAAAAAACCTCGTGAACAACCGTTCAATTCTCGATGGCTGGACAGATATAATAGTTTGATTGTTGCTGCCTCTATTCTGCCTTGCAAATTTTATATACGTAATATTTAGACAAGTTTTAGTTATAAACAACAGAAACGGAATTAAAAACTGGGAACTAACAGGGACCCTCTTGCAAGGGTGGTTTCTGGCTAAGGAGTCAGAGAGGGGGGGGGGCAATTTCTGATTGCAGCTTTCATGTTATGGTGTGTCCATTCGAGATGGAGGGATGTAGCTTCTGGTAATATTAGTCTTTATTTGTTAACCATTATGTTTATGATTTTAAAAACTGTATCTGCTTTAATAAACAAAGACTCACTAACCAAACAGTTTCTTGAAGCTCTCACCAGTATTATAATAATGATATCCAACTCTTAACGTAAATTAATTATTGGGCAAAGACTATAAAACTAAACTCTTTGTACCAGTCAAGGGTAGAATTTCCCAGTCTATCGTTCATATCTACGCAAATGCTGTCCTACAAGGGAATATAAATGCAGCTTCAAATCCATTTTTTGAATATTATTTCCTCTATACATTCAACTGAAATTCTAATTGAAAACTTTTATTAAAGTTTGTTAGAAAATGGTGTTCAAAATAAAAATAACAATCCAAAATGTTAATTCTACTGCTGAAAAAATTACAAATATTCCTTCATTAACCAATAAAAAATAATTATGTCGATTTAAAACGAACAGAAACTAGATCTACGTTGCATGGGCAACGTGAGGTGTTGCGGCAACCTTTGCTCGGCTTCGCCGAATAAAGTGTTGCGAAAGCAACACTTTGGTTTTGTTTCCTCGCTGCGACTAAACGCTGAAGTTGTTAATCTGTAAGGATGCTAAAATACATACTAGGTACACCAACTCGCAAAAGTTGCAAACTCCTCATTGCTAAAGATGATTGTAGCCTTACAGCCGATTATTACTTACAAGTCCCCTACATGTCTTACCACTGGAACCAAATTGGTCTTACCATCAAATACAACGGAAACAAAAAATAGGTACACCAACTAGTAAGAGTTGCGAACCCCTCATTGCCGAGGATGATTATGAGCTAACAGCCGACTGTTGTTTACAACTCCCCTATATGTCTCACAATTGGTATCGGCCTATTTTTGGTTTCAGTGTGTACCTTACTACTGAAGTTGTCAACCCCTTTAAACTTTCAAACTGGTATATCTCATGAAGGAATTTTTGTACAAAAAAACGGATGACATATACTTTGATCAGCTCATCAAAAGCTATCGACTGCCGTCGAAAAAAAAAATCTATCTGTCTTAGTTCAAAAGTTGACTTTTTTGCCGTAGGCCAACTTTCTAACGTCATCACTTAGAAAGGAGCAAAGGATAAACTCTAATTTCTTTAGCAATGAGAGAACTTTTAAAGTTTAAGAGGCACATCTGATACCATTTCTCTACCGCAGTCCCAAGTGCGAAAAACCGAATGATAAACTCAGCTGAAATCACGAACAGAAATGGGTAGAAACAATAGATGGCAGCACTTTCGGACCCGTGGGAAAATGCCGCTTTTTTGCTTCTCTAAATTTTTCTATTTATCACTCAAAGAAGATATATTGGCTGTGGGGCAGGGTAACTGTCGCATATATTTAACACTTATAGATTTTAGTCCATCTTCAACTTGAAACTGGTGCCTGCCTGCTTGCCTGCTAGAACGGAGCTTTCCACTCGAAAGCAGAAACATGGTTTGATGAAACGAAAGCTTGGCTGCATAACTTCAGATAGTCCTCTCTGACATGGGCTATACAACTCCTCTTCACTTCACACACTATAGGCTCTGGCTCAAGGACAAGCAAAAACCATCCTTTTTGGCCCCAGGCAAGAGTTCTACGAAGCTTTCCAAAATGTAAAGTCATATTCATCAATCCGGCCTAAGGTCCATACTTTCCGTAAAAACTGCAGAGGTTAGACCCTTACCACTTTCTAGGAATAAGCTGAAATCGGGGTGCTAGGAAAAAAAAAAAAAAACACGACAAAACCTAAGTGTTGCTCTCGCAACACAATTAATTTTTAAAAGCAACTTGTTCCAAAATATAAGTTTTTCGTAAAGAGCTGCGTTAAACCCAAAACGAGCGGTAGTAAACTAAAATGGTAATTCGAACTCAAGACGAACAGAAATCACTATGAAAGAGCAACCCAAAACGAAATCAATCTGCAATGAATAATCAAGTCAACCCTAAAACATACCGAAAGCAACACGAACAGAAGTAGGGCTAATGGCGCCTTTAGCCTTTCAAAGGCCAGAGCGCCATTTATGCCTTACTGAAAACGAGATGTATTTTTAGTTTTTTTTCTTTTATCACGCTAATAAATATAAAATTGTTGGGACGTCCAGGATTGAATCCTGGTCATTGAATCCAGTTATCTTTGTTATTATGATGGTTTCCTTTTTTGTGGTTTATGCCAAATAAAAACACAACTGGATTTAGGATCCTTTGTCCGAGAGGGCGCAGATTCGAATCCTAGTGTATCCAATTATTTGATTGGCACAGGGGTCTGTGGCGTGACTGTAAGCTCATCTAGAGTCGACCCAGCTCTGAATGGGTACCTAGAGAAATACCCCCCACTGCACTTCTTGGCTGAAGGGCTATCAAACAGAGATCAGCATTGCCGGTAGGGACTGTAAAGTCCAATGCCGCATTCTTTACCTTACCTTACCAAATAATACTGCACTCCTCGAGATAAAAACTTTAGTTTTCAGTAAAATGTAAAGTTTTATTCACAGAACATTGGTTTTGAAAAGTACACACATGCACAATACTTAGGGGGTGTTTCTAAGCCTTTGATTCATCCTATGTAGTTCAGAAATATTTGTATGCTCAATTCTTCTTTTAAACTTCAACACGAATAATATGTTTCAGAATATACCTACCGAAAAACAACTTTTCAAATTTGTTGTTCCCTGACTCAGGAAGAAATTTTGCCTTAGAAATTGTTACCAACAAGTGTAGTAGCGGAAAACCCCTTAAGTTGATTCGAAAACGATTAATTTTTGATTGCACATTAGTTTTTGTAATAAGATTTTTTTTTATATTCGCCCGTCTTTCTTCTATAGAAATCAGAGGTTGAAAAAAACAACCCTCATTAATGTTAAAATCAAAATAAACTAAAACATCTCTTTCGGACCTATTTTGGACACTCTTATTTTAGTTTTTAAATGTCATAGTCAGTGGTGTCGTTTTTTATGAAGGACCGTTTAACCCTCTAGATTTTGAACCCTCCCGTTCATTTGGAAAAATATCTTTTTTTATGATATTTTCATTGAAAACTACCTTCTACATTTCAAATGGTATTTAAGCGACTGCTTGGCTCTCCTTACCCATGTAGATAGTTTAAAATGCCCCCTTCCCTAAATTTTCGTGAATTAAATACATTGTAAGTGCTACTAACATTTAGCTATTTAAAGAAACAATATAGATTTCATAATTTTCTGAATTAACCACTGAAAATTACAATTAATTACGTTATCAGGCTGTATTGCAACCGAACAGAAAAACTGAAACAAAAATAAAACAGCTTCAATTTAATATAACATTAAGTACGATAAGAGTAGAGACCACAATTGTATTGGCCCAAATAAATCTCCCCCTCCACTTCCTCCCTAGTGAAAAGAAAAAATGGTAAAATGTAAGAACCAATGTCCAGTTATCGCCTCCTTTGATCTTCTTGTGAAAAAAGAATGGGACCATAGCCACGAAGACGAAAAATGAGAATAGTGTGTAGATTTTGTCCCTCGCCCCCCTAAACAGTTGTAGAATTAAGGCTTTCACTTCAAATATTAGCTGCAATATAATTTCTAAGAAATACGAGGATTATTCGGACACTATTACAATCATCTTTTTCATGCCCGCCCCCGTCCCCCCAAAGAAAAACATTCGATCTCTTCCTCTCAACCCCGGGGCTGGGCCTCTACTGCAGTAATTCAAAACGTATTAAGCTGCACGTCATAAATTTTACGAGAGGGAAAAAATGAGATGCGTTTTGAGTTTTTTGACTATTACTAACGACAAGTTGTTTGCACATGGAAATTTATTTTAAGGTATCCAGGAGTGACAAAGTAACTTTAATAATGAAAGTTTCAACTTACAACTATTTCTGGAAAGTGAAAGAAAATCAACTAAGATACAAAAAATGGGTTGAACTAGTGTGGGCAGCCTTGTGAGGTGAAGCCTCACCTTTGTCAGTTAAGGTGAATCACGTACCTTTGGGCCTTCCATTTAGTTAGTCTAGCAGGAAAACTATCTTGGCAAATTTCGTCGTCGCTGTTGACCAAGTGATGTCGCTATGTGAAGTACCGCTGATATGTCTGATTGAAAGCGGACTTTTTGAAAATATTCCCGGCAAATTTCCTGTGGAGGAAACTTCTCTTTTGCTGCTCTCTTGTAAAATTCGCAGCATGAGACATATTCTTTTCGTTATGGGCATGAGCAAATCCTAAGTACCAAGGGCGTCAAAATAAAATCATTTTTTCCCCGTAGATTCTTTTTAGGTCTATTCATACCTGAAAACTATGATTTTCCAAATTGTTTCTTTTGATTGTTCTAAAATTATTATTCTTTAATAGTGTCTTATTTTCTTCAGCATTGCCATGTTGAACTGTGAACATAATTTGGTAGCTCTTTTTGTCCTTAAAAATTCAAGCTAAAATTCTGTTGATTCCTAAAGACAACTACACCTTCTAAGGAAAAGTATGCCTTCTTAACCCGCTTGGTGCCAACAGATTTTTAGCTGATTTTTTGATGATTTTTCATCCATTTTCATTATTATTTGGTGCCAAGCCGGTATTAAAACTTCATTACTACATATGAAACTCTTTTTTTTTGTTAAAAGATTGAATTGCTGTTTTTCTTAATTTTTAAATGTATGAATCAAGGCCTTGTCCACGAGGGGTTGGGGAGTTTCAACTCCATCCCCCCCCCCTCGCCAGAATTGTTGTCTGACTCATAAAAATGTATCAAAAATGCATATAAACCAATTTTAGTTTTTATTTTTAAGTTTTTGTAGGGTACAAGTTTTTTGTAACCTGTTTCCCGAAAAAAAATGACGCCTCCCAAAGGAAAATCTTGGATAGCCCTGGTATATATGGCTGTACAAGTTTTCACTTGACTAATTCAATGAACCAAATTCCGTTTTCATTATTCCTGGTACTTTAAAGAGATATCTTATTTTCAAACTAAAATTTATTTTCAGGTCTGCTTCTTCTGTTAGAGGTGTGATGGTAGCCAACTGCGTGACTCCTAAATCTCATTTTACTTCACCAATGATAGAAAATCGCCCAAATTTTAACTCAGGAGATTCTGATGCTGGGTCAACAACCAGCAAGGGAAATAAACCTTCCCATATATCAATAAACCAAAATCCACCTGGTTTGTCACGAACTATTGATAACCTAGGTCAGGGAAGACTCTGGGCTGGTGATCCTGACTTTCAGTATTGGCGAAGCACGGAGAGTTTCAGTCAAGCTCCAAATGCTATTTATTACACAAATTATGAAGCACCCACTGTTAATGACGGAGATTCTGATGCTGACATGCCGCTTGGTAATAAATCTCTGCCTTAACTTAAAATAAATTTAATAGGAGTTTTCTTCTAGGTGACTTTGTTAAGTTTTTTTAGAAATAAAGGCGTTCCTGGGGGGGGGGGGGGGCAACCGGGTTAGCTTCTCCGGGTGTTGCGGCTAAAGGGGGGGGGGGGAATTGCCCAGTTTGATCAAATTTTTAACTTTTTTCGGCTTTTTTGCTTAAATTCGAATCGGGAGGAGGAGGGCTGTAATTAATTTTTCCCCGAGAACCACCAACCTTAGGAACGGCTCTGGGTGTGGGTACGTATCAATATTCAGCGTATTTTAATATAAAAACCATGTACACCAGAATTTAGATATGTAATATGGTAGATATATAGTAGCCTATTTGTAGATCTCAGCTATGGAGTGAAATCAAAGCTGTTGTCTTTCGCTGATAAATTAAAACCATAGAAGAGCAACTCCATTGTTTAAAAGTTTGATATTTTAGCATCAAAGTCCATTTTTGACTTGTTAGTTTATACGGTCGTAAAGATAAGAATTTGGTAAAGATAAAACGTAAGACTACCACCAATCACTATCATTAAATAAATGAAACTCAAAAAAGTAAAAAGGTGAAAACATTTGAGACGTATTTTGTTTTCAGTAAAGCGCAAATAATGCTCTGGTCTTGAGAAGGCATGGGGGTTATTGGCCCTACGCATGTTGATTTTTGCTAGTTTGACTCGGTTATTTATTTTAATTTCTGTTCGTTTTGAGTTTCATTTATTTATTGATAGTGATTTGTGGTAGTTTCACGTTTGGAAGATTATTTGACGTTATGTGTACTCATTAATGGAGCTCTTGACTTTTGTTTAAAAAACTTGTTTTGTGGAAAATGTTTTTTTTAAATTAATGATATTTAAAGGCACAGGTAGCAGGGGAGAAACAAAACAGAAAAAAAAGAACACATCAGTGCTACCCATGCGAAAGTGATTTCCCTCTTCTAATCTGGGGCTGATGTAAGTTTCCTGTGTTGGGTTCTCGGTAACGGAAATGCCAATGGTGAAGGATATTTCTCGATTTTCCCGTAAATCCCATAAATTCATTTCCTAAGCAACATTTTACTATCAAGCGTAATCTAAAGAGTAGTTAAAATTTCTGTATCAGCTACAAGAGGCCTTTTTTTCTCACTAGCCAGTTTTGTTAAAACGTTTTTTTTACTTTTGATTACTCTAGATTGTGCCTCATTCTTTATTTTTACATATGAAGTTGGTTCGAAATCACCTTGAGTGGTTCGTGTCGGTTCGTGAGTGGTTCGTGCCAAATTAATTTTATGATAAATTTAAAACGCCTTTATTATTTTCGGTTACTATCGGCCGTGGTTTATTCTTCACTAGGTGGCAGCTATCGCCATAACCATGACTATTAGACACTAACCTTATAGTAAATGTAAGTTACACACAGTAAAAAGCCTTCAGTTTTTCTTAGCAGGAACTAATAAAGAACGAAGTACATGGTCATCGCTGATACCCAGACGCTATTTAAAGGACATTTTATACAGTCTCACAGATCTCTTAACTTTTTCTTGATAGCTATTATCACTGACTGTACCTGTCAGCCTTTAAATTGGTACTGAAGTCATCTTTTAGTTTTAGTGTAACGTCAGTTATGTTTATACCCTACGACTATGGCGTCATTCATCATCTTGTATGTGAAGATGCAGTGCACTAGGTACAGGAATTACTTTAAATGAACCCTTAAACAGCTTTCTATAATGTTCGATTGCCCCGCTAGCAGTAAAAAAAAAAAAAAAAAAAAAAAAAAAAAAAAAAGAGAGAGAGACATAGAGGAGACATCCGTGCTACCCATGGAAAAACATGATTTTCCTTTTTTGTTCGTGTCAAGGGGCTATAATTTTTCTGTATAGAATTTTTGACCGTGATGATTCCAGGATATAACAATTGTTGATTTAATCCTATTCGTCTTCTGATTTTTTTCGTCGTTTGATTTAATCCTTTTTTTGTAAGCACAAGCGCTATTTAGTTTTATGAGTACGAGAGATTGTGCAAATAAAACCGATTCTATTCTGATAGTCCATTTTGGCCATCCGTCTGGGGCTAAATGGAAAGCAGGTCGTCCTCGTTTGTGGAGGGAGGATGTCCTAAATAAAGATTTAAAGGAAATAGGAACTTCCTGGGAGGGTTTAAAGAAGGAGGCCTTGAATAGATTGGGTTGAAGGAGGAGTGTGCGTAGCTGTGTTGGCCTCTGGCGGCTTGGTGCTGCGGTAAGTTGTTAGTAGTAGTAGTACTAGACACTATTAGATATTGATTTTTACTTTTAACATCAATGACAGTACTCTTGTATACCCTAGTATCTTGTATTGATCCTGTCATTCTTCAGTTTACTATAACATAATCAATAAATTTTACTGTCTTAGAATTGCGTGAATACTTTGTTAACTTATGGGCCATTTTATGACCAAACACCGTATTGGTTATAACTAGACTGTTATACCTATAAAATTGCAAAAGTCTGTAGCCATTACTGTTTTCTTTTACTACACCAAATTTACCTAGGCTAGGATACCATCTATTCGTATTTCTACCGACCTGGGCGTTAAAATCTCCTAGTAAAAACACCATATTTCTACCTGGAACCCTGTCTATTTGCTCCTGTAACTGTAAGTAAAATTCATTAGTCACTAGTATCTCCTTCAGTCGGTTTAACAGGGGCATATGCTACTATAGCTTGATACCCTGAACTTTTTAGTCATAAAATGAGCAATTAGTATTCTATTATTAATACCTTCCCAGCCTAAACAAGACTTAGCATCTTCCTTATTCGTCATGAGCCCTAATCCCTGTCTATGTTTCCCTTCATTCCTGTCTGAGTAAGCAAATTCTATATGACCTAATTTCATCCTTCCCAGTTTTTGAAACTCCTAGTAAATCCAGTTCGAATCGTCTGAATTCGTCGGTCAGAATTTTGATACGATAGTCATTTTCTAACGTCGTAACATTCCAAGTTCCAGTTTTCATATTCTTTAAATCATTGAAATGATTTTGCCTCAAGAAAAGCAATGATCCCGGATACCAATGCAGGGTGGGGACCAACATATCTTCTCAAGTCTACACAGAAGCGCTTAAGCCGGCTTAGAACCAGACAGCAAGAATTCTCTGGGACTTCCAGTATGAATGGAGGTTTTGTTCGATCCTGGGCCCATCATGATCATACCATGGTTGTCAGCACTGGGCGATGCTCTTCTATCAACAAGAGTCGAAATCCTACACAGACAGTCCCAAGCCTACTACCTCCTACTCATTATATATTCATGCCTACAAATATCATGCTACTACGGGAAGGTAAACCATAATAGATGAATTATCTAGGAAGAGGTTTTTTAGTGCGAAAAAGCCTGTCAGAACAGACCAAGTCCTGAAGTATTATCCATTAGTCAGAATCCCGTGCGAATGCTGTGTCGCTTACTAGGCTGTAATTGCCTGGAGGGGTGCCACTCCTCATGTGGGAATAGAGTTGACTGCAAGGTCCCCATCCTTTCAGTTACCCCGAAAAGGTCAAGGCAGCCCTTTGCAGAGGCCGTTGTCCATAGATCTAGACCTTACGCCCTGCCGCAGTTGTCCTCCTGTAGATGATCCTCCCATGATGGTGTTCTGTGTTACTGTACAATTTAACCCTTTACTGGGAGAAGGCTTGTTACTCATGGAACGTTTGGACATGCCGGTGAGCCCTGTTGAATGTACATTTGAGGGGCCTTCTTCCTCCTCCACCGGTATTTATGGCTCCAGGTGAGGGTTTCCCAATTTCAATCATGGACCCCCTGGGATAAGGCCCCCTCCCCTTTTTCCGTCTTCCTATGGAGGTACTCTACATATCCGTAGGGTGTTTATTTATCGCCACCAGGGGACACGCTGAGTGGCTTGGGGGTGGCCCCAGCTACTATAATGATAAGTAAGTGTCTATGAAAATAGATAAAATGTACTGACGCTAACTGGTAACAATTATAATCGTCAAAACCCCAGATTACAAATTTCACAAATTTCCTATAATTTGATTAATGAGAATACAGATTAGTTAGTTTATCAGTTTCTTGGACTTTTCAAAGGTTGCTTCTTTTTACCCATTCCACTCTGGGTTTTGATGAGAAAGTCTCCTAATTTTAGTTGAAATCTATTTCTCTCAGAAGAAAGCTTTAAATAAAATGTGTAAAACCAAGAGGATGGGGATTCTTTTTGATTCGAAAGGCTTGAGAAATATTTGGTATAATTAAAGGCCTTACACATTTACGCTCTTCTCAAGAGCCTTTAGGTTTGTTTTCTTTTGTTTTTTGTTCCGAATGTTTGAATTCGTTTTTGTTTTTCTTGTATATGATTTTTTCAGTTCTAAATTTAGAGTTAAATTTAATTTAATTATGTTAAGCCGAACATACCGAAGGAAAGGTAGATTTGGTTCATCTAATCTACTTCTGGAACTAACCCTGTCTATTTGGCTCTAACAAGGAGTTAGAGATTATTTTAATTTTTTTCATAATTTTTGTTCTTCTATAACCAGGTGCTGGACCAAGTAAAGATTATGTGGATTCTGATGATACTTACCGTCAAACAAGGAGTCAATCAATGCCAAACACAACTGCTCAAAGACAAGAGAGTCAGTATTATTGGAGTGAAGGGGCTAATTCCAGCTCTGAATATGACACAGATGAAGATGATGAGGGAAATGTAGAACTTTTGGATAAACGAGAAAAATTTCTCATATTTTCAACTGGCGATGAAACATATACTCCGCATCAGATTGGTGAGCTAAATCTTTGGTATATATTTCATATGATAAATGTATATGGTAATAATATGGTAATAATTTGTAAATATCTTATATTTTCAACTGGCAATGAAACATACACACTACATCAGATTGGTGAGCTTAATTGTTGGTATATATTTCTTATGGTAAATATATATGGTAATAAAACGGTAATAGTTGGTATATATCTCATATTCTAAACTGGCGATGAAACATACACTCCGGATCAGATTGGTGAGCTTAGTTATTGGTATACATCTCATATTCTAAATATATATGGTAATAATGTATAATTATAATTAATACTATGGTAAATATATAATAATCTATATATATAAAAATAAGTTGTCTGTGTGTGGATCTGTGGATCTGTGGATCAGGTGACGTCACACTAAATTATTTCACACTAATACAAAAGAAGAAAAAAACTAAAAAAGGTAAAAACTACAAAAAAAACTAAAAAGAAAAAAAAACTAAAAAAGCTAAAAAACTAAAAAAAAATAAAAAAAAGGCAAAAACTACAAAAAAAATAAAAACTAATAAAAAAACTAAAAAAGCTAAAAAACTAAAAAAACTAAAAAAAACTAAAAAAAGGTAAAAACTAAAAAAAACTAAAAACTAAAAAAGAAAAAAACTAAAAAAAAGGAAAAAACTGAAAAATAAAAGAGAAAAAGAAAACTAAAAAAATATGAATAAATATATATAAAAATAAGTTGTTTGTGGGTTATGTCTGTCTGTCTGTCTGTCGAGTGACGTCGTGTTTGTCCGCATATGACGTCTGAATTATTTCACACTAATACAAAAGAAGAAAAAAAACTAAAAAAGGTAAAAACTACAAAAAAAAATTAAAAAGAAAAAAAAACTAAAAAAGCTAAAAAACTAAAAAAAACTAAAAAAAGGTTAAAAAACTAAAAACTAAAAAAAACTGAAAAAACTAAAAAAAGGCAAAAACTAAAAAAAAAAACTAAAAACTAATAAAAAAACTAAAAAAGCTAAAAAACTAAAAAAAACTAAAAAAACTAAAAAAAGGTAAAAAACAAAAAAAAAACTAAAAACTAAAAAAGAAAAAACTAAAAAAAAGGAAAAAACTGAAAAATAAGAGAAAAAGAAAACTAAAAAAATATTAATAAATATAAAAAATATAAATATAAATATAATATAAATTAGCAATCAACAAAGCACCGAGACACAAATGACGACCGGGACACAGGGAGTATAAATGACGACCAGGACATAAGTAAAAAAAAAACTAAAAAAACTAAAAAAATGGTAAAAACTACAAAAAAACTAAAAACTAATAAAAAAACTAAAAAATCTAAAAATCTAAATAAACTAAAAAAGAAAAAAAAGAAAAAAGGAAAAAAATAAAGGAGAAAAACAAAACTAAAAAACGAATGTATATACAGACCGGGACACCGGGATACAAATGACGACCGGGACACAGGGAATATAAATGACGACTGGGACACAGGGACACAACTACAATGGGGACGCCGGGGGGCACAGGGGGATATAAATGACGACCGGGACACCGGGACACAAGGAATATAAATGACGCCCGGGACACTCAAAGAGAAATCACAGACTGGAACACCGGGACACAAATGACGACCGGGACACAGGGAATATAAATGACGACCGGGACACAGGGACATAACTACAAAGGGGACGCCGGGGTGCACAGGGGGATATATAAATGACGATGGCGACTCAGGGAATGGTCGATTAGCAATCACCATCAACAAAGCTCAAGGGCAATCATTAGAATCATGAGGTATAGATCTGAATACGGATTGTTTTCCCATGGACCATTATATGTTGCATGTTCAAGAGTCGGTAAACCTGAAAATCTATTTATATGCACAGACAATGGGACAGCAAAGAATGTTGTATATTCGCAAGTTTTACGTAGTTAAAAACATATATATATATATATATATATATATATATATATATATATATATATATATATATATATATATATATATATATATATATATATATATATATATATATATATATCTATATTCACAGGTGGGACATAGGGACACAACTACAATGGCGCGTAACTAATATGGCGCGTAACGACTTACGCGCGCGGGGGGGCTTGGGGGGGGGGGGGGGGGTTGCGAAGCGCCCCCACCAACTAGGTGTTGGGGTGGCGCGAAGCGCCACCCCAACAGCTAGTAATTAATAATAATAATTGGTAAATATCTCGTATTTTAAACTGGCGATGAAACATACACTCCGCATCAGATTGGTGAGCTTAGTTATTGGTATACATCTCATATGGTAATAATATGGTAATAATTGGTAAAAATCTCATATTTTCAACTGGCAACTTCAGTGCAAAAACCCGAGGAGGGGCTTTAGTACCCGAAAAATGTTAAACCTTTTCTGAGCGGGTGCTTTGCACAAATCCTCGGGGAGAATTCAAATTTCCTTCGTCTATCTGAATATATAAAATAATATGTACGACTTTTTCTCATATGGAAAACAAGTTTGAAAATATCCTTAAGTGGCGATAAAACAAAAACCTCGCACCAGATTGGTGAGCTTAATAAATTTTTTTCTATGGCAATTCTGTGCTTAAAATTTCGGAACATTTTCTGTATTGATAATTCCCGCTGACCTTTGGGGATGGATCGCATACACTCCCTCTGTATAGATATTTATCATAGGTACAAATAGATATTAACTCACTAAGTTTAACTCTTAAGCAAGCTATCTTGCATAAGTTCGTAGTGGGAAAGATCTCTCCTTTTTCCTCTCCTCTTCCAGTATATAAATAATCAGTCTTCCTCTACAACCTCCCGGGAAGTTCCCATTTTCCTTAAATCTTTCCTTAGGACATCCTCCCAACCCAACTTAGGGCCGTCTGCTTTTCCTCTGGCCCTAGACGGTTGGCCGAAATGGACAATCTTTGGCAATCTGTCATCTTTCGCCCACAGACCGTGCCCTAGCCATCTCAACCTTTCTCTCATTATAGCTTTAGAAATGAGGGTTGAACCACACCTTTCATGCAGCCTTCTGTTTGAAATACGGTCAGTCAGTCGAGTATCCTGAAGAATCCGTGGGTAATTTTTCTGGAAAATATTTAGCAAATCTTTCTCTGTTTTTCAGAGTGTCGATGCTTCAAAACCATATCTGACCACTGTCATCACTATAGCTTCTAACATTCTAATCTTGGTTCGCAGACTTATCTTCCTATTATTCTAAACTTTTTTAAACTGGGAAAAAAAACCTGGGCCTTGACTATTCTACCTGTTCGCTGCACCACGTCTTTGCTAATATCACTACCTAGGTTAGTGAAACTGTTCACTTGCGTTACCCAACGTTACCTTTTAATCTCAAATTATTTTTAGCCTTGGTGACTTAGTCTTCTTAACATTAGTTTTCAAGCCTATTCTAGCACTCAGAACTCGCAAAACCTCTGAAAGTTCATTCATTTTGATAACACTTTAATCTAGGATTTTTAAATCGTCAGCATAATCTAAGTCCAGGAAAGTTCTTATTATTTTAATAATGCTACAAATAAAGGCTTCCACCCCCTTTCCCCAAAGCAAAAAAAAATTGAAAGCCTACGAAAGTTCAATAAATCATCATAAGGAGCCATTTTCTTGTTCTAGATAGGTTTGTAGACTATATTATTGGTTGCTTTCTTTGCTTGTCCAATCAAGATATAAAAAGGAGCGACCCCCTGCCCCACCTTTTGGATCCCTTCCTTCGTTTCATAGTCATGGGAAGATGTGAGTCTACCTCTTCATATTTTCAGTATAATTCTTATTAGTATGACCTTAGTTCTGTCAGTGGAGACCGTTAGACTGTCTTAAGCCTTCTGACTTGTCCTTGTGCTACTAAATCTTCTTACTTATCCTTGTGCTACTAAGTCTTCATGACTTTTCCTGATTCAGTAATTAAAGTAAGAGCTCATTGCAACGTAATATCGTGATTCCCGTCCATATAGAAGAAAACAATAATTTTAAAAAATAATCCAGAAATGTGCAATTTAGAAATCTACTTAATTTGAGATCAAAATCAGATGAAATGATTTTGTTCTTAAAAAAGTACTTTCATGGCCATTGCCAGATCACGGTTTACGTCATAAATACATATCGTAAGTTAATATAACTTATAGAAAAAAAATGATTAATACACAATTTATAAAAAAGAACATTTTACTCGTGCATGGGTATAAACGTTCTTTCATTCCACATATTTTTTCCTTTATTTCTGTCAGCTTCGGGACTGGCCCTACTACAACCCTTGTAGGTCGTTTATGGGTAAATTGCAAGAGAAGATATCACGGTGCTTATGGATTCAAAACCAAATTTATAAGATTCAGATTTAAAATTTGAAATACATGAACCACGTTTACAGGATTTAAAACCAAGGTTTAATTTTAATTAAATGGTAACTAATAAGTCTAGCTGATTCATCAAGAAATTAAATTCGCTTCTGCTCAGTTAACGAACTTAATCGATGTATATATTTCATTTGATAGTTTGGTTATTTTGTCAATGCATTTTTTCATTGCTGTTTGTTTGGAAAATGAGGGGGAGGGTATATTTCCCCTCTTTGATTATTATATTTACGTCTGTTCTATCAACAAAACAAATGTACATTTGTATTTAATTTGGTTGTCTTTGCCAAGGCATTTTTTTTTGCCAAGGCATATCTGAATACAGTTAGGTGGTATTCCCTCCTTCCCACTTTTTCCGCATAATATTCACCCGAAAGATCCTCCTCCTCCCTCTTCCCATAAATTAGAAAAATTCAGGGTCCGTAATGAATAACTTCCCTCCCCCCTCCCTAGGGTTGGACCTCTGAATGTCTAGCTGTTTAAAGGTCTTTTTCATATTTGAAACTGTTCCTTTTCTTATACTTATACTTATTTATAGGCTTTAAACGAATCCCTCCATTTGCATTTAATAAGAGGATTGATCCAGGTCCTACCTTGGCTGAGCGAGTTGCTCACAGAAGGGAGCTCCAGCTTCATCCCGAAAGATTTGAGCATGAAAATGTTGATGCTGACTGGGTGGCTCAACGATGTGATATAGTTGATCATATTATTGAGCTTCATGGACACATAATTGGTATGGCACTCTCACCTGATCACAGGTTAGTATCCATGTTTGTCATTTTAGGGGTGTAAGATCATCATGAAACCACAGCCCCTTACCTGCCATACAACCATGCACATTGGAGAACGCCAAGTTAAAGTAAGCGAAAAATAGGCCGATTACACGGGAAAAGAGGGACGGATCATAAATGTCTTGTTATTTCATGAAAAGCTCCCTCTGTGTACTTAACTCACCCCCCCCCCCAATAAGGCTCCGAAACTCATCAAATATAGGTGCATTTTAGCTTCGTTTAAATAAATATGGAGTTAATTATAATTGCCTATTCCACAAATTCACTGCTTTATTTTATTTTCTTTTACTTTTTATTGTATATTCTTCGGCTTGATCTTTCGTGCTTTAAGACGATAGGCCAAAGGCGGAAAACACCAGTTTCATTATTATTCCGTAAAAACGGTTCTGAGTACTGCTCTTTTTCTTTTCTTTTTTCTTCTTTTTCTGTTTTAAGTGCCAGCCATTCCTTAAGCCCTTAGTTACGGAAAAAATACTTCCTATGGTAATTTTACATACACAATCTCCAACTAAACCAGCTAAAATAACAATAAAATTTCTGCCTTATATTAAATAAGTTCTGAGAACATACTGGCTAAATATGACAGTACGAGAAAACGTAGGACAACGAAAAAAACAAGGCAATTCACAGCACGTGAAAAAAAAAAGAAAAACAATGCAAATATTTTGGCTGACACATTTGCTCAACTGTCTTCAGCTGCAGAAGGAAAAAAAGATGACAAATATAAAAGATAGATATATTGAAGAATGCGAAGAAAAAGATAAAAACAAAACAAAGCCCAATCGGCTTTGATTCTGTAGTTCTTTTCTAGTTTTGTTGATAATCTTATTGGAAGATTTTTTTTCTGAACTAAACAAAATAACATAACAAAATAATACTACCATTCGAACCCCCAATATTTTTTCCAACATGATAGGTGCAACAATGACCGTAACCTAATAGCCTCTCCCCCGTCTCCCTCTCTAATGTCCGGATATACTCCTAGGCTTTACACAAAAATAGCTGTTTTTTGTTGTTGTATTTTGTTTTGTTTTTAGGTTAGCAAGTATGAGCATTATTTCAATTGGCAAGTTCGCAATTGACATTATGAACCAATTGTTGATGAGAAATAAGTAAGAAAAATAATACAAAACAAATAGAACGAGCAAACTTCTGTATATGGCCTAAAGCTATGTCCAGGCATTAGGGGAGGGGCACTAGGACACTATTGTCGGGGTAGCAACTTTTGCACCAAATAACCATTGTGTCTTGTCCAAATCCTTGAATAAAAATCAGTTCATGATGAAAAGTATAAAATCTCGTTTTGGTCTCTGCTTAAGTTGTGAAACTTAAAAAAATATCAAGATTTTTTAGTAGCAACAGTGTCAACTTTTTGTTTATGGCATATGGATGAAATATGACAATTCTCTCGTTAGAAAATTAATTCAAAGAAGGTAAAAAAAAAAGTATATTTTTTTGCTGCTAAGAATTGAAACAAGGCTATAAGTGAAGAAAAGCAATCAAAACACAATGTGGATTTTAAGTATGGAATTTTTTTTTTGCTCATTAAGAACACACATTTTACAGCTTGGAAATGGATACAACGAATTTTATTTTAATAAAACTTTTTTGGGGCATTAGAGTAATTTTCCCTGTGAGAGGGGCCTAATGAAACTGACTCAAAATCTGGACTGCTACGGAGTTTGGGCCCTTCCGTGTCCCAAAAAATCTCTGTATTTTTGTAGGTCTCTGTTGTCGATCCTGCCTATAACATATTATGTTGGGTGAAAGAGACTTCAGGGGAATCTTTTGTTCTCGAGGTGAGTAAAAAAGAGTTTCTAAGATGGTTATTTTATTAATGGTCCATTGTTGGCCTCTCAGAGATAGAAAAAAACATGTTGAGGAAAAGGTTAAAAAAAAGGTCTTTATTCATGCTCAGTGTTTATGTGTATAAATGAAAGTATGTTTCAGTTAATGTGTGAGTGGGACACACTGAATATTTATGAGGTAGCATCTTTGGGCCTGGAAAATATGATGAAGATTGGCTGATGAGTTGATCGAGTTGGGGTGCCATGATCAGAGAGGGGGAAAGTCATTTGGTCTTTTATTGAGGGAAGGAGCTGCCCAAATCCTAAAAAGCAATTTAGAGAGGGTATTTTACTTTAAGCTTCTCATTTAAAAAAATATATTTGGACTAAGTATATATTATGGATCTAAACGGGAGAATGCATTCACTATTACTGTTGATATATTTTTGCATTTTAACGTGAAGCAAAACGTTATATTTATGCGATACCCTGAGACAACTGGAGAGACTTCATATGGTAATTCTGAGGCGCATTGAACATTGTAGGGTATTGTAGCCTATTTCGTATATATTCATGTTAGCATGATGTTTATTTATTTTTTACTGGGCCTGTTGGCTTTTTTGTAATACATACCATATCATCTGGCTTATTAATGAAAATGCTGATTATAATAAGCACAGTTTTTTGTATTTTTTTAATAGAAATTTTAGTATTTACATCGTAAATACTTGAAGTATAAAGGACAGTGAAAATTAAGCAAAATTTTTTGTATTTATTTAATTAAAATTTTAGTATTTATATCGTAAATACTTGAAGTATAAAGGACAGTGAAAATTAAATAGTATTGTTTGAGTTAGTTATAATCGTACACATCTGAAAATGGGAATTAAGTTTTAATGAAAAAACTTCCATAAAGGGTTGAACTGTTTTCGGTACAGCGAGCACCCAATTTGAAAAAAAAGAAACGGGGTTGAAAATCACCCCGAAATAAGCTTAGATATATGACCCTAAAGAGCTTAAGAAGCTGCAGCTTTCCTCTGAAAGTGTAGCTGTCTATGGGAATCAAAAGGTCTTTGTTGTTGGAATTTTTAGGAATGAAAAGCGTTATCAAACTTAGCAATTATGTTTGCTTGTTTTTTAGGGTACAACGTGGCAACACTATCAAAAATGTAGTGCTGCCCTCAATACTTCATACTTTCGAAAGAAAAATACTTGGAAAGTCATGGTTTTCAGACATGAATAGACCTAAGATGGGTCCAGGGGAAAAACGTTTAATTTTAAAATTTTGGATAAATTAAATGATGGGTAAACGCTAGATATCGTGGTTTTCAGACATGAATAGACCTAAGATGGGTTCAGGGGGAAAACGTTTAATTTTAAAATCTTTGATAAATTAAATGATGGGTAAACGCTAGACACTAAAATATTTTATCCTTTAAACCAAAAAACTATGCTATAATAAGTAACTGTTTATTTATTAGAGTCTGCGAAAATCTAGGTTTCTACAGCTCAAAATATTTGAAGTTTCTGGGAAATGTAAAGTATTTTATCTGAATTGCTCTTCAATTGCTCTTATCAAAGTTGTTTTCATTGTAATTTAGCTGGGATAAACCGCTTTATCTTATTATGAAAACGTCTTCTTACGGTTTTAGAGCTTGTATGTTTATTGAAATCAAAAAACAAAACTTTTAATGCGTATTGTATCTTTAATACGGTAGAATTGTAATCCACATATTTAAATGTTCAATAAACTTGACATGCCACTCTATCACTGATCATAATTTCATAACCGTTTTGTACCGGGCGGGAGGTATTACAAGGTTTACTTTTAACTTTGGGGTGTTGCTTTTAACTTTTAGACCAGTTATAAATCGAAAGGAGAAATTTGTCTCTGGAGGCAACACAGTTGAGTGCTGCTTCAAGTTAAGAGCCTCATTGTAGAAATAAATTTAATTTTTCATTTAAGACAGGGGTCTTTTCTGGGGGAAGGGGGTCAAAAATATAGGAAATCACATTTGTAGGCCACAATAAAATGGGACTTTAGCCTCTTAAGACCTAAAGTTTGAGAAAACGGCTTAGAATCATCAAAACCAGTGATTTTGTTCTTAAAAATCTTGGATTTTGAATTAAGTCTCCAAAAAACATTCCCTCTATTACCTCCCTGGGTCGAATGGATGGACGTCCGGTCTCGATCCTCGGAAATGTCTAGCTTTACTGCTGAACGATTTTGAATCCGTATTTTTTAAATCAAAATGGGAAAATTATGGTTTAAGGTAAATTTACGAATGAAGTGATTTGAAGCAGTTTTTTTCTCCAGCTAGACATAGAAAAGGTTTTGCATTGTAAACATTGTCGGAATGGTTCCAAATATGGGACAACTTCAAACAGAGATTCTTCTTATAAACTATCACACAGGTGTAGGTAGGCTCACATGGGGAGGGGGTGGGATGATTTCAAGGGTTTCCTTCATAATTTCTTGTTTCCCTGGAATAAATTATATCAAATATGCCTACTCTGATTTATGATTTAGGGAGGCTGTACTGCAAAATATAGCAAATTGACAGATTCAGTAAGTCAAAATATCCGAAAAATTCGATATTAGGCCAGGTAGGTCCAGCGATAAAATACGGAAACTGTGATTTTGATTTCTGTTTTTGCCATAATATAAGAGATATTTACTTTTTTTTTTTTTTTTTTTTCTTTTTTTTTTTTTTTTTTTTTTTTTTTTCTTTTTTTTTTTTTTTTATCCTTCGCAATTTTGGTGGCGTATATTAATTGAGTGTCGATTCTTACTAGTCCATACATGTAAAATCAAGTGTCTTTCCGTCTGTTCATCAAGAGTCCGTTTTCCCGTTCACTGAACTCATAGCTAAAGTATTCAAGATAGAAACGTACTATCAATGCAGAACAGTTTTGGAACCACAAGAATGGAAATAGGCTATAAAAATAATAAACGATATTAACTAAAAAAGGAAAAAACTGGAAATATGTTGTCGTGGCAACAGTGTATGTTCTGAATCCATATAGTGGATGTTATCGATGGCTAACCGCATTCAAATATAGAAATCGGCAAAAGCTGATATACTACATATATGGATAATACATAGACAATGATATGCCCATTGTCTGTGTATTCATTCAGTTCGTCTTTCAAATCTCCCCTTTGGTCGATTTTGTGGAGTTCACTTGGAATTGTGCTAGTTGCCGACAAACAAGATTGTACATACAGTTGCTGTTCAGCATTAGACTTGTTATATTCATCCATGTCGGCCCTTTGAATTTTCTTTTATCTTTTGTTTATGTATTATGTAACAGAATTTTGTTAGTCGTAGGTTTTACATATGATCTGTATTTGGTTATTAATGAATTAATTCAGTTCTGTTATTGCTTTTTCTTTTTGCAATTTTCTTTCAGTGTTTCTGTGTTTGTGCGGTTTTTCTTTCTGTGTTTATTCAGTATTTGTCCTTTATTTAACATAATCCATTATTCAGTCTAAAAAAAAGCTGTTAATTTATATTCTGAAATGGTGAAACCCGAAAATAAACGCTATTTTTGAATGAAGGATTTTAATAACGGTGAACTCTTGCATGGATGTAGCCTACAACGTCAAGTAAAAACAGCTAAGAATCACGCAATTATCAAAAGAATATTTGGATAATATTTGTGTCTGGGAAATGTAAATTTTCTTGATATTGGTCTGAAGAGGTCCCCCACTGATCCTCGGTGGGTTGCCGAGGGCGAAGATAAAAGTTTTTACCTGTGTATCTGTGGTTTTGGTCATGGCTCACAAGTAAAATATGAATTAAGGTTAAACATTGTTTTGAATTAAACTTCTTACTGTGTATTTATCAGGCAGAAATTTCACAGAGATTTCTTATTGTTTAGTTTTTTATTAACCCTATTAGGATTTCTTTTTTTTTATCCTTTCTTTGGGTCGTTAAAGTTATTCCTTTAAGTTAATATCGTAAAATTTTTTGGAATTAGCTTTTAAAGTATGCTTGATTCTCGTGAGATTTGCTCTCTCTTTTATCTATAATAGCTTTTGTGAGTTCGGCTTTGATTTTTATATATTTTTTCTATAAATTTTTTTAGATCCGCTTAGCTACCACATTATACCATTATCTAGTACTTGTTTTCTTATATGATCATCTATTTAGACAATCCACTTGTACCAAAGAATGGTTTCACTGTCTTCTATCCAATTCTTTCAGCGACTTTGCTTTTCACTTTTTCACTCTTGGAATAATAAACCTACCTTAGCAGTTTTGGGCTTCATACCCCTTCCTGAATACACAAGATTTCTATCATTAAATTGAATTTTTATTTAGTTTATCTTTTTTTTTTCATTTTGCAGAAACTGGATAATTTGATCAAGCCAGATAGTTCATCTTGCAAAACCTCTGTCATCTAAACTCTCCCAATAAATTTTTTTTTCTTACTCTTTTTGGAATATGTTTAATCTATATCATTACAGAATAAGTCGCGAATCTTCCTTTAAAATATAAAGACGTAAGCTTATAGTAGCTATAGAGAGAGAGAAAACATTTTATTATAACCACCAAACCACGAATACAGTTTAACGGGTACCCCAATAATATATATATATATATATATATATATATATATATATATATATATATATATATATATATTTATATATAATATATATATATATATATATATATATATATATATATATTTATATATATATATATATATATATATATATATATATATACTAGCTGTTGGGGTGGCGCTTCGCGCCACCCCAACACCTAGTTGGTGGGGGCGCTTCGCGCCCCCCCCCCCAAGCCCCCCCGCGCGCGTAAGTCGTTACGCGCCATATTAGTTACGCGCCATTGTAGTTGTGTCCCTATGTCCCACCTGTGAATATAGATAGATATATATATATATATATATATATATATATATATATATATATATGTTTTTAACTACGTAAAACTTGCGAATATACAACATTCTTTGCTGTCCCATTGTCTGTGCATATAAATAGATTTTCAGGTTTACCGACTCTTGAACATGCAACATATAATAGTCCATGGGAAAACAATCCGTATTCAGATCTATACCTCATGATTCTAATGATTGCCCTTGAGCTTTGTTGATGGTGATTGCTAATCGACCATTCCCTGAGTCGCCATCGTCATTTATATATCCCCCTGTGCACCCCGGCGTCCCCTTTATAGTTATGTCCCTGTGTCCCGGTCGTCATTTATATTCCCTGTGTCCCGGTCGTCATTTGTGTCCCGGTGTTCCAGTCTGTGATTTCTCTTTGAGTGTCCCGGGCGTCATTTATATTCCTTGTGTCCCGGTGTCCCGGTCGTCATTTATATCCCCCTGTGCCCCCCGGCGTCCCCATTGTAGTTGTGTCCCTGTGTCCCGGTCGTCATTTATATTCCCTGTGTCCCGGTCGTCATTTGTATCCCGGTGTCCCGGTCTGTATATACATTCGTTTTTTAGTTTTGTTTTTCTCCTTTATTTTTTTCCTTTTTTCTTTTTTTTCTTTTTTAGTTTATTTAGATTTTTAGATTTTTTAGTTTTTTTATTAGTTTTTAGTTGTTTTTTTTACTTATGTCCTGGTCGTCATTTATACTCCCTGTGTCCCGGTCGTCATTTGTGTCTCGGTGCTTGTTGATTGCTAATTTATATTATATTTATATTTTTTATATTTATTAATATTTTTTTAGTTTTCTTTTTCTCTTATTTTTCAGTTTTTTCCTTTTTTTTAGTTTTTTCTTTTTTAGTTTTTTTTTGTTTTTTACCTTTTTTTAGTTTTTTCAGTTTTTTTAGTTTTTTAGCTTTTTTAGTTTTTTTATTAGTTTTTAATATTTTTTATATTTATTAATATTTTTTTAGTTTTCTTTTTCTCTTATTTTTCAGTTTTTTCCTTTTTTTTAGTTTTTTCTTTTTTAGTTTTTAGTTTTTTTTTGTTTTTTACCTTTTTTTAGTTTTTTAGTTTTTTTTAGTTTTTTAGCTTTTTTAGTTTTTTTATTAGTTTTTAGTTTTTTTTTTAGTTTTTGCCTTTTTTTAGTTTTTTCAGTTTTTTTTAGTTTTTAGTTTTTTACCTTTTTTTAGTTTTTTTTAGTTTTTTAGCTTTTTTAGTTTTTTTTCTTTTTAGTTTTTTTTTGTAGTTTTTACCTTTTTTAGTTTTTTTTCTTCTTTTGTATTAGTGTGAAATAATTCAGACGTCATATGCGGACAAACACGACGTCACTCGACAGACAGACAGACAGACATAACCCACAAACAACTTATTTTTATATATATTTATTCATATTTTTTTAGTTTTCTTTTTCTCTTTTATTTTTTAGTTTTTTTTAGTTTTTTACCTTTTTTTAGTTTTTTTTAGTTTTTTTAGTTTTTTAGCTTTTTTAGTTTTTTTTATTAGTTTTTATTTTTTTTTGTAGTTTTTGCCTTTTTTTATTTTTTTCAGTTTTTTTTTGTTATTAGATTTTTACCTTTTTTTAGTTTTTTTTTAGTTTTTTAGCTTTTTTAGTTTTTTTTTCTTTTTAGTTTTTTTTGTAGTTTTTACCTTTTTTAGTTTTTTTCTTCTTTTGTATTAGTGTGAAATAATTCAGACGTCATATGCGGACAAACATGACGTCACCTGATCCACAGATCCACACACAGACAACTTATTTTTATATATATAGATATATATATATATATATATATATATATATATATATATATATATATATATATATATATATATATATATATATATATATATATATATATATATATGTATATCTATATATATAAAAATAAGTTGTCTGTGGATGGATGGATGGATGTGTCAGGTGACGTCACCTGAAAAAACTGGATCAGGTGACGTCAAAACTGAAAAAACTAAAAAAGGCAAAAACTACAAAAAAAACTAAAAACTAATAAAAAAAATAAAAAAGCTAAAAAACTAAAAAAACTATAAAGGTAAAAACCAATAAAAAACTAAAAAAAAACTGAAAAAACTAAAAAAAGGCAAAAACTACAAAAAAAACTAAAAACTAATAAAAAAAGTAAAAAAGCTAAAAAACTAAAAAAACTAAAAAAAAACTAAAAAAAGGTAAAAAACTAAAAAAAATAAAAAATAAAAAAAAACTAAAAAAAAGGAAAAAACTGAAAAATAAGCTAAAATAAAGGTAAAAACCAATAAAAAACTAAAAAAAAAAAGGAAAAAACTAATAAATGACGACACTCAAAGAGAAAGCGACCAGGACAAAAGGAATGTTCGATTAGCAATCAACAAAGCACAGGGACACAGGGAGTATAAATGACGACCAGGACATAAGTAAAAAAAAAAACTATCTATATATATAAAAATAAGTTGTCAAACTAAAAAAAGGCAAAAACTACAAAAAAAACTAAAAACTAATAAAAAAGCTAAAAAACTAAAAAAACTAAAAAAAAGGCAAAAACTACAAAAAAAACTAAAAACTAATAAAAAAAATAAAAAAGCTAAAAAACTAAAAAAACTAAAAAAACTAAAAAAAGGTAAAAAACTAAAAAAACTAAAAACTAAAAAAAACTAAAAAAAGGAAAAAACTGAAAAATAAGCTAAAATAAAGGTAAAAACCAATAAAAAACTAAAAAAAAACTGAAAAAACTAAAAAAAGGCAAAAACTACAAAAAAACTAAAAACTAATAAAAAAAGTAAAAAAGCTAAAAAACTAAAAAAACTAAAAAAACTAAAAAAAACTAAAAAAAGGTAAAAAACTAAAAAAAATAAAAAATAAAAAAAAACTAAAAAAAAGGAAAAAACTGAAAAATAAGCTAACATAAAGGTAAAAACCAATAAAAACTAAAAAGAAAAAAAGGAAAAAACTAAAAAAAATTTTCATCTAAAAAACTAAAAAAAAACTAAAAAAGGTAAAAACTAAAAGAACTAAAAAAGAAAAAAAAAAATGACGACACTCAAAGAGAAAGCGACCAGGACAAAAGGAATGTTCGATTAGCAATCAACAAAGCACCGGGACATAGGGAGCATAAATGACGACCAGGACATAAGTAAAAAAAAAATTAACAAAACTAAAAAGAAGGTAAAAACTACAAAAAAACTAAAAAGAAAAAAAAACTAAAAACTAATAAAAAAACTAAAAAATCTAAAAATCTAAATAAACTAAAAAAGAAAAAAAAAGGAAAAAAATAAAGGAGAAAAACAAAACTAAAAAACGAATGTATATACAGACCGGTACACCGGGATACAAATGACGACCGGGACACAGGGAATATAAATGACGACCGGGACACAGGGACACAACTACAACGGGGACACCGGGGGAAACAGGGGGATATAAATGACGACCGGGACAAAAAAACTAAAAAGAAAAAAAAACTAAAAACTAATAAAAAAACTAAAAAATCTAAAAATCTAAATAAGCTAAAAAAGAAAAAAAAAGGAAAAAAATAAAGGAGAAAAACAAAACTAAAAAACGAATGTATATACAGACCGGGACACCGGGATACAAATGACGACCGGGACACAGGGAATATAAATGACGACCGGGACACAGGGACACAACTACAACGGGGACACCGGAGGAAACAGGGGGATGTAAATGACGACCGGGACACCGGGACAGGGAATGGTCGATTAGCAATCACCATCAACAAAGCTCAAGGGCAATCATTAGAATCATGAGGTATAGATCTGAATACAGATTGTTTTCCCATGGACCATTATATGTTGCATGTTCAAGAGTCGGTAAACCTGACAATCTATTTATATGCAAAGACAATGGGACAGCAAAGAATGTTGTATATTCGCAAGTTTTACGTAGTTAAAACCATATATATATATATCTATCTATATTCACAGGTGGGACATAGGGACACAACTACAATGGCGCGTAACTATTATGGCGCGTAACGACTTACGCGCGCGGGGGGGCGCGAAGTGCCCCCACCAACTAGGTGTTGGGGTGGCGCGAAGCGCCACCCCAACAGCTAGTATCTATATATATAAAAATAAGTTGTCTGTCTGTCTGTGGATGGATGGATCAGGTGACGTCACCTGAAAAAACTGGATCAGGTGACGTCAAAACTGAAAAAACTAAAAAAAGGCAAAAACTACAAAAAAAAACTAAAAACTAATAAAAAAAATAAAAAAGCTAAAAAACTAAAAAAACTAAAAAAAGGCAAAAACTACAAAAAAAACTAAAAACTAATAAAAAAGCTAAAAAACTAAAAAAACTAAAAAAACTAAAAAAAGGCAAAAACTACAAAAAAAACTAAAAACTAATAAAAAAAATAAAAAAGCTAAAAAACTAAAAAAACTAAAAAAACTAAAAAAAGGTAAAAAACTAAAAAAACTAAAAACTAAAAAAAAACTAAAAAAAAGGAAAAAACTGAAAAATAAGCTAAAATAAAGGTAAAAACCAATAAAAAACTAAAAAAAAAACTGAAAAAACTAAAAAAAGGCAAAAACTACAAAAAAAACTAAAAACTAATAAAAAAAAGTAAAAAAGCTAAAAAACTAAAAAAACTAAAAAAAGGTAAACAACCAAAAAAAATAAAAAATAAAAAAAAAACTAAAAAAAAGGAAAAAACTGAAAAATAAGCTAAAATAAAGGTAAAAACCAATAAAAAACTAAAAAGAAAAAAAGGAAAAAACTAAAAAAAATTTTCATCTAAAAAACTAAAAAAAACTAAAAAAGGTAAAAACTAAAAGAACTAAAAAAGAAAAAAATAAATGACGAAACTCAAAGAGAAAGCGACCAGGACAAAAGGAATGTTCGATTAGCAATCAACAAAGCACCGGGACACAGGGAGTATAAATGACGACCAGGACATAAGTAAAAAAAAAAAACTATCTATATATATAAAAATAAGTTGTCTGTGGATCTGTGGATCGTGGATCAGGTGACGTCACCTGAAAAAACTGGATCAGGTGACGTCAAAACTGAAAAAACTAAAAAAAGGCAAAAACTACAAAAAAAACTAAAAACTAATAAAAAAGCTAAAAAACTAAAAAAACTAAAAAAAAGGCAAAAACTACAAAAAAACTAAAAACTAATAAAAAAAATAAAAAAGCTAAAAAACTTAAAAAAACTAAAAAAACTAAAAAAAGGTAAAAAACTAAAAAAACTAAAAACTAAAAAAAACTAAAAAAAAAGGAAAAAACTGAAAAATAAGCTAAAATAAAGGTAAAAACCAATAAAAAACTAAAAAAAAACTGAAAAAACTAAAAAAAGGCAAAAACTACAAAAAAACTAAAAACTAATAAAAAAAGTAAAAAAGCTAAAAAACTAAAAAACTAAAAAAACTAAAAAAACTAAAAAAAACTAAAAAAGGTAAAAAACTAAAAAAAATAAAAAATAAAAAAAAAATAAAAAAAAAGGAAAAAACTGAAAAATAAGCTAACATAAAGGTAAAAACCAATAAAAAACTAAAAAGAAAAAAAGGAAAAAACTAAAAAAAATTTTCATCTAAAAAACTAAAAAAAACTAAAAAAGGTAAAAACTAAAAGAACTAAAAAAGAAAAAAATAAATGACGACACTCAAAGAGAAAGCGACCAGGACAAAAGGAATGTTCGATTAGCAATCAACAAAGCACCGGGACACAGGGAGTATAAATGACGACCAGGACATAAGTAAAAAAAAAAATTAACAAAACTAAAAAGAAGGTAAAAACTACAAAAAAACTAAAAAGAAAAAAAAACTAAAAACTAATAAAAAAAATAAAAAATCTAAAAATCTAAATAATCTAAAAAAGAAAAAAAAAGGAAAAAAATAAAGGAGAAAAACAAAACTAAAAAACAAATGTATATACAGACCGGTACACCGGGATACAAATGACGACCGGGACACAGGGAATATAAATGACGACCGGGACACAGGGACACAACTACAACGGGGACACCGGGGGAAACAGGGGGATATAAATGACGACCGGGACAAAAAAACTAAAAAGAAAAAAAAACTAAAAACTAATAAAAAAACTAAAAAATCTAAAAATCTAAATAAGCTAAAAAAGAAAAAAAAAGGAAAAAAATAAAGGAGAAAAACAAAACTAAAAAACGAATGTATATACAGACCGGGACACCGGGATACAAATGACGACCGGGACACAGGGAATATAAATGACGACCGGGACACAGGGACACAACTACAACGGGGACACCGGGGGAAACAGGGGGATGTAAATGACGACCGGGACACTGGGACAGGGAATGGTCGATTAGCAATCACCATCAACAAAGCTCAAGGGCAATCATTAGAATCATGAGGTATAGATCTGAATACAGATTGTTTTCCCATGGACCATTATATGTTGCATGTTCAAGAGTCGGTAAACCTGACAATCTATTTATATGCAAAGACAATGGGACAGCAAAGAATGTTGTATATTCGCAAGTTTTACGTAGTTAAAACCATATATATATATATATATATATATATATATATATATATATATATATATATATATATATATATATATATATCTATCTATATTCACAGGTGGGACATAGGGACACAACTACAATGGCGCGTAACTATTATGGCGCGTAACGACTTACGCGCGCGGGGGGGCTTGGGGGGGGGGGGGGCGCGAAGCGCCCCCACCAACTAGGTGTTGGGGTGGCGCGAAGCGCCACCCCAACAGCTAGTATATATATATATATATATATATATATATATATATATATATATATATATATATATATGTGTGTGTGTGTGTGTCTGTGTGTATTTGTCTATGTGTGTGTGTGTCGAGTGACGTCATGTTTGTGTGTCGACTGACGTCATGTTTGTCGACTGACGAAATTACAGACCGGGACATCGGGACACAAATGACGACCGGGACATAGGGAATATAAATGACGACCGGGACACTCAAAGAGAAAACGACTGGGACACCGGGACACAGGGAATATAAATGACGACCGCGACACTCAAAGAGAAATTACGGACTGGGACACCGGGACACAAATGACGACCGGGACACAGGGAAACAACTACTACGGGGACGCTGGAGGCACAGGGGGATATATAAATGACGACGGGGACACAGGGAATGTTCGATTAGCAATAACCATCAACAAAGCTCAAGGGTAATCATTAGAATAATGAGGTATAGATCTGAATACAGATTTTTTTTTCCAAGGACAATTATATGTTGCATCTTCAAGAGTCGGTAGTCCTGACAATCTATTTATATGCACAGAAAATGGGACAGCCAAGAATGTTGTATATTCGCAAGTTTTAAGTAGTTAAAAATATATATATATATATATATCTATATTCACAGGTGGGACACAGGGACACAACTACAATGGTGCATATGGCGCGTAACGACTTACGCGCGGGGGGGGGGGCTTGGTGGGCACGAAGCGCCCCCACCAACTAGGTTTTGGGGTCCCCAACAGCTAGTATTTATACATATATATATATATATATATATATATATATATATATATATATATTGCCATATTTCCTATACTTACTTCCATGGATTCCAATTTTATGTAATAATTTAAACTTACCGGAGAACTATTTCTCTTTGTTCCTTCTAAGTTTATCACGGATTTTAAACGGTTTTCTGATTATTTCAAAGTGTTCTGCAATGGGAAAAACGTATATCTAAGGTTTAAAATGTTGATTTGAACCTTAGTTAAACCTTAGTTTAATGTCGATTTAAACGTTAAAAAATGTTGATTAAATCGTCTTTCCACTTAGTTCTTTTTGTCTTTAATATTTTTGCAGTTTTTGAATATGCGTTGGTCGACTTCTAGGTGAGAGAGGTAAAACTTGGTCTGGACTTGGGCCCCTTCTTCAAGAAAATACCCAAAAATACATAGGTCTTATATGGATATTATTGTCCATCCTGCTTTGATCCTGTTCGCAGCTACAAATATTAGACACGTTTTTGTTGTTTGTTTTTTTTCATAATGCTGCTTCGTTCGCAGATGTCACTTGTTCAATTTATTTGTTACGATAAATGGTCCAAATCTGTGAAAAACTTAGCCAAAACAAGTGCTTCATTTTCCCATGATGTCATTTTCCATGGTGTCCTCAAGATTTTGGAAATAGCTTGTATATGCATTTAAAAATTTAAAAAAATCCCCCGCCCCATAAATTTTCGTGAAATTGGCTCACTGGCCCTAATTCAAGTTTACCAAATTTGTGCAGTTGAATGACTTGGGCACTACATCTCAATATTTTAGAATGTGATGTTCCTCCAGAAATGATACTGCTTACTTAACTAAAGATCTAAATAAACGAAATTAATTGAGCTAAACTGAATTAAACTAAACTAAATTAATTGAGTAAACTAATGGTAATATAAAGTACATACTTTCGATAACGGTAAACTATATTTATAATTGAACCCATGCATACTCTGATTCAAGAACCCGTAGTAAGGATAAAATCGATCAAAGGAATACAAATGGGACACTTGGGCATTAGATGGGGGCATTCAACCTGTTATACGGGTTTTGGGATATAGTTATCTAATTCACCTTGTTTCTCTCTAGATATTTATACGTGAACTGCAGACCTTGGCCACCCAATTACCATATTGATCACCCCCTTGATCCTCCTCCCATAGCGCAGGAGATTGATATACATGTTATTGATATGGAAATATTAAAACCAGTTGGAAAACTCCTTCGAGCTCATAAAGCCTATACTCCAAATGACGAATGCTTTTTCATTTTTTTAGATGTCTCGGAGGACTATGTTGCTAGGTATGTTTCTTGTTTATTTATGATTTCTTATATTTTACATATAATTCCACCTTTATAATCCCGTATAATTGAACATTATATTACCATATAGTGTTTTTGCTTCTTTTTTTCTAACTCCCCTTCTGTCCCGTTCTTCTCCTCTTCCAAATGTATAACTCCATACTCTAAAAATATTTTGAGTCATCCTCCAAAAATGCTGTATTTTGGATTTGATCAAAATTCGCTCAAAGAAAATTATCTGGCAGTCTATATGATAACCAACTGTTGTTGTATTTTTGTTTTTCTTTTTATCCTTAATCCATGTTTTTAGATTAAGTGACTGTACAACTGTACCCTTCAGACTGCACAAAGTTAATATTTAATCACTTTCTCAATTTGTGTTTTGTTCTAGCCTTCCAGCCTCTAAATCTAAATACTATACTGTCAATTTGGTATTATAAAAATTACCATTATGGGTTACCATAAAATAATAAAACATTATTTTTAACATACTGGTAAAATTACCAAATTTACCAAAATTGGTATTTGGTATTTTTATACAAACCGTTTGGCTTATATTTTTACATCCAAGCGACTGAACTTCTTTGGCAGACTACATTATAAATTTCAATTTTTAATAAGAGCTTTGTAAATTAGATTTACTTTAATTAAAAATTGGAAGAATTAACGACAGTACTGATTTTGCACAGCTGTGACTTGCACCAAAAAGACAAGACACTCACATCATTGTATTCATTTGTCTCACATCAATCCATTCACCGAGCCAGAATTAAGATATTACATAAAGTTTTTATTGGAGAAGGTTCTAAATTTGCTTAAAAGTAGGAAAATTGTCTTTTTTTCTACAGTTTCCGACAAATATTCAATGTATTTTCCATCTATGAAACTATGTACACCGAATTTCAAAATATAGTTTGGTAGATGGAAGGAACTGAATCTCAGCTATAGAATGACAGCAAGTGGTCGTCTTTCGTTGATATATTAAAACTCTAAGAGAGCTGAAAAATTAAACTCCAAAAATTACACTGGGAACATAAGCCTTAACGTAAACCCATGCTATTCATAATTTTGTACTTTTGGTTTAATTGAAAGTCATTTATGAAGAAAGAAAATTATGAAGAAACATGAAAAAAATTGAAAATGATATAACAAAAAATGACATTAAAATACTTTCTGATTTGAAAAAGGATAAGACCCTTACTATCACTAGGGCAGATAAAGGCAATACTATTGTAATTATGGACACTGATGATTATGATCGTAAAATGAATACAATCATTTCGGATACCACTTTTTACAAGAAATTGGATTTCGATCCTACGGATAAATATGTAAAGTCGATTAGAAAGGAATTGGAGTCCCTGAAAAATAATTTGCACATTACCCCGCAATTTTATAATAAATTTTATCCAAGAGGTTGTTCCGCACCAAAGATCTATGGTCTACCCAAAATTCATAAGACGGGAGTCCCCCTCCGTCACATTGTATCAACTTTTTCATCACCAGTGGCGAAATTAGGAAAGTGGTTGTCGGTGGCATTGCGTCCACTCTTAGGAACACAAAAATCATATATAAAAAATTCCACTGATCTTACTAATAAGTTAAAAAATTTCACATTGCAGAAGAATTCAATTCTCTGTAGTTTTGATGCGGTGTCCATGTATTCAAATTGTAACGTGAAAAAGTGCGAGGATATATTAAGGATTAAATTACAAAAGCACTTTGATTTGATGCAAGATGTGACCATGGCGAGTTTGGAGATTGAAGTCATTATGAAATTAGTTATTCTTGCAAATGAACATTCTCTTTATTTTGGTTTTAGAGGTGAACTTTACAAACAGGTGTTTGTTTTGGCTATGGGGGCATCTCTCTCCCCTTTGTTGGCAAATCTCTTCATGGAATCTATTGAAACCTCCGCCATACACAGTTTTAGGCTCTCTCCTTGTTTCTGGGGCAGATTCATGGATGATGTGGTCTGCATTTGGAAACACGGTTTAGAGTCTTTCGACCTTTTCCATAAACATCTAAATAGTTTTGACAAAAACGTAAAATTTACAGTAGAGTTTGAAGAAAGTGATAAACTACCTTTTCTGGATATCTTATTGATTAAAAGTGAGTCCCATTTACTTTTTTCAGTATATAGAAAGCCTACTCACAGTGATAGGTATTTGAGCTTTCACTCTTGCCACCCTATTTCAGTGAAACGAGGGGTTGTGATTGCACTGGTGGAAAGAGCTTTCAGAATTTGTTCCCGGGAGTTTTTAGATTCTGAATTGTTGTATTTGAGGGATGTTTTATTTTGTAATAGCTACCCGGTTAAATTCATTGATGAAATAGTAAAAAATAGACGCATTAAACACAACAATAGGGTTACAGTGCACAGAATTAAACTTACCGAAAAGTTTCATTTCTTTACCTTATGTACCCACTTTGGGGGAGATGCTTAAAAGAATTTTAGGTAAACATAACATTGATACTTGTTTCCAATCAGTGAGACCATTAGGTAGTTTTCTTAATTCTGGGAAGGATTTAACCCGGGGGGATTTAGTTAGTGGGGTGTATAAAATTCCTTGTTCCTGTGGGAAGTTTTATATTGGTAGAACTCACCAACAATTTACTGAAAGATTTATTGAGCATCGCAACTCAATAGAAAAAACCCTACAACTAAGAAAGCCTCCCGAAACTTTTGTTTCGGGTCTAGCTGAACATACATTCTTTTACCCCGAACATTTTATACAATTCGATGAGGCTACAGCTATTTCTAATGATAGAGGTTTTACTCAGTGGGCGAGGGAGGCTATAGAAATGAAAAAACATATATTTGCTAATATTTCAATAAATAGAGACACAGGGAATTTAAATATTGACCCAATTTATGATATTCTTTTAAAAATGAACCAATAGTCGATGGGGGAATTAAAATTTTACACAATCACCAGGGGACAAGATTAACCACTAGACCAAAAAGAGTTGCTTCAATGTTAGCTTACAAGAGGATTATTTCGCAACAGAATAATTAACTAAGTTTCAATTTTCATAATTTTTCCTCGATTGCTCTTTGATTCTCATTGAAGCTACTCAAATAGCTGCTTTTCCCTACGTGGATAACTAGCGACAATTGTATTTATTATTATTGGTGGTGGTTTTTATTTGTTTTTAAATTAGTTTTCTTTTAATTTTCTATCTTGTGCTGAAGACGCCTTGTTTGGATACAGGCGAAATTTCCGCGTTGTTTTAGTCTTTCAATTCTACTGGCCCTCGTCTCGTTTGAAGTTTTCTTTTTGCCGAGTTTTATCTCTCTTGGTTGTTTATTATGAAGAAAGAAATGTGCGAGATAATATAATTAGTTCGGGAAAAAATAAGATAGACGCGTGATCGCAACATACAAAAGCTATAAGTCTGTGGGCTGTACAGTATGCGCTGTCTGTCCACGCTTGGCTTGCAGGCCATAGTTAGCCCATGCCTATTTTAAATGAATCTTTATTTTAGTGGGGCCGAGGACAAGCACGGTTATCTTTGGGATCGGCACTATGGAACTTGTATTGCCAAATATCCTCATGAAGATGTTGTCAACGCTATTGCGTTCAACCCAAAAGATCCTGAAATGCTTGTCACCGCCTCCGATGATTTTACGCTGAAGATATGGCGATCAAGATCGCTTTGTAACCATCTTGAGATTGACACAAGTGATTGTGGAAAAGGAGCTGAAACAAGATCTAAAATTAAGTGATTTTTATTAGAACTTTATGCAACATAGTTTAGCTCTATTTCATCAAAAGAATTGGGAAGGTTTAAAGAAGTACCAAGCGTAGTGAAATCGAAATCTGATTATTGAATTGGTTAACTAGAAACTTCTGAAGGCTATATAACTATGCCCCCAAGTTAGCTCCTGGTGCAAGACTGTAAGTTATGCATATTGCCTATTGTTTATATACAAGGTGTTTTCTTTGAATCTAGAAAAGAGGGCATGTTTGATCCTATAAATAAAAAAAAGCATGGAACATTAAGGTCAAACCTTAGGGAAATGTCAAGAAGAAAACCAAACAATCAAAAACATTTTTGCCTTTATTGGTTGCGAAAAGGAAATACCGGCAATATTTACAATGATTGATGGTATCAGCCGTCACATCAATAGGAAAATTTGTAGGATCATCTTCAACTAATAGCAGCTGTATATATATATATCGTAAAATATTAAGGAAAATTAGGAAATTCCATTTCTAATGAAAAAAGCCCTCCATATGCCGCTAGTTTTTGGCAGTAGCGGGTGCGTAATTTTGAAAAAAACAAATAGCAAAGAAATAAGGTGAAAAAAATTGCAGAAAAAAAACCTAAAACACTAAAGTATAGTATTTGGGGTCAACAGATTATTAATGTTTGAGTTTCTACGGACAAAATGCGCTGTCATTTCTCGTGAATTAGTTTTGCTTATTTGTTCTCATGTTAACGTGGTAACACCGACGAAAAATTTTAAAACTATCAGAAGAAAAATCTTAGAAAATCGGGATTTTTAGTTCAGGACCTCAGATTGATCCAGGGGGGGGGTAAAAATTGCTTTTATTTTGATTTACTTGGTAATTTACCCAAAAAATGATTCTTAGAGCCTGGTCATCTTCAGAGATGAGCGGTCGAAATACATTCAATTGGTGCAGTTATTCAGACTATTTGACATCTGGTTTTGTACAAAAATTTTCTGGTAAAATATTTGATATTTTTGAAAGGTGGGTGCATATGCTGTTTCAAAAAGGTAATAATCATATACGAAATATATATAAAATTTATATTATTTATGCATATTGATCAAGAACATATCGTACTCACCTAGGGATTGATAAAAGCTATCGTGGAAAAGGGAGTGAAGTTAGATATGAAAAAAATTTCTAATTTAATTGACAGATTTTGTAGACTTCGATGTATTATCTTCTTCTACTTTCCTGCTTCCTCCATTTTTAGTTATACTTTTATCTGAATGGCTATTTGGACTAAAAAGATTTATTTTAGCTCTATATTCAGAGGCGATGCCCTTCTTTATTATATTTCATTGGTGTTGTTATTGTTTTAGAACTGCAAGGGTTACTTATCTAACTAATTATAACTTCCCTGGATGTGATCTACTAAATGCAACAATACATAATATCCACTAGCATGATATCCCTGAAATTGCCTTGTCTTGGATGTTTCAGGAAAGTTCCTCCTCTAATTGTTTACGCTATTATTACCTACTACAATTAAGACGGTTAATCTTGTTCAGCAGAGGAGTGATCTTGACGTGGTTAAACTCCCTAACAGTCAGAATTTCACAGATGCTCCTTTCTTTGCTGAAAAAAATGTGTTTAGTTTGTTTATTGCTGAATTAATTTTTCCCTGTCCATTTCTAGGCTTGATTCAAGCCCTTCATACTCCCCCTAGGTTGGGGAAAATCATGCAAAAATACACAGTGATCGATTGCACAATGGCTAAGAGAGAGGCGGGGGAATCCCAGAATAAATTCAGACAGAGACTGTGGAGGTGGACATCTGTTACGTTCCTGTGTAAAAAGGCATTTTTTAGGCACTGCAAAAGTCATACCACCCGTTCCAGTAATATTTGTTACTGCAGAATGACTTGATGTCATATTTTAGCTATTCCTAGATTAGGGCCTTTTTACCACTAAACTGCAGTCACTGTAAACCAAGTCTGGACTATTGTAATGGGTGATTCGAAGGGTAGCGCATCTCGGTTTGAACCCCATCTAAATATAGATATTCACCTAAAACACATATATAATCCATACCTGCATCTAGGGAAGGGGGGTCTATTCCCCTGAGATTTATAACCATCAACAGATGATTTAGTTTATCTGTTGATGGTGGCCATTGTATATGTATATTAAACTGTTCTTTATTCTTCATGGAAAAGCAGTGTGGTCTTCGAAAATACCTACGCTTGAGATTTGCTTGGACAAGCGTTCTTGGAAAAACAAAAGGGTGAACCTATGTGCACCTACCTAAAATTGCTTTTTTCATATTTTACCCCCACCCTGCCCCAAATCAAAACCCTTTTGATCTTGGTCTTAGTAATGTATCTATAAGCTCTTATTTAAAAAGCAAAAAAGGCGAGATTCTCAACTGATAAAGGAACATCGCGAATAAATTGTAAAATTTACAAGATCCAAAAATTAGCCCCTACTTATGTGCGTCTGCGTGTAAGGTGGAATCCGGCGTTTACCCCCCCCCCTGGAAAATACACGCCCTTCCCTAGTCTCTAGTCACTTTCGACTTTCAAAAAAAGGACTAACTCTTAATTTTTGACGTAATGAGCACCCTTCGAAGTTTCTGCGACCATTAGGTGGATGTAGGGATGAGCAAGTGGTTGTCCCCCTCCTATACAGAGCCAAATCTACTCATTTTGGGGTTTAATGTTACTCTTTGCTGTCAAAATAATAGTATAGACCACAAATATTCCCAGAAATCAAGAGTAATGAAATATCAATTTCACATTTTTGATGTGTTTTTTAAAAGTTTGTTTGTACCACTCCCTCCCCCTGAAGAAACAACCCTCCAAACAAAAGTTCTGGGTACAGCCCTGGGGATTATATATAAATTTCTATCTCCACTCTCCCTTAGAACTAACTGTGTATTTACCTGAAGGCTCAATGAGAGTTGGAGTGTTTTGGCATTAAAATGCACCCTTTGAGGCATCTCCTTCCCTCGCTAACTACAAAACAATCAGAGAACCCCAGAAATTTAAAGCCCTTATATGCAAATGTTTGAAATTGTAAAACAACGGGGAATTTACCTAAGACATTGGAATTTGTGTAAACCTTAAAAGGGACCATATATAAGTGGGACTGCCTCTTCCTCATCCCCACCTTCACCTCTTGGCTGTAGTAACTTCGGAGGATTCTTACTCGATCCGAAATTGAGGGTCCTGGTCCTTTTTTATAAGTGGAAAGTGATTGGAGACCAACCAGCCACGGTGGGTATTTTCCGGGGGGGTAAACGTCTAGCCCAGTATAAAGTACCCTGGGCAACCATTCTAAAGTATTTGATTGTGCGGTAAAAACAAATCATTTCTCTCTCTTTCTCCTTTTGTTTATTGTTTTTACCCTATACTCGTTTCAAGTATTACGAAAAACTATGTTATTTCATGTACTTTATTAAGTGATTTATTAAATGGTCTTTTTTCTTCGTATAGTGTCCTTATCTACCTTGGTTCTTGTTCTATTGTATTTACATATATTTTTTCGTTGGTCTTTTACTACGTTTTCTTAACTTAAGCTACTATTTAAGATCAATTCTAGTGCTTTCAATTCTAGTTTTATTGTTTATTAGTTTTCATTTTTGACCGTTCCGTGCATTTTATATAATACCGGAATAATTACGGAATGTGCATTACTGGAATGTTAATAAAATTTTAAGTTTTAAGGGCTCTTTATTTTTACTAGGTTCGTGACGCCAAGATGCCGCTAGTCTTTATAATGTAAATGTTTTGACGTTGAACATATAAACGAAACGTGTGAGACGTTTGAGACGCCTTTTGTTGCCTCAGCTCTGTTAGAGTTAGTTTTATTTTAATATTTACTTCTAAAATATGAATATAAACCAAAATACTTTTGAAGCGAATAGGGGATCCTTTAAAAAAGATACCAAAAAATCTGGTGCTTTTATTGCCTCAGCTGTAGTAGGAAGAATTTGAGTTTAGTAATTAGTTAAAAATAAGGATGTATATTTCAGTAAAAATACTTTGAAGTGACTGACGTTGTCTTTTTGAAAGATTTCAAGGCATCTTATTCGGAGGAGCCCAGTCTCCACTGAGCTGTTTTTTTGGTCCCGAAAGGTCTTGGACGAATCGTGGGGAAATTCCTTACATGATTTACTTGTTAACGGCAGATTTAGTCGTAGAAATACTTCCGAAGTGATGGAGAAGATGTTTTTTACAAGATTGTCAGGGAATCTAGTGTTTTGTTGGGATTTTTTAGGGGGAGGAGGGATCAAGAATGTCGCTCACAGAGTTTGTGCCAAAATTTCGAGAAAAATTTATTGAGAGAAAATAAGCTATCAATGGGCTTTTAATGACAAGTAGTAACGAGCTTAAAATATAACTCTAAAACTAGTATATCAAGCCTATCGTGACAAGGACGTGCGCTTTGTGGATACTTTAGGTCTGAGCCCCCCCCCCCCCCAAAGGAAAATGTAAGTTTTTTTCTGAATTCAAGGCTAATTGTTTTTCGAATTATGTAAAACTATTGTTTTTATTATTGGACTCCTCGAAAAAAAGTCCTGTGTACGTTTCTGATTGATTCATGGTACTGAACTCCAAGTAGAGCGCAACTCGTGTGATTACCAACCAAAACCTCATAAAATGTTCTATTGAAAATAATATATCCATCAAAGGATTTAATTTTTATCCTGATTCCAAAATCGACAAACTTATTTACATACGCCCTATTTGTCTTCCTTCTCGTCGCTATCATCACTGGCTATGCATTTTTTTCTTACATGATCGAATATGAACAATAAATTCATACGACCAAAGCCAAGCTTTACTCATGAAATTTGTCTATTTATCGAAATAGGGATTTCTCCCTCATTATTTACCGTAATAATAAAAATAAAAGATTCTAGAACCTGTGAAATCTCTAAAAAAATGTTGAGAAAA
Source organism: Artemia franciscana (assembly GCF_032884065.1). Classification (NCBI taxonomy): domain Eukaryota; kingdom Metazoa; phylum Arthropoda; class Branchiopoda; order Anostraca; family Artemiidae; genus Artemia; species Artemia franciscana. The sequence continues at coordinate 43,459,090 of NC_088871.1, read as the reverse complement.
GGGAAACCCCACTAGATGCGTCATTGTGTTTAGAAAGTCAAATATGTGTGTCCATTGAGAGAAAGATCTTCACTAACACGTTATCACTAAACGGCTTATTTTTATTCTGAAGATAACGTTATCAATCCTCTCGCTTATCAGCAATTGTAGGATTTTCAGAAATTTCGACTTAATGTATGGTTGGTATCGAGATAGTTATTTTGGTGAGTTAATTATTTTACTTTTATCGTGATTTTTATTGTAGCTAACTCTCTTCTTTACTCGACGTTAGATGCATTTCCGCCACTAATCTATGTATTATTTCAATAAGAGCTTGAATGATTTATCTTTTAAAATTGCCCAGTTTAAAATATGTAATCTCTGAAATGATATAGACAGAGGCTCTGGAGGATGTGGGGTTCATTGACCTCATTATTTTTTTTACATTTAGTGGATTATGTGCTTAAAGTGAAAATTTTCGTGAATCTATTAGTTCAAGTAAGTGATTCCGTCAAAATTCAAAAAACTGCGCATTGTTTGCTATTTGCTATCTTGTTCACCGGCACAGATGCAGAAGCTTCAGGAGGTAGTTTTGGAGACAAAATCCTTTTGGAGACAAAATCCATCTAGAGTAAACGAAACCTTGAGGTCAGTGCTCCCTGACCCCCCCCCCCCCCCTCTCAGTTGATGCTCCTGTTGCCTTAACCGTCTATTCTAAACAATCAATAACTCGAAACATTTCTAAGAAATGGTTAAAAGTCGTGTTATATGCGGTAATGTTCCCTTCAGGCTGATGAACTACGACCTTTTCCAAGGAAGAAAAATTTGAATCGGTAAATTTTGAAAATTATTACAATTCTTATAATCTTATAATTTCAACTGGTAAGAGCATGGTTTGGACGGGCGGTTTGTTTTAATAGGGGGTGGGAGGGTCCCACTATTGAAAATTTTATTGGTCATTCCAAAGTCAAAAATTTTACGCACACTGTTCTTAAAATGGATATTTTTACCAAAAAGTGGTAGGAGAGTTTAAGATTATGCTACACCCCTTACCAATCCGGTGAATTTCAGGGGAGAGAGAGGCAGAACCTAAATAACCTGAAAAAAAGTTGAATTATATGGAAAATCAAGCAAATTATATTGAAAAGGAAGCAAATTATATGAAAAGTCATAAAAAATCTGGATGTTTTCTAAGGATATTTGTAGTAATGAATCTTTAATTATCGTGGTTTAATTTTTGATTCAAAAAATTCAAAGCAAAAGTGTAATGTATTGTATTAAAAATTCATCAACGAATCTCAATGTAGAAATAAATCTTTAATGTTCATTTCAGTTACCCGAAATGTATCCAGAAATATATGATTTTTTCTTTATTTTTAGCCTTTTTTACCCCTGCATGGAAAACGTACGCATGTAGTTTGTTTTTAATTGTCGAGTTCTAAAGTAAGCATTGTAGGAGGCTTATCTGTAGGGCTCTAGGTTTTTTATTTTGCACATTTATTTAACCATGTAACAAAATATTTAAACCATGCGTCATTTAGAAACCTCTTCTGTTCTTTTCTGTTCTGTTCTTTTCTGTTCAGATATTTAAAGTTACCAACAGCAAATATTTAAACCATGCGTCATTTAGAAACCTCTTTGAGTATCTTACCTGAGGGCTACATTATTCATGCAATCTCTCTATTGCATGCATTACAAGTCGACAGTCAACTTGACAATATTTGAAAGATGGGAGGGGGCTGCATGGGAATGTATAGAAAATCGTCGGTTTCACAGAATATCTAACAGTTAATGGTGACAAACTGTAGTAAGGAGTGACCCGGCTCAATAATAACCAAAACTCTAAAAAACGGAATTGTGATAAAGAGAGGACATCAAAAGAATCGTATTTTATGCTGATTTTTTTAATATACAAGTTTCATCAAGTTTAATCTTACCTATCAAAAGTTACGAGCCTGAGAAAATTTGCCCTATTTCTGAAAAAAGTGGGAAACACTCCCTAAAAGTCACAAAATCTTAATAAAAACCACACCATCAGATTCCACGTATCAGAAAACCCTACTGTAGAGGTTTCAAGGTATTATCTGCAAAACCGTGGAATTTTTTATTTTTTGCCAGAAGAAAGATAACGGATGTGTTTTTGTTTTTTTGTTGTTTTTTTCCCCAGGGGTGACCGTGTCGACTCAGTGGTCCTAGAATATCGCAAAAGGGCTCATTCTAATGGAAATTAAAAGGTCTAGTGCTCTTTCCAAGGGACCAAAAGGAATGGAGGGTAACTAGTCCCCCTGCCATGCTCATTGTTCCCCAAGGTCACCAGACCAAAATTTTGAGATAACCATTTTATTTGAGATAGTCAAAAAATCCAATAGCTGTGTCTTTGAGGATGACTCAATACCCCGCAGTCCCGGGGGATGGGCTGCAAGTTATGAACTTTGCCCATTGTCTACATATAGTATTGGTTATTGAGAAGTATACAGACGTTTTCAGGGGGTATTTTGTATGGTGAGGTTTGGGGGTTTCATCCCTTCCTCAATACCTCGCTCTATACGCTAAAGTATGTTTAGTAATTTCAGAAGAGCTATTTATTCAAATTAAACGTCCTTTGTGATACCGGGCCCATTCTTAAAGAATTAGAACAAAATTTGAACTTTAGTGTAAAGACCGAGGTATTGACGAGGGGGGTGAACCCCCTCATATACGTAATACAAATATTTGAATATAGAAGTTCGTTACATAAGTCAATTTTTAAGTTACGTATATTTATTATTGATAAAAACATTCTTAAATAAAATTAAAAGCTCTGGAAGTAAACTGGAAACAAACTGGAGGGAAACTAGCCCCCCCCCCCGTCCCTTTTTTCTCAAAATTGTCCGATAAAAAGTTTGACAAAACAATTTAGCCAAAAAAAAGTAAAACGAAAATGCAAATTTCTTTTTAATTATTCATGTACGGTGAGCCAAAATCGAAACCTCCGTTAATTAAAAAACGTTCATAAATTGAATATAAAAAAACTATTTTTTTACTGAGACTAAGTAGCAGCATTAAAACTTAAAATGAATAGAAGTTAATCTGTATGTGAAAGGGGCTGTCCCCTCCTCAACATCCCTCTTTTTACGCTAAAGTTTTTATTGTTTTAAAAAGTAGAGTTGTGACAAAGAGTCAAATTTTAGCGTAAAGAGTGGGGCGTTGAGGAGGGGACAGCCCTTTTCAAAACTTGTTATTTTTTAATTTAATTGACTTTGAGGCTACAGATGCACTCAACTTGTTTAGTAAATTGTGCTGTACAATTTGAATCTATTGTTGGTGAATTCATATTCTTACCTGATTTGTATATTCATAACCTGATTTGATTCATATTCTTTGGATTGTCCCACAAGTGACCGACCATAACGGTGTGGATCGTTTTCTCTCTTCAATGCGGCTTTTTTGGGTTGGTGAAGTAGGGCTGGAAAGCTCCATACTTTCAATTCTGAATCGTTTCCCACAGAAAATCTCGCCTTCTGGACGTCTGATCACCGTTTCTATAATGACAGTGCTCTAGGAGGTGTGCCCCTCAATAGTGTCAAGGGAGAGAGGAGCATTTCCTCCTCTAGATTTTCTGTCTCCCCCCCCCCCCTTCATCTCGAAAAATACCCGTTTTGGGGCAATTTCGTTTAAAAATGCCTCTTTTTTACTTTTATTGAAAAAATGACCAATTAACAAATTTTCTCCCCCCCCCCCCTAAGTTCGAGAAGTACATTTGGTCCCCCTGTGTGTTTTTTTGGGTTGGCACCTTAAGTGCACCCAAGCATGAGGTGCTGCCCCATCTTCATAGGCAGCAGCGCAATAGCGCTGTCTAAGTAAAGAGCGACAAGGGCAAAATGTTTTTTTTCTCCTGATTAGGATCCCTCGTATAGGAATAGTTCTCACAGAAACTTCAAATGGAGCTCACTCGATTCTTCGAGTTTTCCGTCACCCCCCAACAGCCCTCAAGGTAAGGGCTACAAGTTGTGCTAGTTGCCCATTATTAACATACAAGGTTTTTAGGGAAGGGGTGGTCGTACAAACTTCGGATTGGGGCTCAATCGACTGGAAAATCTGGAAAAAGTTGAACTAGAATCTAGTGGCCTTTCACTCGATTTCTTTATAAGAGTCGAAAGTAATTGAGTGGCAACCAGCCCCTTACCCTAAGCCTATCATTTCCCCAGACGCATCCAGTCAAAATGTTAACATAGCCATTTTGTTCAGCATAATTGAAAGGTCCAGTGATTAAGTTCTGGAAGATAACACCCTCCCAGCAGCCCTTAGGGTAAGGACTATAAGTTATACTAGTTGCCCATTAGTAACATATAAGGATTTTATAGGAGGGGTGGTCGCACAAACTTCGGACATGGCTCAATCAACTGGAAATCCCATATTCTTGCGGCCTTTTTAAGAGTCAATGGTGATCAGAGGGCAGCTATCCCCCACCCCACCCCACATCTTCTTTTCCCCAAATGTTTCTGATCACGATTGTAAGATAGCCTTTTTGTTCAATATAGTCGAAAAGAAAATATAACAATGCCTCCAGGGTTGACACAACCCACCAGAGCCGTAGGGCAACAGTTGCAAGTTATGCCCAGGGGGCATGTAAGGTTCCTGTAGAATAGGTTACCGTATAAACCCTGGATAGGACCTATTTGATAGGAAATAAGAGGTTAAGTGCCTTCTTTAAGAGTCAATAGCGATTGGAAGTCAACCAGCCCTCACCCACGCCCATCAAAATCTAATCAAATCTCTTTTTAAACAAAAATCCAATCAAAATCTCTTTTAAGACGTCTACTTTCTTCAGCATTGTTGTATGGTCTAATAATTTTGCATTAGGTAATGCCACTCCCCCTCCCCACAGTCCTCAAGGCAAGGTCTATAAGTTAGGCAATTCATTCATTGCGTACATATTGTATATGTTATTGAGAAAGGTATGCATGGCTGAACTTGACTTTCCAAAAAATACGAGGGGCATTCAGGCAAGCCTTTTAGAGAGTGTTGAACTAAATCAAAACAAGTTATGTGAATTCGGATTGTCAAAAAGGCGTACATCAGGAATGACCGAGTACATTAATTTAGAACTTCTGGAAAATTATAAGGAAGATGATCAATTGACCAAAAGAAAATATTTGCACGCTGCTGTTACTACTACATCTACAACCACTGCTACTACTACTACTACTACCACTACTAGATTCCCAATGCAGAGGTAAAATTTGAACTAAATCAAGAAACCCTATATGCATGCATATTGTCAAAAGAGCGTAACTCAAGAATTGTTTCGGGTATTAAGCTGGAACTTTCAGAGTTCCAATTGACAAAATGGTAATATATGCATGTCAGGGTTGAAAATTGTTGAAAAAGTTTCTGTAAAATACAAATAGCAAGCCAAGCGGTGGATTCTTATAGAAAAAACCGAAAAGATATAAATAAATTCCAAATAAAAAAAGAATAGATATTAATTTAAAAATACTTTTCCACAAAACGAGTTTTCAAAGAAAAGTAAAGTGCTGCATTAAACCAAAAATTAACAGAAATCAAGTCAAATGATCTTCTAAGCATAAAACTACCACAAATCACCATCAATAAATAAAGGAAACCCAAAATGAGCAAAAATAACATGAATAGGGCTGACAACCCCCCTTCCCTTCTCGAGACCAGAACATAATTTGCACATTACTGAAAACAAAATACATTTAAGGAATAAATGTCAGTACGTATATATTAAACTAACAATCAATGGTCATTCGTTTTTTCAGTAAAATGCAAATTATGGTCTGGCCTTGCGAAGGCATTGGGGATGTCAACCCTAAACATGCTAATTTTTGCTCATTTTGGGTTTGCCGGTTTTTTTTGTAAGATCTTTTCGTTTTGGGCTCTACTTATTTATTGATAGTGATGTGTGGTAGTTTTACACTTGGAAGATTATCTGACTTTATTTCTGTCCAATTTTTTGTTTAATAAAGCTCTTTACTTTTCTTTGATAAAAACGGCCTTGTGGAATTTTTTTTTTTAACTCATTATGCAAAGAGACAGTCTGTGAAACCGTATATTAATTATTTAACGCTGGCACTGATCTCGGCTGCAATGCTTACTTGACAGGCAATCTATTAATGAACGAGCCTGTGTATCCTAAGCGTACAGTATACATATTTTTACCGAAAATTTTGCTCTAACTGAAACATATATGTAGAATATCTTTTTAGCAAATTATATGGTGCTAGCAGGATAAACCCCAACAACAGGGAAAACGATAGGGATTTTTTTTAAGACATTCAAACTTACTCAAAAACAAATGAATTTAAGTTTTGAGTTTCATTTGAGTTTTGAGTAAGTTTTGTAAGTTGCATTGGTGATTTCTCTTTTCATGATAATTAGGTGCACAAATCCATGAAGGATTGGGAAATAAAACTTACTTTAGAAAGCGATTTTTTTTTCGCCAAAGCGCAAGATAAACCACAAAAGTGAGCGGCTAAGGGTTGGCAACCCCCCTCCTACTTAGGATACTTTTGCTCAACTTCAGCTGTGATATTCCTCTTTATTTTCATGACCAACCGCTAATTTGTTTAGCTCAATTGTCAACTATCGTTATATCAGAACTTCTAGACCGATATCAGGTACCAAAAGAATCTTTAGGCAGGGTATGAGAAACAAATTTATCTACTAATTACTTTGCTTTAGAGCTTACTTCAGAAAACGATCTTTTTTGCCAAAGCACATGATAAACCACAAAAGTGAGGGGATCCGGGCTGGCAACCCCCTTCGGCTTAAGGCACGCGGCAGGATTCTGTATGTGGATTCTCAATATCGCTTGTCTTAGCGTTTGTAGTTATAGTCTGCGGCTTGCCGCAGACAATTTAAGGTCTTTTCAGGACAGTCTTTTCAAAGATGTTTGATTATTGAAGCAAATCTTATCTTTAACAACGATTTCTACTAAGCTTCAACCTTTTGGTTTTCTATTTTAAGGCTTTTGAATCGTTGTAATGTAAATATTTTCACAGTTACCAGTTTTTTGCTCTTTAAGCAATTTGATGAAGACTTCTCTATACGTGAAAATCTTCAATTTTTACACATAATTGTGGCATCATTAGTGTGGCACATAAGTGTGGCAGTATTGCATCATTGGAATACTGATGTATCTATAAATCACGTCACTCACATAATTTCTTTTTTTCCAAATTTAAAGCTCTTAACCAATTTTCTTGAACTTCTGACCTATCTAGATTGTTTTGTTAGGCCAAAATTTATATCAGAATGCCAATTTTCCCGAAAAATATTGAGAAAAATTTTGAGAAAAAATACATACATACATACACAATTATTGCTCGTTATAAAGATGGTATATTAGTTCTTTAGTCCTTTAGAAGGTCAGAAAGGGCAAAGCCAATTTTTTAATGATGCTCAAAGAGTAATTGCTATACACGACATTTTTGTTCTTCTTCCATATCTCGAGAAAACATGACCTATGCTAACTGATAAAGCCCTTATCAATAAATTCGTGTTTATATCTATCATGCCGTCTGTCATTAAATTTGATTTTTATATTCCTGTCGAATTTTATTTTCATTAATCTTATCGCCTGTTATCAGTTCGTTTCTCAATCCAAAACAAACTGATAAAACTTTTATCAATTGGATTTTTTTCTTTTTTTAATCAGTTTCGATTGCCTTATTCGGAGTTTCCATTTGTTGCGTAAGTACTTTGTTCAGATTAGACCCTTCTACTATCCACATTCGTATCAAAATCTTTGCTTGAATTAGAAGTGGCTGAACACATTTTTTTCTCTACAAAAAAAAAACTTAGCAATTAAAATTAGACCATAAATAGGAAGCCTGAAAAGGGGCTCTTTATTTTTAATGTTCATATTAAATTAATTCTATACAATTAGAGTTGTACAAAAAATAAATTTATATAATTGAAAATTTAAAAATAGAAACAAGTTTATATAGATATTTCCACAGCTCAGACTAGATTGAGAAATTAAATATATATTCGTTTACCAAAAAAAAAGTTTTTCAAAGAAAAGTAAAGAGCCATATTTAAAACTTAGAGTAGTAGAAATAAAACGGTATAATATCCGAACTCAGAAGGATCATAGCTTATAATTAATGAATAAAAGAAATCCAAAACGAACAAAAATCAAAATGATCAAACGAAAGATAAAGATAACGTATTCTGGTGAAAATGAATAGATAAATCTAAAAGCAAAAAGAAGTTAAAATTAGTTTTCAAGTCAAACTTAAAACGAACAGAGAATGCCACAAGTTAATTAGGTCGATCAAGTTTCTCCGGCCTATGCGAAATAGTTAGGGAAAAAACAAATAAATTAAAAAACAGTGTATAGAAGTCATATGGTTTTTACCTTGGTGGTTCTACAACGATGACTCTGATAAAATTAGACAATTTAGAGTTAACAGCGATTCTCCATGTGGGGAAATCTTGCAACAGGGGATTTTTTTTGCGGGGGGGGGATTCTCTGGGGAAAAATTACACTCCCTCCAGAAAGATGATACTGTGTTTGTCCTGGAGTTGGAAACTATTGACTTTTCTGATAAATTAGTTATAAATCCTTATAATGAAATTTAGCAATTAATTTAGAAAGTCCTCATCTGCTTCAAAATTTGAACAAGGGAGATCATCTTAAATTTCCAAATTTATCTACTTGTGAGTTCATTTTTGAAAAGAATATTCTTTAGTTCTTTCATTTTGTTTCTTTTTTTAGTAATACTTTCAAATGCAATATTGATTTATTAGTTAACATTACTTAAATTAATCAATTAAATTCATTAAAAATTGTTCTCAATGAAATTCTGCTAATCGAGGCTTCTTCTTACTCAACTGAAAAATGGGAGAAATACTCTGAACTTATCTCTAAAAGCAGCACCAGGCTAGCTGCCAAAAATCTACAAGTCAAACAGTTCGTGGTAAAGAACTGTAGTAAGGAGCGACCCGGCTCAATAGTAACCGAAACTCTAAAAAATGGAATTTTGATACCAATAGTTATATCAAAAGAATTGCATTTTCATACTGATTTTAAATATATAGATTTCATCAAGATCAGTTATACCCATCAAAAGTTACGAGCCTGAGAAAATTTGCCTCATTTTAGAAAATAGGGGAAAACACCGCCTAAAAGTCATACGATCTTAACGAAAATACACATCATCAGATTCAACATATCAGAGAACCTTATTGTAGAAGTTTCAAGCTCCTATCTACAAAAATGTGGAATTTTGTATTTTTTTGCCAGAAGACAGATCACGGATGCGTGTTTATTTGTTTTTTTTTTTGTTGTTTTTTTTTCCCAGGGGTGATCGTATCGACTGATTGGTCCTAGAATGTCGCGAGAGGGTTCATTCTAACGGAAATTGAAAGTTCTAGTTTCATTTTAAGTGACAAAAAAATTGGAGGGCACCTAGGCCCCCTCCCACGCTCATTTTTTCCCAAAAGTCACCGGATAAAAATTCAGAGATAGCCATTTTATTCACCATAGTCGAAAAACCTAAAAACTATGTCTTTAGGGACGACTTACTCCCCCGCAGCCCCGGTGGGAGGGGCTGCAAGTTACAAACTTTGACCTGTGTTTACATATAGTAATGGTTACTGGGAAGTGTACAGGTGTTTTCAGGGGGATTTTTTTGGTTTAGGAGGGAGACTTGAGGCGGGGGTTACGTGGGAGGATATTTCCATGGAGAAAATTCTCATGGGGGAAGAGAATTTCAATGAAGGGGGCGAAGGATTTTCTATCATTATTTGAAAAAAACAATGAAAAAATAAATATGAAAAGTTTTTTCTACTGAAAGTAAGGAGCAATATTAAAACTTAAAACGAACAAAAATTATTACGCATATGAGGGGTTTACCTCCTCGTTATACCTAACTCTTTACGCTAAAGTATTTTTAGTAATTTCAACTATTTATTCTACGGCCTTTGTGATTGAGAGGTCATTCTTAAGGAATTGGGACAAAATCTAAGCCTTAGTGTAAAGAGCGAGGTATCCACGAGGGTTGAACACCCTCATATACGCAGTAAAAACATACGAATATAGAAGGTCCTCATGTAAGTTAATTCGTAAGTTACGTATACTTTTTATCAATGAAAACGTTTTTAAAAAATTAAAGTTCTAGTTACTTTTTTAAGTAATTAAAAACTTGGAGGACAACTAGGCCTCCTCCCTCGCTCCTTTTTTCTCAAAATCAATGTATTAATTGTAATTAATTAATATGTAAATTTCGTTTTGATTATTTATGTGCTGAGAGCCAAGATCAAAACATGCATTAATTCAAAAACGCCCAGAAATTAAATAAAAGAAAAACAAGTTTTTTTAAATGAAAGTAAGGAGCAACATTAATAACTTAAAACAAACAGAAATTTCTCCGTATATGAAACTTTTCCTCCTCAACGCCCCGCTCTTTACGCTAGAGTTTGACTCTTTCTCTTAACTCTTAAAAAAAAGTTAACTCTACCTCTACTTGGGTTTCACTTAACTCTACTTTTTAAAACAGTAAAAAACTTTAGCGTAAAGAGCGGGGCGTTGAGGAGGAAAAGGCCCTTTCATATATGCAGTAATTTCTGTTCGTTTTAGGTTGTAATGTCGCTCCTTACTTTCATTAGAAAAAACTTTTTTTTAAGAGTTAAGGGAAAGAGTCAAACTTTAGCGTAAAGAGCGGGGCGTTGAGGAGGAACAGCCCCTTTCATATACGGAGAAATTTCTGTTCGTTTTAATTTGTAATGTTGCTCCTTACTTTCATTTAAAAAAACTGGTTTTTTATTTAATTTCATAAGAAACCGTTTATATGACCTGAAATCTATGCCGACTATCGATGATCTGACTGTGCTGAATAAAATGGCTACCTCAGAATTTTGATCCAATGACTTTGGGGAAAAAAATGAGCGTGGGACCAATGAGGATGTAACAATGATTATAAACGTTTCAGATTTGTCGTAAGCGACCTTTTTTAATTATCATATTTTGAGTATGTACACGTTGCATATGCGTCAAAAAATTTCCAACATTAGACAATAGGGTAATAGGAAGAAACAGAACCATCAAGTATTGTTTTACTTTTACTAATGACAAAAAATTCCTACTTTTCATTCCTTATGGAAATAAAATATAAAAAAAAACAAGTTTTCTCAACTGGACACAAGGATCAACATTAAAACGAACAGAAATTATTATATATATGAGGGGGTTTGCCCCCTCGTCAGTACCTCACTCTTTACGCTAAAGTTCGAATTTTTTTCCAATTCCTTAAGAATGGCCCCTGTATCACAAAGGCTGTTTAGTTAGAATAGATAGCTCTTTTGAAAGTACTGAAAATACTTTAGCGTAAAAATCGAGGTATTGACGAGGGGTCAAACCTCCTCATATGCGCAATAAGTTCTGTTCGATTTAAGTTTTAATGTTGCTCCTTACTTTCAGTTGAAAAAACTTGATTTTCATTTGATTTCTGATCATTTTATGAATAATGCTGGGAAAACCGGCACCCCCTTCATGGAAATTTCTCTTTCCCCATGAAAAATTTCTCCAAGGAAGTATCCTTCCACGTAACTCCCTTCCTCCAAACCAGAAAAAAATTAAAACCAAACCCCTCACCAGAAAAAGTTCTCCCCGAAAACTTTTGTAAACTTCCTAATAACCAATACTACATGTAAACAATGGGCATAAGTTCAGAACTTGCAGCCCTTCCCCAGGGGTCTGTTCGGGATTAAGTCGTCCTCAGGTACATGGTTATTAAATTTTTCGACTATGCTGAACAAAATGACTATCTCAAAATTTTGATCCGGCGACTTTGGGGAAAACGAGCGCGGGAGGGCGCCTAGTTGCCCCCAATTTGTTTGTTCACTTAAAAAGAGCACTAGATAGTTTTTGTCAGAATGAGCCCTCTTGCGATATTATGGGGCCACTGGGTCGACACGATCACCCACTCCTGGGAAAAAAAAACACGAAAAACAAATAGGCACGCATCCGTGATCCTTCTTCTGGCAAAAAATACAGAATTCGACATTTTTGCAAATACGAGCTTGAAGCCTCTACAGTAGGGTTCTCTGATACGCTGAATCTGATTGTCATTAGGATTCTATGACTTTTAGGGGATATTTCCCTCTTTTTTTGAAAGTAGGGCTAATTTTTGAAATTAGATGAAACTTATATAATTAAAACCAGCAAAAAAATCCGATTCTTTTGATGTATCTATTGGTATCAAAATTCCGTTTTTTAGAGATTCGGTTACTATTGAGCCAGGTTGCTCCTTACTTACAGTTCGTTACCACGAACTGTTTTATACGCCAACTTCAGACAAGCACTAATAATTTTAAACAGAATGGGGATATTACATTGAAAGTTTTTTCAAAACTAAATTTAGGATCCCGTTCAGGCCAGCTCCTTTCATTGAGCTTGTATTCCTTATAATTTGCTGTAATTAAGGCAGACTAACATCGTTTACTCTGTTTACGCTGTTATTTAACACGATTGAAACTTTTTGCCTAAAACAACGATGAAACTCACTGTCACTCATCACGGTGCAACCATCTGGAGAAAAGTTCTTTTCCTGTTCCATGCACTGAGATTGTATGTGTTCCGCCATCTCTCTTAATGTGGATCGACCGTTCAACACTTGCCGGACTTGCATATTCGATGTACTATGTGCCAGGGATCAGAACTGCCTTTGGTTAACAAAAAGTTTTTCCGGACCTCTAATTTGCCTTTTAGGATTGCAGATTTTTATTTTTTCTTGAGTACTTTTCACATTTACGCTGTCATTCATGGGATACTGTGTACTTGGAGGTGGCGGTATTCTCATCTAAGAATTCTTAGCTCCTGACTCCGCCACCTGACATATGTTCCTTGGCATACATTTCGTCCATAGAATGTGGTCGAGAAAACAATAACTATGTGGTATCACTTGCCAAAAGCTGGTGTAAGCCACCAGCTTTGACCAGGAATAATTATGGTTCCTCCGATGATTCCAATGGTTTTCTTTGATGATTTTTATCTTTTTTTCATAAGCTTTTGGGCGCCCTGAAAGGCTACTGGTATTACCAAATATTCTGTTAAGGGTTAAATTCTGTGGAGCCCACCTTCTAAGATTTTTTTTTTGTTAGTCCTTAATCTGCATTTTTACCCCATTTTTGATGAAAGAGGCAGGGAAAGACATAGAGACTAATATTTTGGTCAATATTAGGTGATTTTCTACGGTCCTGGCGACTCAATAACACTGCTAAAGTAAATAGTGGAGTGGGCTGTATCCATTGTTTACTTATTTAATGAACTTTTCTCTTATCCACTTCGTTAGGAATGGAAACTTTGGAAGTGGCTCATTTGGTAGGAAATTGAAAGTTCTAGTGGCCTTTTTATAACAGAAGTGATTGGAGGGCAAATGAACCCCATAGCTATACCTCATTATAATCTCCCCTTTTCATATAGTATTTGCTATTCGAAAGGTAACGTTTACCTTCTTACTTCAGTAACGAAACAGTAACTACAGCTGTTCGTACTTTGTTATGTCTACTACGGATTAATTGTGAGTCACAGAGCTGAATAGATGATAGCACGGATTTTTAAATGACGTTTTTCTTGCTGCATTAGATGATTAAAGAGGAGTGTTTTTTTCTTTATCGTTTTCATTACTTCCTTCACACAATAAAGCAACATAGATATGTCATTGCTACAGCGTTTGGACCTTATTGCATTTATCAACTGTAACTAATGAAATGCTACTTCAGAATACCGATATTTCAGTCATTATTGAAGGATTCCAGAATAATCAAGACCAGTATTATATTGACGAACCTGTAATAACATTGACTGTTCTTCATTTCTTCCGACCCCGGAATGAAGATTGGACTAAAAAAATTGTAGCAAGAAGGTCAAAATACGATCTAAAGGGAAACAAAGGTTTTGAAACTTCGTGGTGGCAAAGAGTGAACAGGGCTACCACCACGATCAGTTACCAAGGTGTTACAACTACTAAACGTTGCGGGCTACAAAGTGATTTTTAGTCAAAAACTTTACTGTAGTAGTGCTAAAATAGTACTTCCGTGCTATTTTAACACTTTCTTTCTACGGGCTGCAACCCTGAGCACATTTTATATATATATATATATATATATATATATATATATATATATATATATATATATATATATATATATATAAAGTGTTTTTTAGTCAAAAAATTGACTAAATTATAAATTAATATTGTGACCCTGAGGGTGAATCATTGCTCATAAAAGGTACCTATATCATTTCATAGGGAAGCTGTGACGCTCATATATATATATATATATATATATATATATATATATATATATATATATATATATATATATATATATATATATATATATATATATATATATATATATATATATATATATATATATATATATATATGCATATATATATATATATATATATATATATATATATATATATATATATATATATATATATATATATATATATATATATATATATATATATATATATAAAGTATTTTTTAGTCAAAAAATTGACTAAATTATAAATTAATATTGTGACCCTGAGGGTGAATCATTGCTCATAAAAGGTACCTATACAATTTCATAGGGAAGCTGTGACGCGGACAACAAACGATTTTATAAGTTCCGTATGTGTAAACGTACTCTGGGATGAAGATTATGCTGATTGATACATACTCTGAGATTGGTTATGCTGATTGATCAAGATGAGGATAAGCATTCTTGATCAACTCAACATTTCAAAAATTGATTGTTCTAATATTGTGAATTTATATTTAAAATTAGATCCTGACTAAGTTTAAAGTAATTTGAACAATGTATTTACGCTAGATTTGATTGTCTTAAAAAACTACTTGAAATAAAAATTGTCCATTGTACAATTTTTAAAAGTTTACCAAAGTTCTGTAAAATGTTTCTAAAAAGTTTTTAAAAGGCATTATTCGCAAAATATCACATCAAAAGATCCTTTTCGAATTTACTGTTTTAAACTTAGAAAAATACAAAGACTCTCTTTAACAAACCAACGCGATTTGGAGAATTTAAGAGAGAGAAAACGGGCATAAGTTAAATAAAACAGTGAAACAAAACATCAACAAACTTTAAATAGTAAAGTTGCAAGTATTTTAACTCTACATTCGGGATCCCTTATCAACGGTAAACAAATTAAAGTTAACTTAAATTAAACGCAACATATAAAGAACAACAAAACTAAAACACACAAAAAAAACAAATAAATAAATAAAGCAGATCTTAATAACAACCAAAATCCTGCAATCACTGTAAAAGCCTAAATAAGCACACAGAAAAGACTAAAGGCTGTTACTAGTTCACTAGATTGCTTCTTGTGTAATTTCAGATTGGCAATGAGATATATGTTGCGTGTAATTTAATTTAACTTTAATTTGTTCTTTCCGTACATAAAGGCTCCCAGGCGTGAAGTCAAAATATTCAAATTTTTGATATTTAAAGTTTGTTGTTGTTTTTCTTTCTTTTTTTTCTTTTTTGTTCCACTTTTTTCTCTTTTAAATGCTGTAAATGGAAAAGCAGTGTGGGCTAACACGTTGTTTAGGGGGACCATTTTAAAAGTATAGATTTAACTATACCTGACAACTTTCTCTTATGGAACAACATCAAGGAGTTCTGACCCAATTGGAGAGCCGAGACCAAACATACCTCTCTGTTCTACCAAAATGCGTTTGCACTGAGTAAATAGCGACATTAGGTTTCTAGGGCTGAGGAGGGGATATAATTACTCTGGATGTGTACTTGTTAGACACTTCATCGTTTTTGGACAAAAGGGCTATCCAAAAGTTACGCTGAGAAGCAACTGGTATATAGGGAGGCACCAAGGAACACATTTTGCCTTGGAGGACCCTGTGAAAGGCTTCTGTTATATGCAAAGACCATTAGAAGATTTATTTTCATTCTATTGAGCCTGGCTTCAAATGTTCACGACATTCCATTCATAGAAAAAAAAAATAACTAAGTGACATTACTTGGCAAAGCTGTTTTGAGCCACCTGTTCTGACACAGAAAAATTGTGATTCCTCAGGTGGTTCAAATAGTCCACTCCAGTGATTTATACCTTTTTCAAAAATTTTGGCAGCTCTGAATTGTTTCTAATATGACCTAATTTTTTTGCTAAAACTTGAATTCCGTAGAACTCAGTTTATCATCTTATTTTTCTTATTTTATGGTCCCTAGTTTGTATCTTAACCCTTATTTTGGATAAAGAGGATAGAGAGAGACATAGGAACTAAAATTTTGGCAAGACCTATGATGTGATTTTCTACTGTCCCGGTGACACAATAGCACTGCCTAAGGAAAGAATGAAGTAAACTGCATGTAGTTTTTATTCACTTACTTACATTTTCACCAAATCATTTTGTATGGAATAAGTCGTCTTAGAAACCTCTGAATGTGCATACTCGGTATGAAATTGAATATTCTAGAAATTTTTTTTATAAACCAAATGTTTGGGCAACCAAATCTCCCACCGATTCCTATTTTTACTTTCCTAGCTGATACCAACGACTGTTTGAACCTTGAAACATGAACTACAGATTAACTGCGAGTCACAAAGTTCAAACACCGATAGCACGTATTTTTAGTGATTTTTTCCTTGCTGGGGTACATGAACATAGAGGTTTTTCAACCGTGTATCGCTGACATGACTTTTCGCACAGTAAGGTACAATTGGCATTTCATTACTTACCCGTTCGGACTTTGGTTTTGATTACTTTAGTTACTAATGAGGTCTTAGCGTTGCTACTTCTGCAAGCGTCATTAATAAAATCAAATACACTTTGCCTACTTGGGCATGAATTTTACATTTTTAAGGGATTTTAAGACTTTTCAGCTATTTAATTAAATGTAATAGACGGAGTAAAAATCAGGGAAAACTTTCTAAAAATGACTACGTTTAGGTTGTTCAATTATGCGGACTGCTAATGATTGTGTTATATATTCAATAAGAAAGGTACAGAGACATCCTAACTCTATTTAAATAGGTAATTGTTATAACCATTTTTTTCATTCTTCTCCAAAATACTTGCTAAAATGAATATCAGCACAATTTTATTTTCTGAACATCTTTCGACATTTTTTTTTCTTTCTCTCTTTTTCTCTTTCCAGTTAATTCGTTACTAATTAAAGCTGTTTTACTTAATAGTTAGATGATTAATTTTAATTGTAGTTTAAGTTTCCAACAATATTTTATTTCCTCTTTTTCTTCTATTTGCCTGGGT
The DNA here is from genome assembly GCF_032884065.1 of Artemia franciscana. NCBI lineage: Eukaryota > Metazoa > Arthropoda > Branchiopoda > Anostraca > Artemiidae > Artemia > Artemia franciscana. The sequence continues at coordinate 43,441,853 of NC_088871.1, read as the reverse complement.
TTTACCTTTTCAGTTGTTTACTTGTGTGGTTAAGCTCATTTCTCAATCTTTATATGTTTATACTTTACCCTCCCTTTTAGTATAAAAGATATGTCACTTTTTACTTCTTTTTCTTCTTTGTTTGGTTTTCTTTTTCATGACTTCCATATATCAGCAAGTGATTCTAAATTGTAGCCCCGCTCTTTGGGCAAATGTTTCAATTGAGATTTTACTTGTTAAACACTTTGATCTCGATCTCTGCAAGCATACATTGGGGATCTTACATGGCAACATACACACCATTGAAGAAAGCTTATGATTTTCCTTCCTTCATGTTTCCCAGTGGAGGCAACACAAATTCCTTTTAAAAGAGGTGACCGATTTCCCTCGAGGGGTGGGGGTTTTCGACTAAGTGTTTTGCTCTTTATCAAATACCTATCAAAATATATAATAAAAATTCAGGAAAAGAGTGATTGTTACTTCCTAAGTCTCTTTCCACGCTTTGTTTCAACATCTTCATCGCTTTGCGTTGATTCAATATCACTTAGAAGTGTATTATTTAATATTTGGGAAATCCTTGTGTTACCAGAGTTCATTTGTTTCTGTTCTCTATTTTTTGTCTAGATTTTCTCTTTTTAAGTCTTTGCTTGTGTGTCTTAGTTCGTCTTTCCCTTTTCATATATTTATAGTAACCCTTTCTCGTAATCCAACCCAAATTTATACTTGTTCTTTTTTATAACTGTTGTCTTCTTTTTGTGTTCTGTTTCCCAGATTCGTTTTAAATCTTGGTTTTTGTCTTTGGCCATATTTTTCCAAATTTTTTACTGTTTGAAAATCAGATCCCACTTACTGCAAGTAAGATTTATTTTTGATTAATGCCAATTTCAGGCGCTAGGGATTTTTCCCAAAATCCTTTAAGGATTTTATTGCTAATTTTGACTTGAATTTTTTAAAATAGCCCATAGAGTTTAAGGGGACTGTTAAAATTTTCTAGAGTATTTTCCTCCAAAAACAAAACCTCATCTGGTTTCGCATACAAATTTAATTTCAAAGTAGCAGAAAAGATCTTAACGAATTATTTTCAAAATGCTATGTGTGTGTGGGCTTAGTATAAGTTTTCTGTTCCTTTACAAAGTCATGTTAAAATAAAGTAAATTCAACTTCATAAAGCAATCCTGTTCCTTAACAAAGCACATGTTAAAATAAAGTAAATTCAACTTCAGAAAACAGGTCATTAAAGCAACTCGGAAAAAGAGTTGTGGCCACTTTTAAATCTCCTTCAACAGGTAGTTTTCTTTTTTTCTTCGTTTTTTTATGCAAATCCTAAAGTGAGGATAAAGAAATTCAAAATTTTAAAAGTTAAATTTTCACGTTACCTGAGTTTGAATGTCACATAAAATTTCCTTTTTTATTCTCATTACCTAGATTTTATCTTTTTAGCTATATTTGTGGGGTTTAGTTTCTGTTTCAGGTAAATAAGTTACGTCCACCCTCTTCTGGGATAATAGAATAACACTTCTTATAATCAGAGGAAGAAATAACCTCACGGTTTTTTCTTTTTTTAATATTCCACAGATGGTTTTACCAATTGCATATTTTTACTCGGCTTATGATAGGCTTAGACACAAACATATACGCAGAATTTTTTTCTAAGGGAGGGGGAGCAATCTTTAAAAAAATATTTTAATAGTTCTATAATAACTGCCTTCAAATTTGGAGAAATAAGATTTCGATGGACTTAGGCCCCATGGTATGGCATTCAGAAATTAAAAATTGGATTTCTATAAAAAAAATCCTATGAAGAGTTTTGCTATTTTTGACTTGGCAATTTTCCCGAATTTCTGTAAAATTTCTCTTAATAACATTAAATATTTTTGAAGAGTTTTAAGATACTAAAGTCTGTAAAAACCTTTAAGCTTTTTTCTGTAATCATGTCATGGTAAACATTTATCCATAGATATCTTACTAGTATATATCCAAGGTTCTACAAGATATGTCACTACAAACAGGTATGGGTTCTGGTCATGGACCTGGCACTTGCTCTTAGGCACATATTTCATACAGTCACTATCACACCTAGAGATGGTTTCACAAATTTTTGATCTTTTAAGATAAATACCAGAATCGTTTACTAAACTGTTCTCAAAGGGAGTATCATCAGAGCTTATACGTTCAGTCATACATAGACCCTCTTCGATCCTCTATCCTCGATCTTCATTCTATTCATCCTCTATTAGCGAACAGCTGATTAAATGTCTTTGATAATTTGACTCGGAATTCTGAAAAAGTCAGATACTATTTTTAGGTGTGAAAATTACAATACGGATTAAAATTTCTAGAACCGAATATATTCATTGAATTAACATGATTGAAGTTAAAGCAAATGAAGTAACAAATTCAAGAATAAGTAAATATAAATGTTAATAGATATTGTTTTCTTTCTAGCTTGTTTCATATGGAAGTTAAATTCACGACAACAACTTGTCACTCCAGACCTATTACTGTGCCATGGTCCCCCCATACTAGCATGCCTTCCCCGTACAATATTCGTGACAAAACTGTTCCTGCTCATTTTTGTCATATTGTGAAGAAACGAGTACTGTCAAAATCTTCATCTGAAGACATTGGCTTGGAGTTTCTACAGCGGCTTCCTACAAAAGGATCTCACGTAAATGCGGCAAAATCTTCTAGCATTCCAGTTAAGAAGGCATCCACTTCTAATGTTATACCAAGTCGTCATCACTTTGCACCAACTACCTTTACAAAACCCTATCTCGGCTTATATGACCCAGATACGGTTATAAATACAATTGCTGCGAGCTCTGCTAACATTCCCAAAAACCGCCTTCTGCACTGCGGTGGTGGTATTGTGTATCCTTCACCGGAGATAAAGCGATCAAGGATACCAGATAATCCGACATTTAAAATTGACTGGACAAATAATAAGATCCATTCTCCGGATTCTAAACAGCAACCAACTATTTCAAAGCAGCATGCGCGTTCGAAGTCTGTGCTTCAGAGAACACTAAGTGTGCCTTATCAAAGTCCTGAAGTTGTGATGCTAAAAAGAGCACCAAGTGAGCCAATTGTGATATCTGACTCCCAAGATAGTGAAGGAAAAACTGAATTTCATGAAGTACCTTCGTTACAAACCACAAAATTAGAAAAAGTTGATAGGCAGATGATGTCTGAAGAAAAATCCCCTCCTGAAAAAATAAAAGAAAACCTTAGATCCAATGAAAAAAAGGCTGATACGGTTCTACAGCCTCCAAAGAAACGTGCCTACCTCGAGCCAACAGAGGAATCTTCTTCTGAGTTCCCAAAACCAGAAACGAAACCAGAACCAAAACTACGAGTCAAAACTAATTTATGTGACGAAAAAACTAGTCACCGAAATGGCTTTCTAAATCCACTCGAAATACGAATAGAAGTAGCTCAAAATTCTCCATCAAGGGTAATATTCGAAAAACCAACTCAGATTCAGTCTCTTATAAGAACTTCAAAGTGTAAAGACTTAGATTATATACAGAACAATGCATATACTAACATTCGATATTCTCTGGACAAGCGTGACATTATGAGAAACTCTATTGAAGAGAAGGTTGTACTATGTAAAGAGCGCGCAGAGAAATTGCGCTGCACGCTGTTAAGTGTTATGCACGCTCTGCTTGGACCGAAACGAATGGAAACTTTAGGGTTTCCAAGTAAATCCACGGATGAAATGCTTATAGAAGTGCTTCGTTGCGCTGATTTGTCTCCGAAATTAGGTATTAGCTATTCTCATTTAAGAGAGAATACCAAATTATTGCTATCGCTACTGATGATAAATGACAAAAATACAAATGGAAGTAGCTGGGAAAGCTTAGACCCGGAGGAGGTTTTAGAAGAAATATACATAAGAGGTAAGAGAATGGGATCAGAAAGAGTTGTAGATTAGGAAATAATAAGTAATTTACGGCTCTTTCTTGCAGTTTGTAAAAATTGTTAAGTATGACAATTATGAGAAATTTATTGTATTTTTATTCATCTTTAATAGAAGTTTTGATCGAAAAAAAGGCTTAAAAAAGGAAAAGACTTGAAGCCTCTTTAAATTCATGATCATAAAAATAAACTTCAGCTTATTTGAACAAAAATGATGACTTTCTTGATTCATCCTAACTTTATCACAAAAGAAGTTGAAATTTTTGCTGGCAAGGCACTGTAAATAGTGAAATAAAATATGATTCAAAAAATTTATCAAAACTAAGTGGTAAACAGTGATTTGTGAAAAATAGCCAGTTCTTGCGTTTTAGTTAAAATTTTGATTAAAAAATAATTTATTCTTATTATAAAAATAAAAGGAAGATCAGCTTCGTCAACTTGCTATTATTAGACTTACTTTCTGTCAAATAATGCCTATTACAAAGTCAATGTAGTTCCAGCTCAATATCTTAACAAAACAAATTAAATATAAATTTATTGGCCCGTTTTAGACCTTGTAGATGTAGCCCAAGATTGTCACAAAAAAAATGAATGCTCTGCAATTAATTTTATCACAACAAATCAAATATGAATAGTTCAGAGGATTATAACGAAATTCTTGCAACCAAACAGTAAGAAACGAACTGTCAAAAAGTCTGACCTTTTTATTTGAAATAATTCAAAGTTTTAACCCCAAAAATTATTCATGCTATTACTTAAAGAGAAGGGTTTGTAATTTGTTTAATTTATTAAATTTACAATTAAACTTTAACTTCAAATTGTGCGATTATAGATTTGAAAAGAACTTAATCTTTGTGCCACTAGTTTGCAATAAATACTGTCTAAAATGCTTATTAAAATATATGAAGTACTTCTATAGTCAATATATAAGTATTTGTTCAAAATATAATTTATTCTAAGCATTACGCCGAAATTTCAAAACGTGCTAGTAAAAAATAAACTGCAAAAAAATAAGATTTTTCTGTCCAACTTAATTAAAAGCTTCAATTCAAAAAATCACTCTCTAATCCCAAGTTCTATAAGGCCTTGTAATTTATCTAATTTATTATTGTTATAATTATACTTCTTTGCATTCACATTCAAACTGTGCCTTTGCAGGTTAAACCCAACATTTTAATAAAGAAGTTTCATTCTTTGCTATTAGTATATAGTAAGTAGTTCATCATTATTATAAAATCTGTAGAACTTGTAGCTTCTTTGTTTATTATTTGTTTAGCATTTAATCTCAATTTTATTTACATTCTTTCCTCTTGTATATCAAATCCAACCATTCCAAAAAAAATCCACTTTTTGTGATTATTTTAGAGTTTCCACAAATCTCCCCAAAAGAAAAATGGGTATTCCCTTGAAAAAAACTAGTTGAAAAAAACTATCACTTGAAAAAAACTAGTTTTTTCACTTGAAAGTAACGAGCAAAATTAAAACTTAAAACGAACGGAAAGTATTACGCACATAAGGGGGATGATCTTTCTTCAATACCTCGCTCTTAACGCTAAAGTTCAAGCTTTTCTCTAATTCTTTAAGAATGACCCCTAAATCACAAAGGACGTTTAATTCGAATAAGTAGCTCTTTTAAAAGTATAAAATAAATTTAGCTAAAAGAGCAAGGTATTGACGGGGGGCAACCCCCCCTCCTCATATACGTAATAATTTCTGTTCGTTGTAATTATTAATTTTGCTCCTTACTTTCAAATGAAAAAACTTGTTTTTTTATTGAATTTCTGATTTATTTAATTATTAAATAATGCTGAGAAATCTGGCTCCCACTCCATGGAAAATTCCCTTCTTCTCCATAAAAAGATCCTCCACGTAACCCCAAAAAACTCCCCCGCAACCAGAGAAATCCCCCCTGAAAACGTCTGTGTACTTCATAATAACCAATACTATATGTATGCAATGGACAAAGTTCATGGCTTGCAGCCCTTCCCCCGGGGACTTTGGGGGGTTAAGTCATACTTAAAGACATAGTTATTTGATTTTTTGACTATGCTGAACAAAATGGCTGTCTCAAAATTTTGAACGGGTGACTCTAGGAAAATTGAGCGTGGGAGAGGGGCTAGCTGCCCTCCAATATTTTTGGTCACTTGAAAAGGGCACTAGCACTTTTTATTCCGATCAATGAGCTTTCTCCTGATCTTCTACGATTACTGTATCGATATGATCTCCCCTGGGAAAAAAAAACAAACAAAAAACAACAAATAAACACGCATCCATGATCTTTCTTCGGACTAAAAATGCAAAGCTCCACACTGTTGTACATAGGAGCTTGAAATCTCAACAGTAGGGTTCTCGGGTATGCTGCATCTGATTGAGTGATTTTCAATAAGGTTACTTGATGTTTATGGGGTGTTTTCCCCTTTTACAAAAAATTTCCCGAATTTTCTCAGGCTCATAACTTTTCATAGATACCATAAAATTTGATGAGTTTTACATATTTAGAACAAGCATCAAAATTAGATTCTTTTGATATATATATATATATATATATATATATATATATATATATATATATATATATATATATATATATATATATATATATATTGTTATTAAATCTCTGTTTCTTAGATTTTCTTTTACTATTGAGCTGCATCACTCCTTAAAAATGACAATTAACATTTTTTTTTTTTTTAATGTTTATATGTTTAATAGCCTTAATCTTCTGGAAAGTATCAAAAATGTCGAAAAATCTATTTCTCCTTAAGGGGAACTACGATACATGCTGCAATTATTGAGGGACTAAATGAAAAATGTCTTTATTAAAAAGCTATTTAGGCAGGAGTTTACATTCGTTAAAAGGCAGGGTTTGCCAGCCATGATTTTGACAAAAATCTTTTATTAAATCTGGTTGTAAGAAGGATAGATATAATTTTACCTAATATTACCATTATCACCATTATTACATTATTACAATATTACTAATTTTACCATCTCAATGGGAAGGAAAGTTGCTTCCCCCCGTCATCTCAGAAATTCAGTAAAGAAAAGTCGCGAATTATGAGAGATTGAAGCTCTTATTCCAGAAATTCTGGTCCAGAAAAAAAAACGGTGAATTAGGACAGGCATGAAGAAACCGGACCAGACCACCAAATTTGCCTTGGTTAATAATATATAAATAATCTACAAGTTAAATCAAAGGAAAATACAGAAACTGATCCTGGATTTTACCAGAGAGCTTCTGGGTATTACCTTGGGAAACCTTGCTTAAGTATAGGAAAGTAAATTTTGGAAAAATATTGGAAAAATAAAGTATTCAGGTAAAATATCGAATACCCAAATGCCCTATCCGAAAAATACCAAAACGATCTGTATGCTACGAAACAAACTAAAACCATAACATTTCAGCTAGATAAAATCACTTGAATAGATCTATTTCCTTTTAAATCTCCCCTGTAAAATTATTCAAATATCAAATAAACTTATTCGCGAAAAGTAGCAATTGAAAAGAAATAATCGAATTTTTTCAGTTTCATTATGCTTTTTGTTTTGACTTTATTGATATTAACATTTTCGTTGAAGTTGTGGCCAAAACAGATTTAATGAAAGAATGTTTTGTTTTTTGAATAATTCACTTCTTATTCCCACGCTTTGACATTTTGCCATTTAAAAGACCAAAGGATTCTCTAGTGATCAAAAAAGCTATTTCTATAGAAACTGATTCTTTGACCTATAGTACTAATTATCAAAAATACATTTCCCTATCTTTTTTAATTTTACTTATAGTTTGTTCAGCAGAGTCATCTATTATTTCTCATAATTTAGAAAAACATATTACTCTAGTTTTACTGTAATCTGCGCGATAGGTGAACATATAGTTAGAAATTGTTGATCGAAAAATTTCTCGATAAACTTCTGAATCATAAAGGAATTAGTTAAAAAATTTCGTAAAAGTGAGCAAGTCTAAGCTACCAAAATAACCAATTGTATTATTTATTCTTTTCTTTTTTAACATTCACGGAAATCCTTGGACCTATAATCAACTCCTTCTTCCTCTGCTTGTGTAGCATTTAGTATTTCCCAATAGCATATCGATAAAGTGGACTGGTGTGGTTTTTACAACCAGAAAAAAAAGAAACAGCTATATCTATTCAATACGGGTGTACTTCGGGACAACTCCCAGCCTAGGAATCTCTGCAAGATTAACACTGATTTTGGGCAGAACTAAATACCCACACTTGCTCCGTGGAATATTGTTTTGTGCATTTTTTTTTAAGAAGGTTATATGGGAATTGTATTTTAAAAACTTATTTTGAAGGCGTATCTAAATTGACTCGTTCTGCTTGTTGATAGCCGGTCTGTGTGTGTTCTTTCTTTCTCTTTTTTTTTGCTTTAATGTCCACTTTAAAATTCGTCTTTGAAAGCGAGTTTCGAAATCTATCTTATAAAGCAAACTTATTGTTTGCGCGTCTGCACTTTTAAGGCACTAGAAGAATATACTATGCCCGTCTTAATTTAATGTCGAGACTCCCAAGTTTGAGAATAAACTTGCATATTGTAAAAAGAAACATAACCAGTTCTCAACCAATTGTATGAAGCTAGGCATAAAAAAAAACAAAATAATTAATGCATCCCACATATAGAGTATAAATGTTCAAGTGTGATGTGAAAATTTGATATTTGTGTTAAGGAGAAGTCTGAGTAAGATTTGTTTTTATGGCACTTGGTATTAACCAAGTGACGCATAGCGATTGCAAATTCTGTCGGTCTGTCTGCCCTGGTTTCGCTAGTTTAGGCACTTCCAGATAAGCTAGGACGATGAAATTTGGCAGACGTATCAGAGACCAGACCAGATTAAATTAGAAATAGTCTTTAACGCGATTCTACCGTCGGGGGGGGGGGGAGTGGGGGACGGTTAATTTGGAAAAATAGAAAAATGAAGTATTTTTAACTTACGAACGGGTGATCGGATCTTAATGAAACTTGATTTTTAGGAGGATATCGCGTCTCAGAGCTCTTATTTTGAATCCCGATCGGATCTGGTGACGTTTGAAGGAGATGGAGTGGGGGAAACCTAAAATTTGGGAAAACGCTTAGAATGGAGGGATCGGGATGAAACTTGGTGGTAAAAATAAGTGCAAGTCCTAGATACATGATATACATAACCGGAACGGATACGTTCTCTTTGAGAGAGTTGGGGGGAGGGTTGGTTCTGAAAATTAGAAAAATGAGGTATTTTTAACTTACGAAGGAGAGATTGGATCTTTATGAAATTTCATATCGAGAAGGACCTCGTAATTCAGATCTCTTATTTTAAATCCCGACCGGATCCAGTGTCATTTGGGGGAGTTGGGGCGGGGGGAACCGGAAATCTTGGAAAAGGCTTAGAGTGGAGAGATCTGGATTAAACTTGGTGGTAAGAATAAGCATAAGTCCAAGATACATGGCTGACACAACCGGACTGGGACCGCTCTCCTTGGTGGAGTTGGGGGGGGGGCTGTAATTCGGAAAAATTAGAAAAAATGAGGTATTTGTAACTTACGAACAGGTAATCAGATCTTAATGAAATTTGATATTTAGAAAGATTTTGTGCTTCAGAGCTCTTATTCGAAATCCCGATCAGATCCGGTGACATTGGGAAGAGTAGCAGGGGGAAACTGGAAATCTTGGAAAACGTGAAAATTGAGGTATCTTTATCTTACGAATGGGTGATCAGATCTTAATGAAACTTAATATATAGAAATATTTTATGTCTCAGATGCTCCATTTTTGAATTGGTTCCAACTTGAACTGGATCCGAGGACATTGGGGGCTGGAGGGGGGAAAGAGAAATCTTGAAAAACCTGAAATCTTGGAAAACACTTAGAGTTGAGAGATCGGGATGAAACTTGATGGGAAGAATAAGTACAAGTTCTAGATATGGTTATTGACATAATTGAAATGGATCCACCATCTTTGGGGAAGTTGAGGGGGGGATGTTAATTTGAAAAAATTAGAAAATTTGAGGTATTTTTAACTTAAGAGCAGGTCACCGGATCTTAATGAAATTTGATATTTAGAAGGAACTCATGTCTCAGAGCTCTTATTTTAAATTCCGACCAGATCTGGTGACATTAGGGGGGAGTTGGAGGGGGGAACCGGAAATCTTGGCAAAACACTTAGAGTGGAGGGATCAGGATGAAACTTGGTTGGTAGAATAAGCAAATGTCTTACGTAAATAAGCAAACGTAACCGGAATGGATCCCCTCTCTTTGGGGGAGTTAGGAGGGGGTCCAGTGCTTTGGCGAGTTCGGTGCTTCTGGACGTGCTAGGATGATGAAAATTAGTAGGTGTGTTAGGGACCTTGACAAATTAACACGATAAAGTCGTTTTCCAGGATTCGATTATCTGGGGGGCTGAAGGGAGAGGAAAAATTTGAAAAAATTAGGTATTTTTAACTTACGAGTGGGCGATTGGATCTTAATGAATTTTGATATTTAGAAGGACCTCGTGTCTCAGAACTCTTATTTTAAATCCTGACCGGCATTAAACCTCTGATTTTCCTTTTACGTCAATCTATTGATTCTTAGAATTTTGCTAGAGCTCATGCCATAAGAGCTCTTGGCTCTTCTGGCCTCGTCACAAGTGCCATATGAGTTCTTAGCTCTTGTTAAGATTATATTTGATAGCATCGGATGGTATTATTTTGCGCATTTATTTATTTGTTCTTTTCTTAATCTTAAAGCATATTGGCTTCTTAATGTTAAAATAATTTTAGGTTTGGTAAGTCGTTTTATTGCACTGGTTTGCATAAGGCTTGTAAGAATGTAAACATGTCTGATTATTGGGTTAATTTAGATGAAACCATTTAAAAATTTAAGTTAATTAGCTTATGTTACAAAATGGGAATTTATTTATCTATTAATCACCCAAAAGAAAATAAGTAATAAATTTTCAGAAAACTAAAAGTTTTTTTTTTAGTATACATTGTCGACTAAATCCTTTGTCTTTGGCACTTGTTAATTTGGCACTAGTTTAAATATGGGTTTTTTTTTTGTCAAAGTAGTACTTATAACCCAAAGAATTAAACGTAATGCGTTCAGGTGATTGGGTCAATTCGTCCTCCTCAAAGCGTTAAATCTCATTTTCTCAAAAGTAAAAATTGTCGGAATTTGGAGCTTTTGATATAAAAAACTTCTTCTTATCTATAAGTCCATAAATAGGCCTATTTTGTGCAAATAAAATGTGTTTCGCATTGGTCAATAATATCGAAACTCCAAAAATAAATATTTTTCTAGAGAAACTTTTGTTTTTTGACCTAATAACTTTCGATCACCATTGTTGTTTTGCAGAGCTGAAAATGATGTTATCAGAACAAATAGGCAATCTGGATGGTTCAGTTCAAACCAAATAATTGCATTGTTTTTTGTTTTGTTTTTTACTTTTTTTTATGGATCTACCTTAATTTCACTTATTCAGTGAAGTTCAGATTCTGGACTGATTCTTCATCTATTCGTTTCTTAATGACCCAAAAGAAGGACAAAAAAGTAAAGCATTAAAATTCCTTCTTCTCTCCTTCATGTCTTTCTTTTTTCTCTTTTCTCCATATTTTTTAATTTTATTTTCAATAAGCCTTTTTAACTGAAATCGTTTGTCTGTATGAACTTATCTCTTCGTAGTGGTGACTGAAAAAGGGATGAGATTTTTTTTCAAGTCATAGTTGCAACTAAACAAACTAAAAGTAGTACGTTCAGTCGATTGCTTCAGTTTGTTTTTACAAAAGTGTTGTATCTGCTTTTCTCAAAATTAAAAATTGTTGGAATTTGGAGCTTTTGATATCAAAGTTATTTTCTTCTTAAGATTAAGGCTAAAAATAGGCCTATTTTCTGCGAACACAATTTGCTTGGCATTTGTGAAAAACAAATTTGGCATTTCCGTCAGTTCTTTGTCACTGTCTGAAAAGCATACCTCTAAATGATGTGTAAAATAGTTTCCACATTTATTTTCTTTTTTAATTCTGCCATAAAATTAGCTGTTCGACTTTATATGCGTTACCGTGCATGTCTGAAATTGGTGAATGTCGACACTCACCGGTGAATGTTCAAATTAGCCTACCTTTTTTTTCGCCTTGGATTTCTTCAGCGTTACCAGTCAACTTTTTCAATCTAGTGCAAGGTTTAACGATGAAAGTTTAGATTAGGTTAGATTAGTTTATCTGTTTAGGTTAGGTTAGCTTTGGTTTTTAACCCATTTGTCATGCTTATTACCAAGGTTAGCCTAACCTGACCTAAACTAATATAACCTAACTTTAACTTTAACCATCATAACTTGCATTAGACTGGAATATGACTTATATATGACTTGCATATGACTTATAAAATTAATTGAATCTAAACAAAAAAAAGTTAATGTCGACATTCACAGGTGAATGTTGAAGTTAACCAGATTTCGGACAATCACGGTAACGTATACACAAATTATGGAGTTTAAATGAATTTTGACATCATTCCACGTTCGACTATGTGTGCTTTAACACTATTGCTACGAAAATTTAGTTCTATTTTTAAATTTAGATGGTGTTTGGGCTTATAGCTAGGTTTAACATTAAATACACCCGCAGATAGAATATTTGTACTCCAGAGGAACTAAAGCTAACATAAAAAGCATTCTTCCTCAACCTTGGTCTTTAGACTAAAAAGCCTTCCACAATATTCACGTTTGAAGATACCGAGTCTTCAATCAGTTATACTGTTGCTTTGGATAATATTATATGTTATAATATTATCCAATAATATTATCCAATAATATAAAGACTATTATATTATAGTCTTTCTTCTTTAATGTAAGTTGGCCATACTTCGCCTGTAATCCTGTTTTTTGTGTATAGAGGTCTTTCTTCTTTAATGTAAGTGGGCCATACTTCGCCTGTAATCCAGTTTTTGTTTGTGTATAGAGGTCTTTCTTCTTTAATGTAAGTGGGCCATACTTTGCCTGTAATCCTGTTTTTTGTGTATAGAGGTCTTTCTTCTTTAATGTAAGTTGGCCATACTTCGCCTGTAATCCTGTTTTTTGTTTATAGAGGTCTTTCTTTTTTAATGTAAGTTGGCCATACTTCGCCTGTAATCCTGTTTTTGTGTATAGAGGTCTTTCTTCTTTAATGTAAGTTCGGCATGCTTGGCCTGTAGTCCTGCTTTTTGTGTATAGAGGTCTTTCTTCTTTAATGTAAGTGGGCCATACTTTGCCTGTAATCCAGTTTTTGTTTGTGTATAGAGGTCTTTCTTCTTTAATGGAATTGGGCCATACTTCACCTGTAATCCCGTTTTTTGTGTATATAGGTCTTTCTTCTTTAATGTAAGTCGGCCATACCCCGCCTGTAATCCTTTTTTTGTGTATAGACGTCTTTCTTCTTTAATGTCAGTGGGCCATACTTCGCCTGTAATCCTGCTTTTTGTGTATAGAGGTCATTTTCTTTAATTTAAGTGGGCCATACATCACCTGTAATCTTGTTTTTGAGCATAGAGATCTTTCTTCTTTAATGCAAGTGGGCCATACTTCGCCTGTAATCATGTTTTTTTTTTTTTTTTTGTATAGAGGTGTTTGTTTTTTAATGTAAATGGGCCATACTTGGCCTGTAATTCTGTTTTGTGTGTTTAGAGGTCTTTATTCTTTAATATAAGTGGGCTTTCCTTGGCCTGTTATCCGGTTTTTGTGTATAGAGGTCTTTCTTGTTTAATGTAAGTGGGCCATAATTGGCCTTTAGTCCTCTTTTTAATGTATAGAGGTCTTTCTTCTGGAATTAATTTTAAAACCGTCGGAATGTCTTCCTTTATTTTGACAGCTACATTTCTGCTTTGTATAGATTTTGAATAATATCTCTTTTTTATTTTTCCAGATGTTTTACCTCACTTGGAATCTGTTTCAAGAGTTCAGTGATCATTGTTACCTGTTTTTTTTTTTTTTTTTTTTAATAAAATGAGAGTTAAATAAAGTACGTCTTTAGTCTTTTTCATCGTACATTCCCTTTATACCCTCTCCTTTTCTCTCAAACTGTCACTCTCTCTCTCTCTCTCTCTCTCTCTCTCTCTCTCTCTCTCTCTCTCTCTCTCTCTCTCTCTCTCTCTCTCTCTCTCTCTCTCTCTCTCTCTCTCTCTCTCTCTCTCTCTCTCTCTCTCTCTCTCTCTCTCTCTCTCTCTCTTTCTCTCTTTTTTTGTAATTCTTCGTGCAATAGGAATTATACATTAATCCACAGGTTTTGGAAACACTTCGATGAGTGTTACTTACTTAAATAATCTACTTTGACAGTAAAACCCAAAAAAATAAAATATGGACGTAGCCACAATTGCTCTTGAAAAATTAATTTTTATTTATACTCCTTTAAATGAGTGAATATCTACAATAAATACCAATAAATACAAAGATCAAGATTTGAATGCCACTTTGAACTACAAAGCCTTCTAAAGTTGGATGTGGGACAAATATTTAAGTATAGCGTAAAACTTCCCATTAGTAGCTAAATGGAAAGACCATTCTTAATTATAAGATTGAAATGGTTGTAAGCTGGCCTCTATAAATACCAATACCCGGGGTTGAAAAATTGTCCTGGCTATGGACATTATTATACTAAACCATCATTAATTTGTGTGTCTATCTAGTCATTTTTGAATTCACAAAGGAAAGAAGGGGCCTAGAGGGCTGAAAACCGCCAAGAATATGTTTGTTCCTTCCATTTAATTAGTTTAAAAAACATTTCCAAAAAAATTTCAACGAAGAGTGAAAATCCAGAATAAAACCTAAAAATTCGTATATTAAGTCAAATTCAGAACGAACAGAAATTACTTAAATGAATGAAGGAACATAAAGCGAATATAACTTAAAATACGTGATCACATAAACTTAGAAATATTAGATACTATTATAGTGATATGATATGATATGGTTTTATTTGATTAGTTTCATCATTAATTTACATACGAAAATCAATAAATTCACCCAAAATCAAACGGTTGACGTGCCGTGAATCCAGTAAAAAGCACATTAATATAACGTCATTTAATATCACTGTAATAAGAAATAAAGAAAGAAAGAAAAAAAATATATAAATATATGCAAAATAATAAGAATACTACGGGGGCAGTAACTAAACACCATGTTCATACTGTGGGGTCACACTTACCAACCAACAAAAATTACAACTTAATTTAAACCGAATCCAATCTCATCCAAAAAAAAAATAAAATTCATACTTACTTAATAAAATTTCTTTCAAATATCTATAAAATCACTAAAATTTTCTATCTCCTTCCTTTCATTTTCCAAATTATTCCATGACTTTATACCCTTCATAATAAAAGAAAACGTGGGCCTGGCAGTCACTATAGGTCGAGTATAATAAGCATTCCTACCCCTTGTATTGTGGTTATGTTTATTCCATTAAAACAATCCGGCAGCAGGTATCATATAGTACTTTTACATAAACACAAATATTTTAAATAATATATTAATATATTAAAAAATTAATATTATATGTTAATATATTGTATTAATATATTAAAATATATTGAAATTATTATGAAATGGTATTATTAAAATTGTAATATATTAAAATTATTAATAGTTATTTAGAATTATTTAAAAATTATTAATTTCGAATTCCGACGGAATGAGCCCCCTCCCAAGGTCTTATGACCACATCTTCTATATGAAGCGGTCAAGAAAAAAAAATAAATAACGGATACATGATAGGCATATGGCTCTTGAGTAAGTCAACGGTGGTATATGGACAAACCTGGTTTGGTTGAAAGTTTTCTAATTTTAGTCTCTTCTATCATTCATCAGAATATAAAAAAGGAACGATGGGCTTGCTAAATTAAACCGTATATCATGGGGCTGCATTCATTTTTCTTCTTTCTTTCTTTCTTTATCCTTTTTTTCTATTTGTTTCATCTAATATTTACGAAATGTAAGCAACAAAATAAGGTGAAAATCATTAAACATTGGCTCTTGTAGACTTGTACTCATATATTACCCCTCCACAAAAAGATATCAGAGGGTTATCTGAAGACACCACTTTACGCTGCTTATTATTAAAATAGCAATATATCCTGATACTCTAAAGGTGACATTCAGTTTTGACAATGTACCAACGGTACAATTTCACCAAAAATTCTAATTTTTCAAAGGGTTCAATGCCTAGTTTCGTAAAGGAGTAATGAACTACCTATTAATAAGTCATCGGGATTCGGTTTCCGGCAGGGTGCCACACATTTCCCTGCTTCAACCAGATCTCGTGCATAGAGCTCGATTCAAAAGGTAGAATCTATATACTGTACTGATATAAACTGTTTTTATGTTTTTTCATTATTTTTGCTGTAAAATCAAAATACCGAATATTTTGATTCAAAAGTAATATTTCCAAATTGATCTCAAATCGGAATTTGAAAAAAAAAACTGTACTTTCAACAGTTCGGGAAACTGCATTTCAAATTTCTTAAGAAAAAATTTTAGGGCCTTGATTGAAAATTCAGAACCATCAAGCACGCCAAGAGACGAAATTCAACTTGATATCATCGAAGCCAATAAGATAGCCAAGTAATACTCGATTCTGTAAATTCTTATTTCGGTGTTTTTAGGAAAAGGAAGTAACTTCAGGCCGTATAATCAAAGATTTCAGTAAAATTTACCGCAAAAACAGCAAACTGTTTCTTTTTCACAAGATTTCTCCTTCGTAGAAGTTTTTTTTAATATAAACATTATCTTCAGCATAATCTTCCATATTTCCATATCTTACTTTATTTCTATATCATTTTGCCATCTTCTTAAAGGTAACCTTTTATTTGCCGAACATATCTGTCTTCAAAAGTCCTTGTCGGAATCCCCATATTTTCATTGTTACACTAAAAAGTCATTTTTTTTTTTTTTTAGTGTACTTTAAGATTTGTGGTTTTTAAATTTTGTTATGTATTTCCTGGTTAGCGTTAAAAGGGTTTCAGGGTGGTAATTAATTCTATTACACTGGATTACACAAGGTTTGTAAGAATGTAAGCATGTTTCTGATCATTGGGTTAATTTTAGATGAAACCGTTTTACAAATTTAATTTAAGTAGCTTATACTTAAAACGGTATTTTTTTTATTTATTAATGGGTCAACTGAGTAAAATTGAAACTAATAGCGTTTCTTCATCTCTTCTTCATTTCTTTCCTCTTCTTCTTTTCTTTGTTTTTTTCAACATACATTATTAACTTAAGCCCCTGGTCCTTATAAACTAGTCAAATATTCTGTAATAGTTCAAAAGGAAATTAGATTTTTGTCAAAGTCAGTTCAATTTTCAATTCAATCGTGTATATTTAAATAAAAACACATAGTTACATGTACATAATCTGCCAGGAAAGCACAAAAGTGTTTGACTAGGGCAGAAACTTAACTAAAGAATAATTAAAAAATCAACCAACAGAAACAATCAACAAACAATTTATAAAAAAAAGAGAAAAAAGGGGGGTGACGAAAACAAAGAAAATAAAATAAAGAAAAGAAAAGAAAAAGACCGAAAAAGGAGGGCCGCACGATATTCAAATCTAAACAGTATTTCTGTAATGACCCATCACTGCTCGCTGGAAGGTAATAAGGTTATTTGAGTTCCGGATTTCCAAGGGGATTAAATTCGAAATAGCTGGTGCAAAAAATCTAATTAAAAAAGAAGTTTTTTTTGTTGGCGGTGAAAAAATACGCTGAAAAAGAGTTTGAATAGATAAAAGGAAACATGGAGCGTACTTGGATTAAAATCTATGAGACACTGGGGCATAAAAAGGAAAAGGAACAGATTAAAATGATGAAATTCAGTGAAAAAATTGTTAATGATTCAAAAGAAATTGCGGAAATTTTTTGCAAGTATTTTTCAAAGGAAGGTTCTAAGCTGTGCGCCATGAAGCAGTTAAAAGATCAAAAAGTCCATCAGTCCCCAAGCTTAAACCTCGTCATGTTACTTCTGAATTCCTTTTTACAAATTGTGATGAAAATGAAATAAATGAAATAACTATGAGAATGAAATCACAATCCTGTGGAGTAGATGAAGTATCATTAAAAGATGTTAAATCAACAAAAACAATTGTTATTCCTATTTTGACTCACCTGATTAATTTATCACTTGAAGAGGGAACTTTTCCAGAAAGACTTAAATTAGCCCGAGTGCTACCCCTTCACAAAGGGAAGTCAAAAAATGACCCGAGTAATTACCAACCCATTTCTATCTTACCTTTTTTTTTCGAAGATTTATGAGAAAGTAGTCCATAAAAGAATGTATGATTACCTCCAGGAGCAGAATCTTCTATGTGATACCCAATTTGACTTTCGCAGAGGACTTTCTACGGACCTTGCAATTCCGAAATTGGTTGACTGGGTGAATGATACATTTGATAAAGGCCTAATACCCGCAGCTTTACTTTTAGACATTAAAAAGGCATTTGACACTGTTGATCATGATAAATTACTCCAAATTCTTGAATCATTTGGTGTACGTAATGTGCTTTAAAGTGGTTTTGTTCGTATCTTATTAATAGAGCTCAAGTTATACAAAATGCAAATGCAACATCAGAGGGCCATCTTTTACCGTGCGGAGTACCACAAGGTTCAATAATGGGACCACTGCTGTTTCTCATTTATATTGACTATTTAAAATATTATTTATCTGAAGCTAATATCATAATATTTGCTGATGAAACACTTCTTTTTGTTGCATGTGAAAATCTACCTCCTTTATTTTAAAAAAAAATGGAAATTGCTCTGACTGAATTTGTATCGTTGGCTCATTCACAGTATTTAACACTAAATTATGGTAAAATAAATTATATTTTATTTTCTAGAATTGGATCAGTCCAAACAGACCTCAAATTGAAAGTTAAAAATTGTATTATAATTAGAGTAAAAACCAGTATATATCTTGGATTTATTATTGATGAGAATATTTCGTGGAATGAACATGCTAAATTGATTATGTCAAAGTATTTTCAGTGCACTCCCTGCCAAAATTTTCAGCCCCAACTATAACCATAAGCAGAATAAAGACAAAGACATGCATACACACTTGAATTCTTTCGGAAAAGAGGAGGCTTGTCCAAATATTTTTCCTGAGAAGGCCTGAAAAATGTTCATTTACAAGTTGTTTTTTTTTCTGAATAGCGTTTTCAAATAATTTTAAGAAACAGCCTTCACTATCCTTTATTCTTCTCACTAGTTTTTGGCACAGCCTTGAAGCTTATACACGTTAGATTTACAATCTGGCAGCTGTAAAGGTAACTATGTGTAACAGTAACAGCTGTAACAGTAGCTGTAACTGCGTTACTAGTTACTGTAAAACTGCTAATATTATTAGTGGGACTCACTGTAACAACAAGCTGTATGAGACCAACACAGTCAGTCACGCTTTTCCTCCACCCAGGGGCGTACTTTGCTATGGGGCAAGGTGGGGGCAACTACCCCTTCCACACCTCGGTCCCTCGACGCCAGTTTTCCCCTCCCCCCAGTTGAATTTTAGTTTCTCCAAAAATCTTGTCAAAACAATTTAACTTTATTTGGGAAAATTTACACCAACTCCCCCCTCCCCACAGGATTTTGATAAAATTATGCAACTACCTCTACCCCGAGTCCTGTTGAAATTCTCAGTCTTTACCCCATCATCCCATTTGGGGATGATAGGTTTTCGGTCTGGCCCCGGGGGGATGACCAAAAAGGTACAGTTTTTGGCAATCGGTCAGTCTTCGTCGGAAAAACGGGCTTTAACCATCCTTAAAATTCTGTCATATCCTAGAAAGTCGAATTAGACTACATTTCTTATACAGCTTAGCTTGACATACAGTCAGTCAAACAAGAACCTCAATCTTTTCTTAGACAAATCCTTTGGAAAATATTTAACGAATCTTCTATAGCCTTTTATAGCACCCGAGTCTTAGAACCATACTTGACCAATCTTATTACTTTGGCTTCCTGATGTCGGTTCACAGATATATCTTCAAGTTCTTTCAAACTTTTCCCAAAAGTGAAAAAAAAAACGTCCTTTACCTCGGCTTTTTTATTTAATACTCAACAAATACCCAGATCAGTAACGCTATCTACTTGATTGTTTCTTGGCAATGCAAATTATCCGGAAAAGGATGAAGCTCCTGAAACTGGTACCAATTTTACTCTATTGGTCAAAAATATTATATCTAATTACTAAAAAATTAAACTAAATGTGTCAAATTAAAAAAATAAACTGAACTTATCAAAATGCAATTCTATTTAGTTTCTAAACTGAGTTTGTTTTTAACTTATGTTTTTATAAAAAAAATGGTTGAACTACAAGGATCAAATATAAGAAATTGGATAGACTTCCAAGTGGAACGCTTACCAGTCCTTAACATAAAAAAGTTTTTCACAAAAAAAATGGTTACATTCGCTTATATATAAGATAGGTTTATCTATATAATATTATAACAATATATATATTATATATCGTATTATATATAGGTTATTGCATGGTATTTATATATGGGTTATAATGGGTTAAATTGCATGGTGATGCAGAACACCATCATGAGAGGATTCTCTATAGGAGGACAACTGCGGCAGGGCGTAAGATCCAGAGCTATGGACAACAGCCTCTTCAAAGGGCTGCCTCGACCCTTTCGGGGCATCTGCAAGACTGGGGATCTTGCGGTCAACTTTTCCCACTTGAGGAGTGGCACCCGTCGAGGAAATTATAGCCTAGTAAACAACACAGCATTCGCACGGGATTCTATTATTGGACATTTCTTCTTGGCTTGGTCTGGTTTAATGGGGTTTTCGGGCTGAAACACCTCTTCCTAGCTAATTTATCTACTATGGACTGCCTCCTCGTAGTAACATAATATTTGCAGTCAAGAACATATAATGAGTCGGGGGTAACAGGCTTGGAACTGTCTGTGCAGGATTTCGACTTTTGTTGATAGAAGATTCAACTCTTGTTGACTCTGTTGATAACAAATTTTTGTTTTTCAAAGTTTTGGTTGCTTTTGAGTCACATCACTCCTTACTTACATTACCATGTTACCATCTAGTAGTGTCTAAGGTTAATTTAAAGCTGAAATTTCGGAAAGGTAACTACCTCCCGGAAAGCTATGATGTTGGTAGACTCCAGGATGACAATTTGAGAAAAACCTTCCAGGAAGAGTTGAGTACTAAACTTGAGGGTTTAAAATTTGACAATGTGAAAGATGGATGGAATAATTTCAGAAAAACAATTTGTGAAGTTGCTGATGGTGTCCTAGGGAAGAGTGCTAAGACAGCAACTAGGAATATTAGTGAAAAAGCTTTAGGTTTAATAGAGAATAGAAGGGGTTTGTATAAGAATTATCTGAGTGATAGGTCGTATGAAAACAAAAGGAATGTAAAGAAAGTGGAGAAAGCATTAAAATATGAACTAAGGAGATGTGAAATGGAGGCTATGGAAAAAATTAATGATGATCTGAAAGATGCAGCTAGACGGCATAATAGCAAAACATTATACTGGAATGTTAATAAATTGAAAGGGAGCAGTCAATCCGGACTACTCCCAGTTAAAGATAGAAATGGGGCCGCAATTAGTGATAAGGAAAAAGGTAAAGAAAGATGGGTGGAACATTTTGAGAATGGGATAAACAGAGATACAGTTGCAGGAAAGGATATAGATGAAAATGAAGAAGTTTGTGATACCTTGGATGTGAAGGAAGATTTTTTTAGTGAGCAACAATTAGCGACTTTACTAAAAGGATTAAAAAAATAATAAGGCTCCAGGTACTGATAGTGTGATAAATGAATTTATGAAATATGGTGGATCTGAGGTTAGGAATAAGCTACTAAAGATTATGAATATGATTTTTGAAAAAGGGGAAGTACCTAATGATTTTAGGAAAATCTTAATTAAACTACTGTATAGAAAAGGTGACAAGAGTGAGTATCATAATTATCGAGGCATTAGTCTGGTCTCTATAGGTAGCGAATTACTTAGTAATATGATACTTTTTAGACTATGAGATGCTGTAGACAAAGTTTTAAGGGAAAAACAATGCGGTTTTAAAAAAGGTAGAGGATGTGTCGACCAAGTTTCCACTCTTAGGTTAATAATTGAGAAGTCCCTTCGTTGTCCAAAGACCTTTGGTCCTCAGTTTTATCGATTATGAGCAAGCTTTCGATTCTGTTGATAGAAGAGCGTTAGCAAAGGTCTTATCCTTATATGGTATACCAGAAAAATACATTAAAGTCATTTGTGCTATGTACGAGAATAATACCGCTGCGGTTAAGGTAGGAAATGAGGTTAGCAACTGGTTTTGTATTAAATCAGGAGTTAAGCAGGGTTGTGTTCTATCCCCCATTATATGGATCATTTTGATGGACGTCTTAAGGAGCACGGGAAAGGCAATTGGAGACCTCGGAATAAAATTGGGAGGAAAAACGCTTCTGGACTTAGGTTATGCCGATGATTTAAGCATATTAGATGAAAGTGTGAGCAAAATGAATGAATTTTTAGAGGTTTTGCGAGTGCAGGGTGCTAGAATAGGCTTAAAATTGATGTGATGAAGACTAAGTCCCTAAGGCTAGGAATAAGTGAAGATGAAAAGGTGACGTAGGGTAACGAAAAGATTGATCAGGTTGGCAGCTTCACTTACCTTGGTAGCATCAAACAGTTCGTGGTAACGAACTCTAGTAAGGAGCGACCCGGCTCAATAGTAACCATAACTCTAAACAAGAGCTAAGAGCTCATATGGCACTTGTGACGAGGCGAGAAGAGCTAAGAGCCAAGAGATCATATGGTATGAGCTCTAACAAAATTCTATGAACGAATAGACTAATTTAAAAAGGAAAATAAGAGGCTTAATGCCGGTCAAGATTTAAAATAAGAGCTCTGAGTCACAAAGTCCTTCTAAATATCAAAATTCATTAAGATCCGATCACCCACTCGTAAGTTATAAATACCTAATTTTTTCTAATTTTTCCTCTCCCTTTTGCCCCCCAGATGGTCGAATCTGGGAAAACGACTTTATCAAGTCAAATTGTGCAGCTCCCTGACACGCCTACCAATTTTCATCGCCCTAGCACGTCCAGAAGCACCGAACTCGCCAAATCACTGAACCCCTCCCCACAACTCCCCCAAAAAGAGCGAATCCAGTACGATTCTGTCAATCACGTATCAAGGACATTTGTTTATTCTATCCACCAAGCTTCATCCCGATTCCTCCACTCCAAGTGTTTTTCCAAGATTTCCCCCTCCATCTCCCCCCAATGTCAAAAGATATGGTCGGGATTTGAAATAAGAGCTCTGAGACATGAATTCCTTCTAAAGATCAAATTTCATTACGTTCCGATCATCTATTCGTAAGATATAAATACCCCAATTTTCATGTTTTCCAAGAATTCCGGTTTCCCCCTCCAACTCCCCCGAATGTCACAGGATCTGGTCGGAATTTTAAATTAGAACTTTAAAGCACAAGATCCTTCTAAATATCAAATTTCATTAAGATCTGGTCACCCTTTCGTAAGTTACAAATACCTCAATTTTCAAAATTACCCCCCCCCCCCCATTCCAACAAAGAGAGCAGATCCGGTCCAATTATGTCAGTCACGTATCTTAGACAGGTTTCTATTCTTCCCATCCAGTTTTCATCCTGATCTCACCGCTTTAAGTATTTTCTAAGATTTCCGGTCCCCCCAACTGTCCCCCCCCCCCAATTACGCTTGATCCGGCTGAGAGTTAAAATAAGATATCGGAGTTACGAGGTCCTTCTAAATATGAAGTTTCATGAAGATCCGATCACTCCTTCGTAAGTTAAAAATACATCATTTTTCTTATTTTTCAGAATTACCCCCCCCCCCCTCGCAACTGAGCGGATCCGTTCCAATTATGTAAATCACGTATGCAAGACTTCTGCTTATTTTTCCAACCAAGTTTCATCCCAATCCCTCCAATCTAAGCGTTTCCCATCATTTTAGGTTTCCCCACCCCAAACTTCCCCCAATGTCACCAGATCCGGTCAGGATTTAAAATAAGAGCTTTGAGACACGATATCCTTCTAAAAATCAAATTTCATGGAGATCCAATCACCCGTTCGTAAGTTAAAAATACCTCATTTTTTCTAATTTTTCAGAATTGACCCCCCCCCCCAACTACCCCAAAGAGAGCGGATCCGTTCTGGTAATGTCAATCATGTATCTAGGACTCGTGTTTTTTTTCCACCAAGTTTCTTCCCGATCCCTCCACTCTAAGTGTTTTCCAATTTTTAGGTTTCTCCCTCCCAACCCCCCCCAATGTCACCAGATCCGGTCGGTTTTAAAATAAGTGCTCTGAGCCACGATATCCTTCTAAATATCAAATTTCATTGAAATCCGATCACCTGTTCGTAAGTTAAAAATACCTCATTTTTTTTATTTTTCAGAAATACCCCCCCCCCCCAACTATTCAAAAGAGAGCGGATCCGTTCCGTTTATGTCAATCATCTATCTAGGGCTTGTGTTTATTTTTCCCACCATGTTTCATCCCGATCCCTCCACTCTAAGTGTTTTCCAAGTTTTAGGTTTCCCTCTCCCAAATCCCCGCCCCCATCACCAGATCCGGTCGGGATTTAAAATAAGAGCTCTAAGACACAATATCCTTCTAAACATCAATTTTCATTGAGATCCGATCACCCGTTCGTAAGTTGAAAATACCTTATTTTTCTAATTTTTAAGAATTACTCCCCCCCCCCCAACTACCCCAAAGAGAGCAAATCAGTTCCGATTATGTCAATCATGTATCTGGGACTTGCGCTTATTTTTCCCATCAAATTTCATCCCGATCCCTCCACTCTAAGTGTTTTCCAAGATTTTAGGTTTCCCCCCCCTCCAACTCCCCCCAATGTCATCAGACCCAGTCGGGATTTAAAATAAGAGCTCTGAGACACAATATCATTCCAAACATCAAATTTCATTAAGATCCAATCACCCGCTCATAAGTTAAAAATACTTCATTTTTTCTATTTTTTCCGAATTAACCGGCCCTCACTCCCCCCCCCCCCCAGATGGTCAAATCGGGAAAACAACTATTTCTAATTTAATCTGGTCCGGTCCCTGATACGCTTGCCAAATTTCATCGTCCTAGCTTACCTGGAAGTGCCTAAAGTAGCAAAACCGGGACTTTAGGTTTCCCCCCTCTAACTCCCCCCAATGTCATCAGATCCGAGCGGGATTTAAAATAAGAGCTCTGAGATACAATATCATTATAAACATCAAATTTCATTAAGATCCAATCACCCGCTGATAAGTTAAAAATACTTCATTTTTTCTATTTTTTGCGAACTAACCGGGCCCCCACTCCCCCCAGATGGTCAAATCGGGAAAACGACTATTTCTAATTTAATCTGGTCCGGTCCCTGATACGCTTGCCAAATTTCATCGTCCTAGCTTACCTGGAAGTGCCTAAAGTAGCAAAACCGGGACCGACAGACCGACAGACCGACAGACAGACCGACAGACAGACCGACAGAATTGGCGACTGCTATATGTCACTTGGTTAATACCAAGTGCCATAAAAATGGAATTTTTATACCAATAGCTACATCAAAAGAATTGTATTTTAATGCTGATTTTAAATATATAAGTTTCATCAAGTTTAGTCTTACCCATCAAAAGTTACGAGCCTGAGAAAATTTGCCTTCTTTTAGAAAATAGAGGGAAACAGCCCCTAAAAGTCTTAAAATCTCACGAAAATCACACCATCAGATTCAGCGTATCAGAGAACCCGATTGTAGAAGTTTCAAGCTCCTATCTACAAAAACGTAGAGTTTTGTATTTTTTGCCAGAAAAATCACACATTATCACAGATTAGTCAATTAGTCAGATTAGGCTAATCACAGATTAGTTTGTTTTTTGTTTTTTTTTTGTTTTTTTTTCCAGGGGTGAACGTATCGACCCAGTGGTCCTAGAATCTTGCAAGAGAGCTCATTCTAACGGAAATGAAAAGTTCTAGTGCCCTTTTTAAGCGACCAAAAAATGGGAGGGCACCTAGGCCCCCTTTTACGCTAATTATTTTCCAAAAGTCACCGGATAAAAATTCTGAGATAGCCATTTTATTCAGCGTAGTCGAAAAACCTTATAACTATGTCTTTGGGGACGACTTACTCCCCACAGTCCCAGTGAGAGGGGCTACAAGTTACAAACTTTGACCAGTGCTTACATATAGTAATGGTTATTTGGCAGTGTACAGACGTTTTCATGGGGATTTTTAGGTTGGGGGGTGAGAAGAGGGGGATGTGCTGGGGAAACTTTCCTTGGAGGAATTTGTCATGGGCGAAGAAAATGTTCATGAAGGGAGCGCAGGATTTCTAGTATTATTTAAAAAAAAAAACAATGAAAAAATAAATATGAAAAAGTTTTTTCAACTGAAAGTAAGGAGCAGAATTAAAACTTAAAACGAACAGAAATTATTACGCATACGATGGGCTCACCTCCTCGTAATACCTCGCTCTTTACGCTAAAGTATTTTTAGTAATTTCAACTATTTATTCTACGGCTTTTGTGATTCAGGGGTCATTCTTAAGAAATTGGGACAAAATTTAAGCTTTAGTGTTAAGAGCGAGGTACTGACGAGGGGGTGAATTCCCTCATTTAAGTAATAAAAACATGAGAGTACAGAAGTTTGTTACGCAAGCTAATTTGTAAGTTACGTATATATTTTACCAATAAAAACCTTCGTAAAAAATCAAAAGTTCTAGTTGCCTTTTTTAATAACCAAAAAATCGGAGGGCAACAAGGCCTCCTCCCCCGCTCCTTTTTTCTCAAAATAATTCGATCAAAACTATGAGAAAGCCATTTATCAAAAAAAAACAAATATGCAAATTTCGTTTTAATTATTCATCCGCCGAGAGCCAAAATCAAAACATGCATTGGTTCAAAAACGTTCACAAATTAAATAATAAAAAAACAAGTTTTTTTAACGGAAAGTAAGAAGCGACATTAAAGCTTAAAACGAACAGAAATTACTTCGTATGTGAAAGGTGCTGCTTCCTCATCAACGCCCCGCTCTTTACGCTAAAGTTTTTTACTGTTTTAAAAAGTAGAGTTAAGAGAAAGAGTCAGACCGGTTATCAATTTCTAATTTAATCTTGTCTGTTTCCTGATACGCCTGCCAAATTTCATCGTCCTAGCTTACCCGGAAGTGCCAAAATTAGCAAAACCGGGACAGACAGACAGACCGACAGACTGACAGACCCACAGAATTTGCGATCGCTATATGTCACTTGGTAGATACCAAGTGCCATAAAAAAAGAACCGACCGGCTTAGTAAATTAAACTGCACATCATGCGGCTACAATCTTTTTTTTTTATTTTATCTCTTATGAATTATAGGCAATAACATAAGGCAAAAAATCATGTACATTTGGCTTCTGTGCACATATATCCCTACTCCACAAAGGGATATAACGGTGCTTTTTCTGAAAACTCTATCTTACGATGCTTATTATTCAAAATGCAATGTATTTTGGTACACTCAAAAGGAAGTTTGGACAATGTACAAGAAGTTTAATTTTATCAAAAATTGATTTTTTTTAAGAATCCGATTGCTAGTTTCGTAGAAAAATAATGAATTATCCTTATAGAAAGAGAAAGTGTTGAGAAACACTTTATAGAAAGTGTTTATAGAAAGAGAAACACTTTATAGAAAGTGTTGGCAGCACGGTTGCCAAGATTAGCAGTTCGGTTTGAAAGGTAGAACCTATGTCCTGTGTTGATGGACTCATTATTTGTCCTGTAAAACCAAATACTTAATATTTTGATTCAAAAATAATGTTTATCAACTTGATCTCACATCAGAATTAGGAAAAAGCCATACTTTTAACAATTGAAAAAACTGAAATTTAGAAATTCAAAAGAAAAAATTCTGTTTATGATAAAAAAAAATCAGCGTTGTGACGCACGCCAAAGACTGAGTCTAACTTGATAGCATAGAAGCAGATATCATATGATTCTATGATATATTATGTGATTTCATAGAATATAAAGAAACAAAAAAAAAAAGACTTTATTCCACAGATTCTCATTTAGGTATTTTCAGAAAAAGGAAATAACGTCAGAATGAAAATGAGAGATGGTCTTTTTCAAAAATTCCTGCTGCCTCCCCCCACCCTTCTGAAAGATATATTCACGCGGGCACTTTTGAACTTTAATTTAAATTTTAATAGAATCTAGTATAGCTAATTTGCAATTTCATCCAGCACCATACAGTTCGTAGTCAAATTTTCGAAAATAGGATTCGTTCCAGTTACATATCTCGTTGCTCGTCTATACGGTAATCTAGAGATTGGATCATAAATACATTTTTTCAGGAAAGGCATTTTGTCAAAACAACAAAGAATAGCAAATGATAAAATAAATATATGATGATGTAAGAACAATTATACTAATAATTAAACTGTTTAAGCTAAAACATCGAAATCACTAAAATATATATAAAAATACGTCTAATGTGTCTCCATTTACGCCATGGCCTGTAACCATGGATATTTTTTTCAATAAATCTAAAGTGGAGTCTTTTTGCTAAGTTTTTTTTTAAGAAGACTACAAATAATCTTCTTTTCAATTAGAGATAAACTTGACAGAGCTCAGCATAACTAGTAGCCAATACATACTTAAACAAAAGATACCTATCTGTTGACGCAAGCTCATTCATACACCTTAATTCAATATATTTAAGTTGTCTAAAGCGAAAAGAAGTATTGCTCACAAAAGCAATTTCAGACTACTAGCCATTCGAATGTTGATTTAAAATGGAGACAGAAATCAATATTAACTATAGGCTTGAAAATTAATGCTAAGGAGGCTAAGTCCCTTAGACTAACAAAAAATGAAGGTGAAAAGGCGGTGTTAAGTAATAATAGGATCGACCAAGCAGATAGCTTCTTGACCTAGTCAGTATTATTAGTAGAGATGGTGGATGCAGTGAACATGTTAAAAATGGAATAGCCAAGGGTGCCTACGCACAGTTGAAAAATTTTTAATGAAGAATGGGAAGATAATTCAGCAAACCAAGATTAAAATATTGGAAGCTACAGTGATGATAGTGGTCAAGATTAGTTTTGAAAAGTGGGTGCTTTGGAGGACGGAGGAGAATCTTCTGTTTAAAATGGCAAGCTTAATGAAAAAATGTGGTTCGGCCCTACTTTCTATGCCTATAACGAGATAAAAGTTAAGATTGCTGAGACACGTTTGGTGAGGAAGGATGACAGGCTGCCAAAGATCATCCTTTTGAGCCATCTATCTAGGGCAAACGAAACACAGGTCGTCCCTGAATGGTGTAGGATAAGGTGCTAAGCAAGGTCTTAAAGAAATTTGGAGCTTCTTGAGAGGATATAAAGAGGAAATGTTCTTAATAGATTGGGATGGAGGGGAGGCATGCACAGTAGTGTCATTGTAAGGAGGCTAGGTGCTGCAGTGAGTTGTTAGTAGTAGCATGTATACTTGATGTTTTTAACCTGTTCTGCTTCTCTGTGAAAATTAAGAATTTAACTTAAAAAAAATTCTGTTTTCATGCATGCTTAGATAATAATTGATATAATAAACGTATTTTGTATAAGACAATTGATCAATTGATCTAGTAGTAGTAGTAAACGTATAACTGATGATCATACCTTTTCAGCTTCTCTGTGAAAAATAAGGATTTTAATGGTAAAAAATACGTTTTTATGTAAGCTTAAAACATAAATCAAAACTAAACATCTATTTTTCTATAGCTCAGTTGATCTATTACCCTCAGTTTCCAAGAAAGCTTAAAAAAATTATATCCTCTCTTCGAATGTCAAGCCTTCTTGTCACCAATAACTTAACAATTTCCTAAGACTCCTTTGTAAAAAATTCCAAGACAAGAGAAAAATATCCAAGATTTTAAATAATATTATTTTATGCATAACATAAATTTTCAGGGTAATTTTTCAATCCCAAGCTCAGGACGTAAATACAATGGTCATGGAAAAATTCTCAAGGATTGGCAGCTCTGGTCACAAAATTGCAAAATAGGAGGTATAGTTCCTAGAACTTGAACTTAATTATATAATCCGAGCCATTTAACATTACAGCTTTTTTTCAATCTCTGACTATTGATGTTATTTTTTGCCTAAGGAAGATGGGATATATCAGAAAATTAAAGTAAAATAAACGCTTTGTTGTGGTTATAGATGGCATAAAGTAAAATAAACGCTTTGTTGTGGTTATAGATGGCATTAGCATTCAAATACATCTTAACCTTTTCAGAGTTAAATAAAAAAAAAGTTTTTTTTTTACTAAAAGTAAGAAGCGACATTAAAATTTAAAACGAACAGAAATTGCTTCGTTTATGAAAGGGGCTTTTCCTCCTCAACGCCTCGCTCTTTACGCTAAAGTTCGACTCTTTCTCTTAACTCTACTTTTTAAAACAGTAAAAAACTTTAGCGTAAAGAGCGGGGCGTTGAGGAGGAAAAGGCCCTTTCATATATGCAGTAATTTCTGTTCGTTTTAGGTTGTAATGTCGCTCCTTACTTTCATTAAAAAAAAACTTTTTTTGTTTAATTTCTGGACGTTTTTGAATTAATGCATGTTTTGATCTTGGCTCTCCGCACATAAATAATTAAAACGAAATTTGCATATTAATTTTTTTTTGGCTAAATGGCTTTTTCATAGTTTTAATCAGAAGATTTTGAGAAAAAGGAGTGAGGGAGGAGGCATAGTTGCCCTCCAATTTTTTGATTACTTAAAAAGGCAACTATAACTTTTAATTTTTTACGAACGTTTTCATAAGTAAAAAACATACGTAACTTACGAATTAACTTACGTAGCGAACTTCTATATTCGTATATTTTTATTGCGTATATGAGGGGGTTCACCCTTCGTCGATACCTCGCTCTTTATACTAAAGCTAAAATTTGTCCAAATTCCTTAGGAATGACCCCTGAATCACAAAGGCCGTAGAATAAGTACTTGTAATTACTTAAAAATACTTTAGCGTTAAGAGCGAGGTATTATGAGGAGGTAAACCCCTCATATGCGTTATAATGTCTGTTCGTTTTCAGTTTTAATGCTGCTCCTCACTTTCAGTAGGAAAAACTTTTCATATTTATTTTTTTATTTTTTTTTAATAATGCTACAAAAACCTGTGCCCCCTCCATTGAAAGTCTCTTCCCCCATGAGAATTTCCTCCATGGAAAGATCCTCCCATGTAACCCCTCCCCTCAACTCTCCCCCACCCCAAACCAAAAATTCCCCCTGAAAACGTCTGTACACTTCCCAGCAACCATTACTATATGTAAACACAGGTCAAAGTTTGTAACTTGCAGCCCCTTCCATGGTGACTGCGGTGGAGTAAGTCGTCCCCAAAGACATAGTTGTTAGGTTTTTCGACTATGGTGAATAAAATGGATATCTCAGAATTTTGATCTGGCGACTTTGGGGAAAAAATGAGCGTGGTAGGGGCCTAGGTGCCCTCCAATTTTTTGGTCACTAAAAAATGGCACTAGAGCTTTTATTTCCGTTAGAATGAGCCCTTCTGCGACATTCTAGGACCACTGAGTTGATACGACCACCCCTGGGGAAAAAAAACAAACAAAAAAACAAAAAGATTCCATATTTTTGTAGATAGGGGCTTGAAACTTCTACAGTAGGGTTTTCTGATACGTTGAGTCTGATGGTATGTTTTGCGTTAAGATCGTATTACTTTTAGGGGATTTTCCCCTTATTTTCTAAAACGAGGCAACTTTTCTCAGGCTTGTAACTTTTGATGGGTAAGACTAATCTTGATGAAACTTATATATTTAAAATCAGCATTAAAATGCGATTAATTTGATGTAACTATTGGTATCAAAATTCCATTTTTAGAGTTTCGGTTACTATTGAGCCGGGTCGCTCCTTGCTACAGTTTGTTACCACAAACTGTTTGATCAAGAGATTGGTTTTGGCTGCAGATTATCGAGGTTTCAGGTCTTATATACATTATATTCAATTATTTTTCTTACGGTAAAGTCATCCATTAATAAATGATATTTAATTATCATTTTCAAGGGGAAACTGCTTATGAATCGTATTGAAATTTGTGTTCATATTTGGACATAACCTTTTTCATTAGTAGTTTTTAATCCATATTTTATGCACATAACTCATAACAAGACCTAGGCATCATTATCATACGCTTAAAGACGTTCCGTTCTAAATCCAACCATAACTGTTCAGAAACAGAATAAGGAAAACGTTTCGTTGTCTAGCTTTCTGGAAAGCAGAAAGCAGATGATTTTGGAAAGTTTGGAAAGCAGATGGGTTTCCCAAGGAATGCTGTATGAAGTAGTATTTGAACTCGTGTATGACTTAGCCAGACGACACAAAATAGTTTCTAGCTACTAAGACACGCCATCTTTCCAAATTAAATACAGAAACGCCAATAAAAAACGGAACAATGATTTTTATTTAAACAGTGAAAACAATTTTTGCTTTTGACTGCCGAAACAAAATATTACCCCTTGCTTTATTTCGGTGATGCATCTATTAGTCCCTACTGCATTCCATTCAAGATTATTTTACTCTGGTAGTAAATGCTTTCGTTTTTTTTTCTTTTTAAGTATTTTTACTGCTTTCTACCTTTGAGGTACATTATTTATGCCAGAGCTATTCTGTACTTATTCTTTAGTTTACATTGTCTTTCTTTTTGCTTTACGTGTAGTAGTACTCGGGCTCGTATGCAGGGGATTTTAGTATCCATACGTACTTTAATCTGAAATTTAGAAGTTTTTACAGTTTTCACCTTAATGTAGGCCTATGTATTTTGTACAAGCTCTGAATACATTGAATTCTTTCAAGGCCCCCTCTTCCAACCATAGCCTCATGTACATGCCTGAAAATAATCTGGTCCTGATTTATGCTATTTCAAAAACAAAGTTTTTTTCCGAGCGAAGGTGAAACTTAAAACCAAAAAAAAATTATTGCTTCACAGTCTATTTAATAGTCTAGTTTTATCTATCGATAAAACTAGTGCAAATAAGCCCACTGATAATATTCGATTACAGAAAACTGACGCTTTAATGAAAACACAAAACAATATAATAGTTTTTGGTTCAGTAAAAGCAAATCAATTAAGGACACTTCGAAAAAAAACTGGGGTCCAATGATCGGACACTCGGTTTGGTTCTGAAAAGGACATTTCATGATTATTTTGTAGACAAGTCCTAAGTGAAACCATCTTGAAAGTATTAGGACTATAGACTAGCTTTAGAATTTGTATCACAGCTTGAAATTATCCCTTGTATAGAGAAAAATATTTGTTCTTCATTTCAAGCAATACCAAAGGGTGTATTTTACTATTAAATGTCTACATGGTGAGACCAAGGCTACGTACTTACTTTTGACTCTTGGCTTATACTTGGCTTTTATGTTTTCAGGAAAGAACAAGTTTTCTGTAATCAAAAATTATCAGTTGGTTTATTTGCATTAATTTTATCTATATATTAGATAGACTGTGAAACAATAGTTTTTATTCGTTTTACCTTTGAACTTCAATCTTTACTATTTATTTACTTAAGAATTAACGACGCTTCTTGACTACTAAGGTCCCTGCGTCGGCCCTGCAGTGCATTCCTGCAGCGTGATTCGATCTCTGGGTCCCGTATTACCAAGCTAAGGTCAAATCCACTGCGCCACCACAGGATCTTCACTCTTTACTGCCATCAAAAGACTTTGTTTTTAAATTAATCTTTTCCAATTTTGAATTCCAATTTAATTATCTCTGTTCGTCTTAAATTTTAATGTTACTCCTTAATTCCGATTGAATTATTTTTTTAATTTGTGACGGTTTTTCAAACAATGCCAGGAAATTAACTCCCTGCCGCTCCCATGTGTGAAGTTTCTCCTGGAGAGTTTCTCCAGAAACTTTCCTTCACATTGAAAGCTCTTCCCGTGAAAATCAAGCCCTAAAAAACTCAACCCTAAAAAATGTCAAAAAATTTCCCAATCATAAATACTATACTATATGTAAATGATGGGCAAATCGCGTCTCTTTTTTTTGGAAACTAGGGCAGCCAAAAGTCTGTTTGGTCACTTAAAAAGGCCACAAGCAATTTTATTATCCGTTTGAATGAGCCACTAAACATATCTCTATGATGTTGGGGTAACTCACAAGCGGTAGTAGAAAAAAAAAGGGAGAAACATCAGTAGTGCCCATGCAAAAAATGACATTGTTTGTTGGTCAATATGGGGGACTTTAATTACCCTATATTAAGTTTACGGCCATGCCAATTCCAATGGTGCAATTTTATTTTGATCTGACGCCATTTTCGAGGGAGTCCTTTTCGCAATAAGCTTCGACTTAAAAGATTAACCGAAATAATAGTCGCCATTCCTGAATCAGTGTCAGATTACAATTTTTTGTCATTAGGCAGTTTTTTTTTCAAAATGTGTTTTTCAACTTTGGTTACTAAGAGCTTTGGTTCGCTCTTTACTAGGTTGTAAAGCAGTAGGTTGCAACTACTGCGGCAGTCATGACAAACGTGAAAGGCATAACTTCTTGATTTAGTAAAACCGAATAGGAACTAACTACTTCGTTTGGATTTTGTATATCTTTCAAAATGCGGACACGTTCTTTCACCAATAGCAAAGAGAGAAAAGGAGGAGAGAGAAAGAAAGAGGAAGAGAAACTGGGAAAAAATTGATAGAGAGAGAAAGAGAGAGGAGAGAGAGAGAGAGAGAGAAAAAAAAAGAGAGAGAAAGAGAGAGAGAGAGAGAGAGAGAGAGAGAGAGAGAGAGAGAGAGAGAGACGGAGAGAAAAGTTAATAGAGAGGGGGGAAGAGGGGAGGGAGAGAAATTGATAGAAAAAGATGGAGGCAGAGAGAAAGAAACAGAGAGAGATAGAAAGAGAAATCCACAGAGAGAAAAACAGAGTAGGAGAAAAAGAGATAGAGAGGAGGACCCCTCCTTAACCAAAGTCCTGCGTATATATCTGAAAATAAATCTGGTCCTTTTTCTATTGAATAAATCTCCAATTAATTAGGGTTTTTCCATCATTTCGTTTCAAAATACTGACTAATTTCTGTCACCAGGAGAGAGAGAGAAGGAGGTGGAGAAAGAGAGAGGAAAAGAGAGGGAGAATCAGACAGGCGATCAGATACCAGGCAGAGAGAAAGAAGGATAGACAGACAGAGGAATGGAGACAGAAAGAAAGAGAGGAAGCGAGCTTAAGAGAATTACCAGATAAACAGACAGAATGACAGATAGATAGAAAGAGAGAAACGCAGACAGACACACAGAAATATTAGGTGCCTTTTAAGCATTTTTGTTTTTTTACGATTATGGTATTTTTACATAAAGCATCTGGTAATACAGATTATACTTGGCTGTTCTTCCTTCATGGACTTCAAGGACCTTCATGGACTTTCAAGCTGACTAGTCATATTTTCGAATTTTACAACGAATATGGTGATATGGCGAGCATAATCAAAGCAGCATTTCTGCATATGCACACCTGTTGTTTTCTATTTTAATGATTTTTCTCAGCACTATAATTACTGAGCCTGTTTTATCGCATAATTTTTAGTTGTGATTTTATCTGCAAAGAATAATGATCCTATTTATGCCGGTATTGATGGATACTTTCCATCTTCTGACAATCAGCGTAAACAAAATAATCAGCAGCAAGATTACTGGGATGTCATAATGCAATAAAATTTTTGAATTCCTAATATTGAGCCAGTAATAAAAATTTTATGCGTCTTGTTGTTCCACAGTAGTTATCTCAGATGAACTTGTTCATCTGAGATAAACCTCTCAATTGAGGTTCACCTCAAATTGAGATGAACCTCTCAATTTGAAAGGTGAAACTAAAGCAGATGGAAACAAATATTAAAAGGTCAAGCGCAGTTTACCATTAAGTTAATTAAAAATGGAGGAACCCATAAAGAGAGGCAATTTACATAAAAACTTTGATCAAACATAGTCTCTTCCTTCTTTATATTTCAGTCTTGGGGGCTCTAAAAATCTTTTTGATGAATCTTCCAAGGGAAAACCAGTCGAAAGTTATCAGGTGGAGGGATCCGGAAACAGCTCCCCTCCTCCCATAAACTGTTATCATTTTTCAGATGAAACATTCAAAATATGAGAAAAGGTCAATTTATAGTCTGGTAACCACCCGCCTCTGCATGCATTTATGTACCAAGTTCCGTTAGTTCATCTTTTTCTTCCTTTTTTCCAATTTTTTTAAAATTTATTTTATCTGTTACTATAAATTGGCGATTATACAATATAATTTTTGTACGGAGTTTGAATGAACTCATTTCCGAAATCTAATAAATCTTTTAATTCATCAGTTACCATATGTGATTCGCTGGCCGAAGAGAGGTGAAGGCAAACAAAGGTAATCTAACGCTATATAGTAGCTTTAACATCAGCCATCAAACAGTTCGTGGTAAATAACTGTAAGTAAACATAGACCTATGAAAATAGTAACCGAAAATCTAAAAAACATTTTGATAATATAATACACATCAAACAAATATACTTTTCAGGACGATTCCAAGTGTAGAACGCATGAAATTTAAAAAAAAAACCCATCACAGGTTACTATCATAAGACAGTTTACCTAACTTAAGAAAATGGGAAGAAATGTGCCCAGACCTTATCATAGACCTTAGTTCTCCCTAGCCATTGGTGGTGCATAGAGCGTCAAACCAGCCTTTCTACTCGTCCCAAAGCACCCTAGAGAAGGGTGCAATTTTGAAGGAAATTATAGCATCATATTTAGCATATTTAAGAACCCTATGCCTAATACAGGGCTACACTAAAGGTTTGGCATTCCTTTATGCAAAACACGCATGCTAGTATTTTGTCCTTGTCGTTTAAGTCCTTCAAATCGATATGAAATGAAGAGCCCTCCCCCCCCTAACATCTCTCAATTTAGAGAAATACAC
Source organism: Artemia franciscana (assembly GCF_032884065.1). Lineage (NCBI taxonomy): Eukaryota > Metazoa > Arthropoda > Branchiopoda > Anostraca > Artemiidae > Artemia > Artemia franciscana. The sequence goes on along the minus strand of NC_088871.1, from coordinate 43,405,052 downwards.
TTGAACCAAGTGCTCACCTTGGATGTTAAGGTGTTATATCTCCAATCTTATTGCTAAATTTGTCCAATGCTCTTTTTCTTCATGAAAACCTCAGGCGTCACCATCCAATAAACTGATTTTGGTGTTTCAGATCCCTCTTCCCTCCCTGAAAATTCTTTCAAAGGTGAGTACCTTTTTTAGAATGAATTTTTATTTTTGAAGTGTAGTTACATAAAAGTTAAAGTGTTGCATAAAAGACGGGCAGCTTCCCTATAGGATCAAATCCAATTTACCATTGGAAGTAGAGAAAAAACTTTTTTTTTCAAATATAACTCACATTTACGTTATTTTTTATAGAGAGTATAATTTGCAGTCACCTATAATATGTTGAAAGATCAGAATAAAAGCAGAGGGCTTAGGGGGGCGCAGTGCTCCTTGTACATAAGATTGATTTCTTGCTCGTTTCCATCTTAACATCGGTTTTTACTTTCATTTGGAAAAAATTCTAAATGCTAATCCTTAAATCTTAAGTCCTTAAATCCTTAAATGCTAAGTAGCATTTTGTTTCATTCAATGGTTCTTAAAGCACTAGTGAAATCGAAACAAGAGTACTTTTCTCCCCAGGACTAATCTTGGTTGGGTTCCAGGGGTGTCAATTCCCAAAATATTTAGGGCAAAGGTTAATTTCCTTTGTTTGAAGAATCAAAATTATATTTTTCCAAATCAAAGGAGCCAACAATCTAGGGTGGGGGATCGCCACTTCCCCAATTGGTGCCTTCAGTTTATTCATACCCGAAAATCCTGAAAACCGGAGCAGTATTTTTTGGTTGTTTCAAAATTTTGAAATTTTTGAGTGGTATCAAACTTTCGTCAGTGTTACCCCCTCCAAACTTGAAAATAAATAGCGAAACCAAATAGTAAAGTTTGACGACATTTTTTATTCGTAAAACTCAAACAATAGCAATCCGTTGATTTCCAAAGCAGTGGAATGTTTTCGTCAAAATCCTAGGCGGGGGGTAGGGTGAATATAGGACCAATTTTCCCAAATAAAGTGAAAAATGAGTCATATGGTACCATAAAAGCAAAGATACACTAAAGAAAACTGACCTGTTTCTCTGGATACTAGAATTATGCAGGCTTATCTTAATTTTGACAAGATTTTTGACAGAAACTAAATTTCAGCTGGGGGGGCAAACGTAGGTCTTATGTGGGATAATTGGGTCTGGAGGGGCAGTTGCCCCTGCCCCACAGCAAATTACGCCCCTCTCCCAAACACAATTACGCCTTCAAAGGAAAACTATACCTTCTTGACCCATTTGGTGTCAAATATGTTTTGCTTTTTTTCTGATGAATTTCCAACTTTCATCTTTTTAAGCTTGGTGCCTATCACTATCAACAGCTGCATAACTGCATATGGAGGTTATTTTCATTAAAATTTTATATATAGTTGTATATGTTCCACTCATTTTCAGACCATGAGACTTCATTTCGCTCCCCTTGGTAATTGTGGTAATTGTGATTGGTAAATCGTGGTAATTTAGTAATTTACGAACAAGAAGTAGAAAAAAGACAACTACCCAAGGGCCCGAAATCCCAAAATTCTAAAATCTTGAGAATTTTCGGGCACACGTTATCCAAATTATCAAAATAAATTTCTATTATTGGTCCCCCCCGAAAGAAAAAGTGTAACTTATCACCAGTCAAGCTTGATTAGTTCAACTTTTCATCTCTTCCAAATTTATAGTCACCTACCCCAGTTTGATCAGTACTTAGTCAGAACCCATCCCACAAAGGTTCTGGAGCTGAACTCTTTGAAGCATGCGTTTCATGTAAGGCAGAAAAAATATTTTTCTTTCTTTTTATTTCATTTTTATGTTCATTCCTCTTTAGCTTTTCCCGGTACCCTTTTTTTCTGCTGAGTCTATATTTTCTTATCTATTTTATTACATTTAAGCTTTAAGCATAAAAGATAGATAAAATATTCGTAACCGTATTTTTACTTTTCAATTTTCACGATAAAAATTTTCCCGCTTTTCTTTTTCTCGCAGTGTTCACTTTTTACTTTATCAAAAACGACGCTAAGAAGTTGGTGTCTTTTGATTTTGCACTGGCATTAGGCTCTATGCTTTATTCCATCTGACAAGTATTTCATGTATGACATGAATTTTATGCATTCCCTGCCTAAGAGGCAAAAAACTGGCCCCAATGGTAACGTATACGACCAAAGAGGCACAGCAAGCTCATAAGATAACGTTAGGGTCGACAAGAATAATCACCAATATCATTTAAAAGTGAGTCAATTTTCCTTTTTATAGCATACCCTTAACTACTACATTCTCGTCTGTTCTACAAGTTTAAAGTCTAAGGGGATTGGGTGTGAAGCAGATTTCTATCACCAGTAGGTATACCCGTTGAAAGTCAACTAGCTTACTTAACTTGTTCAGAATCTCCCATGCTAACTTAAGTCTATTTCATACAGACTGGGCTTAACATAAAGTCAATTATCATTACTTACATACCAATTTCATCATTAATCCAATAGTTTTGCATAACAACTATATTCATTATACAATTTTCTCGACAGTTTTCTTCTATTTTAATCAGACTTAAAAAGCGCTCACAATTGCAGCATTGCTGCACTGTCAGTACCGCAAGTAGTTTTAATCCCTATATTCCCGCGTTAAATCGACAAATATCCAGCTCTTCCCATTCTCCCTATCTTCTCATTACCACATAAAAAAGTAAATACCTTGTGAAAGACTACATACTGGTTAGAAAAACGTCTCAAATTCACCCAGGATTGCTAAAATTCCATACTTGTGATTTCTGTTCGGATCATTTTATTTTTCAGTAAAATTCACAACATATCAACCATTTCAACTAACATTCTATTTTTTTATTTACAGTAAATAATTACAAGAATCAACAAGAGCTAAGAGCTCATATGACACTTGTGACGAGGTCGGAAGAGCCAAGAGCCAAGAGCTCATTAACGTAACTACACTTCTTGAGTGTGTTAGGTATAATACATAAGTACCAGTAATTTTCTTTCAAAATGCCACATACTAATAGAACCAATTTTCGTTGTTTTTTCAGTTCATCACCCCCCCCCCCCCCTAAAAAACAAACCAAGAGCCTGTGTATGTACCTGCAGTCCTTTGAGTCTGCAAGGCTATCGAAATATTCAACACCCGACTTTAGAATAATATCAAAAATGATTACCTTGCCCTTTTGAATTATCGATACCGTTCTTTATAGGTAGGAATTTTTTCATACATTTCAGTTACAATTTTATCCTTATCTTTTGACATAGATTCTTTGAATGACCTGCTCATCAAATTCATGGAAAACGTTTTAAATACGTATTTAAATTGCGCATTTGAAAAGGCGGCCTTTGAAACAGGTGAGCAATAACTGGGGTCCGCGTTCTCTGTGCCCAAAGGACATGGGAACTAATTAAAAGTCAATAGCTAAGTTCATGAATGTAAAATCATCATTGATGACTGTCACAGTGTAAAAATATCTTCCCTTTACTGTGCTGACTGCATAGATGACTGGAACAGTTACATCCGCAGGACTTTGCTTCTTAGGGAATTCCAATTTCGTCAGCAATAGTTACAGCTTAGGGGTATAAGCCTAGAGAAGGAAACATGTTATTAAAACATTTCATAATACGCACAATAGCTGTAGCTTACACCTTTTGCATGGATCCCCTCCTATACTTTACCGCCAACCCCCCTTCCCCTAAAAAGCAAATATATAGTCCAAATTATATAAAACCAATGCATTCTGTCACCCAACGCTTGTTTTACGGTTCTTCTTTTAAACAGTTAATTCAATTAATAAGTACAAGGTATGAAACAACAGAGACGCATTGGGAGAATAGAGGGGAAATATATAATTTCGACTATATATTTACACATTAAGGGGGTGGGGGTAAAAAATAGGGGGTTCCATGCAAAATCTGTTTGCTACAATTGTTATGCATATTGTATTCTTATCATGCTTCCTTCTCAAAAATGTTTCCTTCTTAACTCGTAAGTTAAAAATACCTCATTTTTCTAATCTTTCAGAATTAACCGTCGTCCCCACTTCCCCAAAGAGAGCGGATCCGTCCCGGTTATGTCAATCACGTATCTAGGACTTGTGCTTATTTTTCCCACCAAGTTTCATCCCGATCCCTCCACTCTAAGCGTTTTCAAAATTTTAGGTCCCCCCTCAATTCCCCCCGATGTCACCGGATCCAGTCAGGATTGAGAATAAGAGCTCTGAAACACGATATACTTCCAAACTTCAAATTTCATTAAGATCCGATCACTCCTTCGTAAGTTAAAAATACCTCATTTTTCTAATTTGTTCAGAATTAACCCTCCCCAACTCCCCCAAAGAGAATGGATCCGTTGCGGTTATGTCAATCACGTATCTAGGACTTGTGCTTATTTTTCCCACCAAGTTTCATCCTGATACCTCCACTCTAAGCGTTTTCCAAGATTTTAGGCCCCCCTCAATTCCCCCAATGTCACCAGATCCAGTCGGGATTTAAAATAAGAGCTCTGATACACGATATCCTTCCAAATTTCATTGAGATCCGATCACTCCTTCGTAAGTTACAAATACCTCATTTTTTCTATTTTTTCAGAATTAACCCTAGCCCCCCCCAACTCCCCAAAACAGAGAAGATCCGTTCCAGTTATGTCAATTATGTATCTAGGACTTGTGCTTATTTTTCCCACCAAGTTTCATCCCGATCCCTCCACTCTAAGTGTTTTCCAAGTTTTAGGTTTCCCCCTCCCAACTCCCCGCCCCCGTCACCAGATCCGGTCGGGATTTAAAATAAGAGCTCTAAGACACGATATCCTTCTAAACATCAAATTTCATTGAGATCCGATCACCCGTTCGTAAGTTGAAAATACCTCATTTTTTTAATTTTTAAGAATTACTCCCCCCCCCAACTACCCCAAAGAGAGCAAATCAGTTCCGATTATGTCAATCATGTATCTGGGACTTGTGCTTATTTTTCCCATCAAGTTTCATCCCGATCCCTCCACTCTAAGTGTTTTCCAAGATTTTAGGTTTCCCCCCTCCAACTCCCCCCAATGTCATCAGATCTGGTCGGGATTTAAAATAAGAGCTCTGAGACACAATATTATTCCAAACATCAAATTTCATTAAGATCCAATCACCAGCTCATAAGTTAAAAATACTTCATTTTTTCTATTTTTTGCCGAATTAACCGGCCCCCACTCCCCCCCCCCAGATTGTCAAATCGGGAAAACGACTATTTCTAATTTAATCTGGTCTGGTCCCTGATACGCTTGCCAAATTTCATCGTCATAGCTTACCGTGTCTAAAGTAGCAAAACCAGGACTTTAGGTTTCCCCCCTCCAACTCCCCTCAATGTCATCAGATCCGGTCGGGATTTAAAATAAGAGCTCTGAGACACAGTATCATTTCAAACATCAAATTTCATTAAGATCCAATTACCCGCTCATAAGTTAAAAATACTTCATTTTTTCTATTTTTTGCGAATTAACTGCCCCCCCCCCCCAGATGGTCAAATCGGGAAAACGACTATTTCTAATTTAATCTTGTCCGGTCCCTAATACGTTTGCCAAATTTCATCGTCCTAGCTTACCTGGAAGTGCGTAAAGTAGCAAAACCGGGACCGACAGACAGACAGACCGACAGACAGACCGACAGAACTGGCGATTGCTATATGTCACTTGGTTAATACCAAGTGCCATTTTAAAATAGATAAATGAAGTGATATGCTTGATTAACCCTGGGTTCCAACTGATAGTATTTCACGCAAAAGCGGCCGTTATTAAGTGATCTGTCGAATTTCTTCCATATTTTGCTACAAGTTTATGCGTCATGACGATTCAACGGTTGCGTTGAAATATTTCTACTGAGCTGTTGAAAATCGCAGTCGTTATTCTGAATTGAAAACTTCGTAGAGCCAAAAAAGTAACTGAAAAACCAATCATGTTTGTCTGAAGTGTTGTTTGTTGACAAACAACACTTAGTCCTTCACGGATTAGCCCTTTGAATGTTTATCCCGGCTTCTAGAACTTGATTTAGCCTGTTCCTGAGTATTTGCTTTTTAAAGCAAATGCTCGAAATATGATCTTATCATATTTTTTGCGGTTCAACGACATCAGTGAACAGTTTCTGTGTGAGCGTTTTCGGATTTTTTGACATCTGCTATCTGCAAGCCATTTTGCGTTAAAAAAAATCACGCCAGGTGGGAACCTGGTAACTGGTAAAAGGTAAACAAATACCTTTGCTGCCTTTGAGCTTTATTGATAGTGATTACTAATCGAACATTCTCTGTGTCCCCGTCGCCATTTATATATCCCCCCTGTGCCCCCCGGCGTCCCCGTTGTAGGTGTATCCCTGTGTCCCGGTCGTCATTTATATTCCTTGTGTCCCGGTCGTCATTTGTGTCCCGGTGTCCCGGTCTGTAATTTCTCTTTGAGTGTCCCGGTCGTCATTTATATTCCCTGTGTCCCGGTCGTCATTTGTTTCCCGGTTGTCCATGGGAAAAAGAATCCGTATTCAGATCTATACCTCTTTATTCTAATGATTGCCCTTGAGCTTTGTTGATGGTGATTGCTAATCGAACATTCCCTGTGTCCCGGTCGTCATTTATATATCCCCCTGTGCCCCCCCTGGCGTCCCCGTTGTAGTTGTGCCCCTGTGTCCCGGTCGTCATTTATATTCCCTGTGTCCCGGTCGTTATTTGTGTCCCGGTGTCCCAGTCTGTAATTTCTCTTTGAGTGTCCCGGTCGTCATTTATATTCCCTGTGTCCCGGTCGTCATTTGTGTCCCGGTCTGTAATTTCGTCAGTCGACAAACATGACGTGAGTCGACAAACAACTTCATGACGGCATAATGCTCAATCCTTGTAATGACGTCAGTCGACAAACATGCATGACGTCAGTCAACACACAAACAAACAACTTATTTTTATATATATAGATAAATAATAATTCACAAAATGGCAAGAGTGGCGCCAATTCACAAAACAATGCGGGAAAACATGTATTTTTCAGAAATTACTAGGGCAATTTTATTTGTCAGTGAAAATACCAAGAAAAAATATTTCTAATTAAAAAATCTAGAAAAGTATTTTTTTTTGTCTAGGAAGAGGAAAAAATTTAAAGAGTGAAAATACCCCCTCCCCAATTGGCACCAATGAACAATCAGAGCGAAAGGGTTACAAAGACTTTATTTGCCATTCATCTTTGCTGGCTGTCAGCATTTTTGTTGTAATTAAATTGTATCAGTTAATCAAATAACTTGAATATAATGGCCTCCCTAAAGAAGAAAGAAGTATATTTCATGTCTCACCATGTTAAATTGCTGAGCGTTCAATTTATAAGTCTCTCATTCTCAAAGATACCAAATTGAAGAAGTCAACAACTCCTCACAGAATAAATGCTTGTTAAAACAACGTCTCAATATCACGCAAGCTTTTTGCCGACTCAATTTTCATGAGAAGTGCAAATCGCTAGAATATAAATTGCCTTAATTAAGTTTTTAAAAACAAAATGATTGATTCATGACCTATTGTTCCTCGATTGATTTATCAAGCTCTATTAAGTGGATGAACAATAGCTGATGAGGTTCTGTTGTGATAGTTCAAACATTAAAGGAGACGCTGTGATATAGAGTACGATTATCGGAATCAAATAGCATCGAAATTCCTTACCCATTGAAAGATTTTTTTTCAAAAGAAGTTTGATTTATGCCCTTTATTTTTTACGCTATGAAATTTCCACACAAAAACGAAAACTGTTTTGATTAACAATTATACGGTATTTTAGCCTAGAAATGTGTGTTCTGTTTCAATTTTTTCCAATTAACTTGTTGAAAAATTTTGTCTAGACAAAATATAACCGTCTGCTGAGCTCGGTAACTTAGTCAAATCTAAACTATTTTTTTTAAATATTGCGTAACAAGGAATAAATTATACTCGCTTTCATTATTTCTATTTATACTGTTTTTATTTTTCTTTGATTTCTTTTTAGATTTCATTTTAAATTTGAAAAATACTTTTCAACAATTGATGTTCAATTTAAACCAAATATTGTTCATCCCAACATTGCGCCTAAGCTAATATAATCCATTTTTTAATTATGAGCTGCATTTTCAAATGCAGAAGAAGAAAACGGCAAGAAACAAAGCTTCACATCAGAATTTCAAAAAATTTTCTTGAAAAAGAATTTCAAACATTTTCAAAAAATGCTCAAAAGAAAGGCTGTCTGAAAACAGGATGTAGATGGATTTCCGGGGATGGATGATTCGCTACAAATTTGTCAAGCTTTATTAAGTAGATAAACGTTAACTTATGAAATTATGTTGTTAAAGAACAAACAAGGAATAGTAACCTATATTATGCACGCAATGGAGGCTCTGGTCTCTCTTGCGTCCGGGGCAAACTCTTGATTACCGCCCCCTTGTCTCCCAAAACTTTCAGACCAAAATTAACAAAGTTCTTATTCATTAACAAACTTGTCGGCACTAACAACATTTTTCAGTTATTTAAGTCTGACTTTTCATACATTATATGGGGAAAGATATTGGAAAATGAAAATTTTGGATTCAATTTGATTATACTTACTATCAACTACTTTATTTTATAAAAAAATGAATGTAAAAATTATAACTGTTAGATTACTTATTTGAAATTTCTCACCCATAAGAATTTCTCCACCTGGAGAAAATTTTCTCCGGGCCCCCTCTATCCCTTCCTAAAGCCGCCTTTGTACGTGCAACAGTGTTCAAATCTTTATTAGTAAAACGTTTACTACTTTTTCTCACAAAAGACCTGATTAAATCGCTAGAAGCACATCTCGATCCTTGCAACTACAAGCAAAAAAATTTTCATTCTGTCGGACGGGCCCAAAACTTCGAATTTATACCAGGACTATTAAAAACGAACATTTATAGATACAATGGCTCAGTTCCGAGACTTTTATGCGGGGACTTAGTCTTCCAAAGAATGGTCTTGGCCCCACTCATTACAGTTTATTCCTGGATTTAAACCTGAGACAAGTTGAAACCAGAGATGAGAATGAGTGAAGTGTCCCAACTGTGTGTCACAAACTCGTGTCACAAACTCGTCCTGGCCGAGTGGGTTGGTGCGCTGGATTCGGGATCCCTTGTCTGAGAGGACGCGGGTTCAAATCCCGGTGCACCCAATTCTTCAGTTTGGGACGGGGGTCAGTGGCGTGACTCTGTAAGCTTAGCCAGAGTCGACCCAGCTCTAAATGGGTACCTGGAGAAATCTGGGGAAGGTAAACAGGAAGGGTGTGCGAAAGCACAGGATGGCTGGCCCCCAACCCCCCATTGCACTTCCTTGCTGAAGGGCCAAGAAGCGGAGATCAGCACCGCCGGTGCGGACTGTAAAGTCTAATGCCGTATCCTTTACCTTTTTTTCCACAACTGTGTGGGTATTCCCTAGATTCGTCCTCGTAGGTAATTTTATGCTACAAAATATTTGGATCAATTATGCCTGCCACACCGCTTGATTGCGCTTCTGGCATTTTCTTCAATAAAAGAAAACATTGCAAATGTTGAAAGCCTAAAGTATGCCAGACAAATTTTATCGAAATTATGTGAAAAAAATATTTTTACATTATATTGGCTCATTCTGTGGGCGTTTTCCATTGCGTGTTTTACACTTTGAAGTGTGTCACGTTGCATTACTTAGTTAAAGTATACAAATAAGTTTGTTTACAATAAGTTGTTTGTTTTTTCTTATGTGAGTTTTTTCTTGTTTCTTGTTTCTATTTTATTTTATTTTGCTGTATTTTTTACTCCTCTAAGTGCATTTTATGTATGTAAAGGGGGTTTAAATAAATTATTATTATTATTAAATAAGAGTGCCTCGAAATGACTATTTCAGGAAAAAAAGATCCAGGAAGCCCCGTACCCTAAACCTAATTTGTTGTATGCTAACATTTTGAAAGAATCATGATAACAGATTTTATTCAGCTTTTTTTTATTTATTTTAATCAGGCTGATGTGTTCGAAACTTCAAATGGTTCAGGTGTTCAACTTCAATTTCAAATTCGTTTTGAGCGTTGAAGCTTCGGACGTTTGAGGTTTTGAATATGTTTATTTTACTCTTTTTAGTCTTTAATAAATCCTTTAGGATAGGAAAGTAAACATTTTAATATTTTATTGTAACTTTTCATACCTCATACTTTTTGATTTTCCATATTGTAAATACATTTATTTACATAATATTTTTCTTGTTAGATCTATAAATACTTTTATTTTAATTCCGGCCTATCGATAACCTAAGCTGTAGTTTTTTGTTTTTTTTTGGCTCTTTTAGTTCCTTCAATCTGTACCAAATCCGAAGATTAAGATATAATAGTAACGTTTTTTGATGAAACAAAATCCCCCCTCCTCAAAAAAAAAGAATACAAGAGAACGACCGGATGCATCGGACTCTTTCTTTAAATCCTGTGGTCATGTACAGTGGGGGCGGAAGCTATACAATAGTTATCACCATTTATCCCCCCTAAACCCCAACCGTTTGTATAGCGTATCCTAAGCACACCTGACAGAATTGATTTGTTTAGCTCTATTCGAGTTGAATACTACCTGACAGGTAGGCTAATGAACGCCTTTCCCCATACTAAAGTGAAGAGATCTTTTCCACTTGAGGTGGTTGAATCTATTCAAAATCACCCTACCAAACTGATACCAATGAGAATGTGTTCTTCAACGTATACCTAAATTTCAGTAAATGATTATTCTTTCAACCTTTATTTTCCCATGGTGGTAGAAGCAAAATATTTACCAATAATTTATATTACCAAACATAGTAATATGCATCAACCACTCCCCATCTCAAAGAAGGACTAACTATGACAGAAAGTGTGAAGTTTTTAAAATAGGACACAGATTGACATTTCTCATTTTTTGTTTAACAGACAAGGCAGTTGAAGATAAGAGTGTTTATTTCATCATAGCCTTGAAGCGCTATGGCCTATACTTCAATGACAGTGTTGCCGACTATTGCCAAGTCGGTACAATTGTTCTGCTTTTGATACAATTTAGAGGTTCTGGTACAATTCGGTGAATTTGGTAATTTTTAGTAAAATCAATTTTTCCGGTAAATTTGGTTTTACGTTCTCATTTCTGACTCAGATATCTTTTCTAGTTGTAATTTTCGAAAATTTCTAACCTGCTGTACATTAATCTTTTGCGGTACAATAGTACTAGAAAAGCTGGTACAGTTTATTTCAAATTTTTGGCAATGCTGGATAGGCATGGTCACGAGGGTTAATATCCTTAAATAGCCAAATACAACTTCTGGCCAAGGGTTACCCTAAGCGATAATTTTTTGGGGTAAATCTTGCATCCTCACTTTGAAAAGAACGCATCCAAGAAACGTCATATATCACTTTCCGTTAATTTAGAAGATGATTAAAGACCAGAGGTTTTATTTCGCTCTATCCTTGAGGCGCTAGGGCCTGTTGCTAGACCTCCCCCTCTCCCCTGATGGAGAGAAAAAAAATTGGAAAAAAAAACTCTTGGACATCCCTGCACTGAAGGATTAAAAATAGACCCTAGTGGGATAGTGGCACAAAATCGTCAAAATCCAGAGGGAGGGGGAAGTTGGAACAGTTTTTCCCATGTCAAGTGAAAATGACAGTGAAAAATGAAAAATGAGCCATATAATGAGCCCTAAGTCAAAGGTATACTAAGGAAACGGATGTATTTCTGTGGATGGCTATCTTAGTCATCTTTACATGAATTGTGTAGATCTATCTTAGTTTTGACAAAATTTTCGAAGACGCCAAATTTATATGGGAGAGGGGGTTAAAATGTGGTCCACACGGGCAGTTGCCTCCCAGACCCATATCAAATCATACCCCTGTAGTGAGGATTAAGAAATTCCACTTATTCGTAAAGATATGGAACCTCAACTTTTTCTCATAAGAGTGTAGGGGGGGGGGCTCTGATCAAAAAATTCTTTTGGGAATAGTTTCGTACACAGAACATTTGGGTCCAGTCCCAAACTTCTAATTGCTCAAGAATTAAAAAACTTCAATAGTTTTTTTTTACAATTTCCCAATAATTTCTTTAATATTAGCTTTTGTAAGCTGTATTCCATTTTGAAATCTCCTCCCTCTGAAATATTCTTGCGCACACGCTAGGACGGGACATAGATTCGATTAGTTTATTTTACATAAACATACAAATGTTGTGCGCCCTCTACTAAAAAAGTCCTAAAGGGCTTGTTGGCAACAGGTGGTAGTCTTCTCTGCTCCACAATTGGTATAATTTTTTTTTTTTGGATACCTTACTTGTCATGCCTACGCAATTCATACATAAGTAACATACATCTTACTTACATAGAATACATTATTCTTACAGAGAATTAATACATACGAATGGAACATTAGTGGAATTCTAAACATCATTGCTATTCTTTAGCAAAGAAAAATCACTTCACAGCAGCTTTAAAGACTGCCAAACTAGTCAAACTTTAATTTTAACTCCCATCACAGTTTAGATACACAATACAGTTATGAAAACTCGATTTATTTTTGGGACACAGTGCGACGTAGCGATACTAGAGGCTGGAGACAGAAAACTGGCAGTCTGAATTTAAGAGATCGGAGCAATTGGACAAACAAGACGAAATTGCGTTCCCGCCTATGTTGTTGTAGTACGATCTAGGAGGCACCAAGTTCAGAGCTCTGTATCAAAAGCTTTTCATGGGCAAGATAGGAGTTTTCATTACTGTATTGTATGTCTAAGCTGTGACTCTCAAATAGAAGGGCAACATTTCTAATAACAAAAGAAACTCTTATCGGTAAACAAGTAACGGTACACGGTAAATCGGTATAAAAGATTCGAAGCTCTTCGTGTATCATGACTATGACGGCTACTATAAATGGAGCAAAAAAAAAATGCAGAGAGAAGCAGATTACTCAGATATTTAAACGTGAAAACCCCAACTTGATCCTCAACTCTCAATTTTTTGATACCCCAACTCTCAATTTTTTTTTAATATCGAAGAGTTGATTCTAACTGAAAAATTCATTAATATTATGGGGAATTGAAGATTAAGAGACAGAATATCAATGGTTTATTCCAGGCTCTGAATTTTTTATAACTTGACATAAGATTACTTGCCAATATAACAATTATATGGGTAAAAACAGCTAAATGAAGTAATGGAAGATTTTTATGTGATACAAAATTTTCACTCGGCGAAGCATCCTCCCCCATTCCAATGTAGTCAATATCTCGCTAACCTCTCCTATAAAGCTCAAAATCCTTGATTAGGCGACGTTAAGTGATGTAAGGTAACGAGAAAATCGATAAAGTGCATATCTTGGGTAGTAGTTGGGTAATAGTATATTACCTGGTATATATACTTGGGTAGTAGTATTAAGGAAGATGGCAGATGCTCGAATTGTTCGCAATCTAATTATGATAGCCTATTATGCGATATTAATTTTATAGGAGCTGGAAAACTGACAATTGTGTTTCTGACTGATTGAGTCGGCGCTTAAGGTTCGAAGTCTCGCCTCTTTTCAGAAGTCCCAAACATTACCACAAAAGACTGCCCTTAAAGTAATTTACTGTCAGTACCTTAGTAGCGTAAATTCACGAAAATTTAGGGGGTAAAATGTTTTTTTTTTTTAATTTAGAGGTTGACAATTTTTTTTTCAACGAAAATACAAAAAAAACATTCTTCAATGAAAATACCCCTAAAACGGTTTTTTTCCAGAATCCAAGAGGGGAGGCAAAAAATCTAGGGAGGTAAGTACTATCCTGCCCTCTCCTTTCTATGGACGACATCTTCCTATCCTTCCTATTGCAGTAGCATTAGGCTATTAATAACCATCTTTTTGTAAAATCAAAAGAATTACAAATTGATAAGGATCTAAGATACGGACAAACAATTTCCAAAGCTTAAATTTACTACAAGATCTGTGAGAAAGAAAACAGGACATGCGGGAATTTTCTAAATGAGGAACTTCTAAATATATTGGGAGCCAAATAAGGAAAGAGAAAATAAACGAAATGAAAACGAAACAAGATTAATATATTTTGCTTTGTTCGAGAGGGCTGAATGCCAATCTAGGTTTTCTGATAAACTTCAAATACTGTATTTTGAATAACCGCATTTCAAGCAATAAGCCTAGTCTATTGAAGTAAGTCGATTAGGAAAACAAAAGTGTGGTGAATGTCAAACAATTTGCTTTCTCGATAATATTCGCAGTATTTTTTACTAAACGCTCTTATAAGCCTTCCTAACTTTCCATTGGATATTCGCGACTGGAATGTTCACGGTTTGTCGTGCATATCCCCCGATTATTTTGTTTGCACTTGTTTCTGACCCGCAAAAATCCCATTGGCCACAGGGCTGCATGCATCACAAATTGATTTCCGACGGCCTGTTTAAAATGGAAATTAGTTGAACAATTAAATTCAAGGGGGGAACTCCGACAGATTTGGACAAAATAATAAGAGTCGGGTTGAAATTGAGATTAAAACCGGCGGGAGACACTTAGGGGTATTTTGCCACTCCAAAGATGGAACCTTTTCAGGCCTCAATTGAACAAGTTGATAGACCCTTGTCAAAGCGAATACCTGTTTTAAATTTTGAAATTTGCAGAGGCGGCTTACTGACTGGTCCTAATTTGTTACTTGGATTCTTTTACTTGGGTGACAGCAAGGCGACTCGGGGGACATTTTTATTAACCCTCAAGGTCTTTTTAGACTTTGTACCGTATCCATGAGGCACCATTAGAAACTCTTCACTCAAAATAACTGTCCGTTTTTTAGAGGAGATAGTTCATGAATATCCATAGCAGATTTTGATTTGTGCATCATGTTATACTAATAACTAATACTAATAACTAATAACTATCTAGTTCAACATTGTAATAATGGTAAATGTTCCATATCAGATATAACTGTCACAATTTTAGAAAATTTAGAATTAGAAAATTTAAATAAAGAAGAGAAGAATAATAGACTACGTAAACAGGAGGATTTCTGGATCCATACTCTTGGTACAGCTTATCCTTTTGGGCTAAATGATCGTGTAGCAAAATATGGTGACATGTCTCATGTTGTTGTTAAATGTATTGATGGTTTTATGGACCATCCTTCTTTTACTTGTCCTACTAAACGTAAAAAACGATCGAGAGGACATAGGAAAAATAATAGAAAAAATGAATTAGATGTACATATGCTTTCTATAGATCTATGCCAGCTACTTGAATCTAGGGGTATGATTTCTGTAATAAAATGTCTAAATAATTTATCCAAGAGGAATTTAATCAAACTTTTCTGGATTGTTAAGAATAATACAGCTCTTGATTATAATTTTAAAGTAATATGTGATACAATTTGCATTCTAACTAAAACGAAATTTATTTCAAAAAAGAAAAAGTTCGATAAGATTAGTAATAAGGATAACAGATTATATTTACCTATTAATTTTACTTGTAAGCAGATTGAAGATATTAATTTACCAGAAATTTTAAATCAGCGGCATGTGAAACAGGCCCTTCCTAGTAATTTGAATTATAATGATATATAAGTTTTAACTTATAAATTTTCAAAAACTATTGGGCAACTTATTTTTAATTATAATTTAATACTAAAAAGACTAGATAGTGATATAAATTGGAAACCGGTTTGTAATTGTAAGCAACTTGGCCCATTTGTAAATCCTACTTACAAACATTATATAACAGGGGACTTGTCAATAGTAAAGCAAGATGATCTTCAAATTATAATGAATAAAGGGGCTAATTTCCGTCTTTCTCATCATCTGAAACCATCGAGTGTTCTTGATGGCTTGGAAAATGATTTTGGTTTATTTATTGATAAGTGGTGTAAGAAAGAGAATAAAAATAAAGAGAGTTTTCAAAGTTGGAAGAATTTAATTATTAGTAGAATAAGAAATAAAATATATTCTAACTTAAAAAATAGTAACACTAAATCATTATTTTATAATGCGAAGATTAAACAAGCAATTGCTAATCTAAAGAATGAATTTGTAATTGTGCCAGTGGATAAAGCTAATAATAATTTTGCCATAATTTGTCAGAAGCTGTATTGTGATATCTTAAAAAGGGAGTTATGCACAACTAATGTTTACGAAAAGGTAAATATAGAGGATGAGAATTGAAAAGACTGAAGAAATACTTTTTAAAAATTTTAATATTAAAATAAATGACAATGATAAAAAGTTCCCTTTTCTATATTGGACTGTAAAATTTCATAAGAATCCCCCTAAACCACGGTTTATTGCTGGAGCAGCTAAATGTCCAACCCGCATTGCTGCTACTGACCTTTCTTTAATTTTAAAGGGAATTGTAAATAAACTTAAAACCTATTGTTCTGGTATTAAAAAATTTTCGAATTTTAATCCATACTGGAGTGTTAATAATTCACTGCAGGTGATAGATTCTTTAACAATGGTTTCAGCTAAAAGAATTGAGTCTTTCGATTTTGCGACAATGTATACTAATTTATCACTTAATGTAGTGTTTGATAATTTAAAAACTGTTATCAAGAAATATTTCCTCTTATCTAGTAAAAGGTTCTTAAAAATAGACATTTATAATAAAAAAGCTATATGGACAAACTGATTTAATACTACAGTTAACTTGAGATGTTACAGCTTGGATATGATTTTTGAGTTATTGGAATTTGTTTTATACAATACTTATATAAGATTTGGGGTGATTTGTACAAGCAAATTGAGGGAATTCCCATTGGGGGGGGGGGGAATGCCAGCCCATTTATAGCTGACTTGTTTTTAAGTCAACTAGAATATAAATATATGATGGATAAGAATAATCCAATTAATTTAAAACATGCTTTGTCAAATAATAAAAGATATTTAGATGATATTTTGGTCTTAAATTGTAAGGATTTCATTGATATTTCTAAAAATATATATCCATCAGAGCTTATTCTTGAGCCTAGTCATGGCGCTGGTCATGAAGATCATTTCTTAGATTTAAATATTAATATTTGTGATAATAATAAATTAAGTTTTAAAATGTATAATAAAACGGATGATTTTGATTTTGAAGTGATTAGTTTCCCATTCCCTGAAAGTAATATACACTCAAATATCACATATTCAGCGTTTTTCTCACAGTTACTTCGTTATGCAAGGATTTGTAGTAATTATATTGATTTTAAAAATAGATGTAAAATCTTAAGCCAAAAATTGATATCAAGAGGTTTTTCTGCAAATAAATTAACTTGGCATTTAAAAAAATTTTTTTTCATTATAACGAACTTTTAAATAAATATCAAAAGAATTATCTAGAAATACTTAAAGAAATTTTCAACTAATTTCGGAGGTTCGAGAAATGTTGTCGCAGCGCCATTTATTTTGAATTGTGTTTCTAATTGAGCGGATTTTCTTAAAAATTAGCCACATGGTAAAGATGAATTCTATAATTGTTTAGTTCATTCAGGTTTTTTGCAATGTGTTAATATTTGTGATTTGGTAAAATTTATAATATTTAGTTTACCTATTGTTGCTAAAGGGAGGGATATATTAACAGGATAAGCTTGTTTTGGTTTTACTTGGTTGTTTTACATTTGCTGTTTTTTTTTTCTTTCATAGGCATGTATTTTGGGGGTGATACCTGACGCGGGGATGCCATGGATATTCTGTGGTAGCCACAACACTGTGCTGGGTAGAGAATTTAGAGTGGCGAAACCCTATATAGGCCAGTGTATTCTCCTGATGAGCCCTTATGTTGGGTGTTGCCTCTGAATTATTTGTCTATATTATTTTTTCAATTGTTTGGTAAATGACGACTTATACTTATTGACGACATGACTGCCTGTCCATGGATTATTCTTTATGGTTGATTGTGTGTGGCTATGCTGTTTGACCTATGTGATTGTATGGATGAGTAGGGTTAAGGCCTCATTCAAGTGCTGGTCTATATTAATCACTAATTTAGGAAAACAGTCTTCCTTTTCTCCTTCTGTCTCTCTCTTTTTTTTTCTTTTTTTTTTTTTTTTTTTTTTTTTTTTTTGTGTTTGTGCTGTTGCATTGGTGATTTCTCTTTTCATGATATATATATATATATATATATATATATATATATATATATATATATATATATATATATATATATATATATATCTGCCTTTCTGAAAATGTCTGTTTTTATGGACAACAAAAACGGGATGGACAATGGAAAACAAGGACAATGCTTACAGGTGTTAGGAATGATTGTCTTGTTAAAAACAGCTTTAAATCGCATATGTAAATTTAACTGAATACTCAATGAACGGGGGTAACTCAACCCCCTTGCAGCTTAATCCCGCTTAGCACAACCTTCTCTTTCAATCAACCTCATTCAACTCAACCCCCCCCCATGCAACTCAACCCCGTTCAACCAAACGAAACTCTCCGTTTCGTACATCTCTCGCTTAACTTAATCCCATTTAATTCAACCCTTATACAAGCTTAAACCCTGTTTAACTCAATCCCTATATAGCTCAGTCCCCGTTTAACTCAAACCGTATGCAATTCAACCGCCATTTAACTAAACCCACATGCAAACCCACAAACGTTTAACCCGACCCTGTTTGACTAGCTCCCATTCAAATCAACCCCCTTCAGCTCAGCCCTCCTTAAATCAACAATATACCTGGAAAATGTAATCCAGCCTGATTTGTTGGAAGTAATAGAAAAAAAAAACACTTAAAGGTGACAAGAAAAAAAAATAGCTTCTTTATTCTTCTCCGCAATCCCTCGCTCTTAGGCTAAAGTTTTTAATTGTTTTAAAAAGTAGAATTGTGGCAAAGAGTCAAACTTTAGCGTAAAGAGCGAGGGATTGCGGAGGGGACAACCCATTTCATATACGGAGTAATTTCTGTTCGTTTCAAGTTTTAATATCGCTCCTTACTTTCAGTTAAAAAAACTAGTTTTTTTTAATTTAATTTCTGAACGTTTTTGAATTAATGCGTTTTTTATTCTGGCTCTCCGCACATAAATTATTAAAATGAAATTTCCATATTAATTCTTTTTTTGGCTAAATGGCTTTCTCTTAGGTTTGATCAGACGATTTTGAGAAATAAGGAGTAGGGAAGGAGGCCTAGTTGCCCTCCAATTTTCCGGTTACTTAAAAAGGCAAATATAACTTTTAATTTTTAACGAACGTTTTTATTAGTAAAAAATATACGTGACTTAAGAATTAACTTACGTAACAAACTTTTATATTCTTATATTTTTTATTATGTATATGAGGGGGTTTGTCACCTCGTTAATACCTAGCTCTTTGCACTAAATCTTAAGTTTTTTCCCAATTCTTTAGAATGACCCCTGAATCAGAAAGGCCGTAGAATAAATAGTTGAAATTACTAGAAATACTTTAGCATAAAGAGCAAGGTATTTATCTCCTCCTAAATACATCGCTCTTTATGCTAAAGTATTTTTAGAACCCCCCCATATGCGTAATAATCTCTGTTCGTTTTAGTTTTAATGCTACTCCTTGCTTTCAGTTGAAAAAAAACTTTTTCATGTTTATTTGTTCATTGTTTTTTTGTTTATGGGAATGCTAGAAAATCCCGCGCCTTTTTCATTGAATTTCTCTTCCCTCATGACATATTCCTCCAATGAAAGATCTTTCCACATAGCCCCCAAAACCTCAACTCCACCCCCAAACCAAAATCCCCCTGAAAACGTCTGTACACTTCCCAATAACCATTACTGTATGTAACTTGCGCCCCTCCCCCAGGGACTGTGGGGGAGTGAGTCGTCCCAAAGACATAGTTATTATGGTTTTCGACTATGCGGAACAAAATGGCAATCTCAAAATTTTGATCCGTTGACTTTGGGAAAAAAATGAGCGTGGGAGGGGGCCTGGTTGCCCTCCAATTTTTTGGTTACTTAAAAGGGGCACTAGAACTTTTCATTTCCGTTAGAATGAGCCCTCTTGCGACATTCTAGGACCACTTGGTCGATATGATGACCCCTGGGGAAAATAAAACAAAAAAATTAACAAATAAACACGCACCCGTGATCTGTCTTCTGGCAAAAAATACGAAATTCCACATTTTTGTAGATTCTTTGACTTTTAGGGGGCGTTTCTCCCTATTTTCCAAAATAAGGCAAATTTTCTCAGGCTCGTAACTTTTGATGACAATGATTAAATTTGTTGAAACTTATATATTTAAAATCAGCATGAAAATTCGATTTTTGATGTATCTTTTAGTATCAATATTCTGTTTTTTAAAGTTTCGTTTACTATTGAGCCGGGTCGCTCCTTACTACAGTTCGTTACCACGACTGTATGATTCTGGATCCAAAACAAAAGCTGGGAAACGTTTGACTGACTCTCTGAAGCTCTGACCAAAAAGATTGTCAAATTTCTAAAGTGAAGGATATCTTACATAATTGAAAATGAAGCTACGCTTGACAAATATGAACCATTACCTTCCATTGATCCAGACGGGGCTGATGATGATCAGAATCTCAACGTTCAACACAGGGAGGAAGATTGAAAGCGTCGATAATAGTGAGCTAGTTGAATATTATAAAACTATCCCGTTGCGACACAAGGGGGCCAAAATTTTACTAATGATAATGACTAAAAATTAGAATTTTAGCATTATGATGAATAAAGGCACCCGAAAGGATTGAGTGACATACCAGGAGGAAGTGAACATTCTCCCAAAGGTAAACCTTCTTGGTTTAGGAGACTGAAATTACACATTTTTTTAATTATTATTTGGAGGGATTATGGAGTTTCTCCTATATTCTTTTAAATCTGGTTTGGGTTCCAACGTTAAGGGTGGGGGGGGGGCAAATAAAGCATACCTCCTACGTTCTTTATAGCCTTGATATAATTTTTAACGGCCATCATAATAGTTACGAAACAAAACGTCACCCAAAATGAATATGTATGCAGTTTAACGTTCCTAAATTCACTGGTTCTCAGCGGAAAAGAAAAGAAAAAGGTTTTATCATCTTTTTTTCCGAAAAAATAAAAGGAAATCGCTTTTTTCCTTCGACTCAAGGGAAGGTCAAATTTTAAAGATTAAAATGAAAACAAGGGGCGTTGATGACTTTGAAATTCGCCCTTAAGTAGTTAAAAAAAATGTCTTGTCTGCCTCATACTTCCATTTTTAGTAATATTTAGTTGGTTTCTCAGAGTAGCGGGGACAAAAACTATCACTTCAATGCATTAGGGAGTAAAAAACCTTCTTGAAACTATTTTTTTTTTTTTATTCTACTCCTTTGGTCTTAGGTAAATCTTACAAACGACAGCATGGAGTCCTGATATATGAGGATGGATACAGTGTTTGCCCTGTTGTTAAATTAAAATCTAACAGAGCAGGTTAAATTATGAGCCCAGACAGCAGTTTCACTTATGTTCCTTAATAATTGAGAAACAGAACAAACTGAATTTGGAGAAAAACCAATTTTTGGAGAAAAACTAATAATTTTTAATTTAGATTTTGGAGAAATTTTGGACAATTTTTTGGAGAAATTTTGGACAATTTTTTGGAGAAATTTTGAGAAAATTTTGAGAAATTTAGGAGAAAATTTGGAGAAATGTTTGACAATTTTGGAGATAAACCAATTTTGGAGAAAAACTAATAATTTTAAAATAATTTTGGAGAAAAACAATTTTTTAAAACGAAGAGTGGCTATTCAGGTTCATTTATCGTTTAAATATTTAAATATTACTTTATGCTTAAGTTGTTAAATACTACTACAAATTTATGCCATTTGATTACATTTAGTCTTTGCTCTGTGCAAATCAGTACTTTTTCTGGAATTAGATGGTGCAGCGCTATGATATCGAGTAGACAGCGCTGATGTCAGTGAAAAGTATTTTAAAATTTTGAAAAACATGCTTGCATAACAGTTTAGCGACGAAGACAGCACTGCTTTTCCATATGAAACAAACGCAAAGTAGAAACAATAGGGAATTTTTTTCCAAAACAGTGGAATTATATAGAAACTTATATTAAAATGTAAGAATTAAAACTAAAAATGTTTCAAAAACTTTATAGAACAGCTCTAGCATCCTTATTTCAACAAAGTTTAACCAGGACTGATAAACAAAATGATGTGAGATGATAAATTCATTCAAACAAAACAGAGCCAAATGATTAAGGTTCTCGACATAAATATTTGCCAGTAGCCCGGATAAAGGTACCACCATGGGTAATGGAGAAATTTGTAATTTGAATCACCTTGAAAATTGGGCATTAAATTCCTTTTTTTAAACACGTCTATTGGGGTCTCTATATGGACGAAGTAATTTCAATTTGGAGTTATGGGGAAGCTGGAATGCGGGGTTTCTTAGATCAACTTAATACTCATGACAGAAATTTTCAGTTCACCCTAGAAATTGAAATTGAAAATAAACTACCGCTTTTAAATGTTTGTGAGGTGTCGAAAGCCAACGCAATACAATAGATATTTTCATTTCAATGCAAACTAGACCTACGTTGCATGCGCAATGTGAGGTGTTGCGGCAACCTTTGTTCGGCTTCGCCGAGTAAAGTGTTGCGAGAGCTAGATTTTGGTTTTGTTTCCTCGCTTCGATTAAACACTGAAATTGTTAATCTGTAAGGATCTTAAATAAATACTAGATACACTAACTCGCAAAAGTTGCAAACCCCTGATTGCAACTAGCAAAGGTTGCAAACCCCTCATCGCCGAAGATGGTTGTAGTCTAACAGCCGATTATTACCTACAAGTACCCTACATATCTTACCACTGGAACCAAATTGATCTTACTATCAAATACACTGGAAACAAATAATAGGTATACCAACTAGCAAAAGTTGCGATCCCCTCATTGCCAAAGATGATTATGAGCTAACTGCCGACTGTTGCTTAAAACTCCCCTATATGTCTCACAATTGGCATCGGCCTATTTTTGGTTTCAGTGTGTACCTTACTACTGAGGCTGTCAACTCCTTTAAACTTTTAAACTGGTATGTCTCATGAAGAATTTTTTCTACCACAAAATGGATGACATATTCTTTGATCAGATCATCGAGAGCTATCGACTGTCGTCGAAAAGAAAATCTATCTGTCTTAGTTCAAAAGTTGATTTTTTTGCTGTTGGCCAAGTTTCTAACGTCATCACTTAGAAAGGAGCAAAGGATAAACTCTAATTTCTTTAGCAATGAGAGAACTTTTTAAGTTGAAGAGGCGCGTCTGATACCATTTTTCTACCCCAATCCCAAGTGCAAAAAAAGGAATGATAAACTCAGTTGAAATCACGAACAGAAATGGGTAGAAACAATAGATTTTTGGCCCCAGGCAAGAGTTCTACGAAGCTTTCCAAAATACAAAATACAAATTAAAAGAGCAGTTGTAACTTCTCTCATTGCTCGTGCCCTGGACGTTTGCTCCGAATCTTATATAAATGCAGAAATAAATTTTATCAGAGAAATTCTTTTTTGTAATGAATACAAAATTCTTTTGCCAACAAGATAGTTAACCTTAGACAAAAAAGACATTCCCGTAAAATCGAAGATATGTCACAATGTGAAGCTACTAATAAGCCCTCAAATACTATCTATCTTCCATACATCCCAAAAATCACCACAAAATTAAAAATGTTTGCACAGAAACAATCTGCATGTAGTTTTCACTAATAATTTTAAAATCATTAATCTATTAAGTTCCGGTAAAGATAAAACCCCAGTTACTCGTCAAAGAGGGGTTTATCAAATACTTTGCGACTGCAAAAATTACTCTGTTGGCAGGACCCGTCAGAAGACATATACACGGCATTAATTTCAGATAGTTCTAATAACTCCTTTGATTTTGCTTTAGGTTGGCATATAATTAATAAACCCTCCCGCACGCTACTTTTTGAACAACCTTCGCTCATTAGTAATTGATTTGGGAATGAAACAGGTGGTTTGGGAATCAATCGTCTCAAAATTAGTCTTAAATTAGTCTCAAAACAAATAATAAAATTTCTTTGAATAGGCACTTGGGGAGGGGGTACTCACTAAATCCTTTATACTTAAATCCAATTAAAAATGATCTAACAAAATATTTTACTAAACCAAGTTATAATAGTATTGAACCAATTACAAACAGACCTTTGAGGCAAGCTGCCAAAAAAGCAAGATTAGCTTTGAAAACTTGCATTTAATCCTTTTGTTTGAATGAAGGTATCATCTTACATCATTTTATTTATCAGTCCTGGTTAAACTTTGTTGAAGTAAGGATGCTAGGGCTGTTTTAAGAAAGTTTCTAAAAACATTATTAGTTTTAATTCTCACATTTAATGTAAGTATATATATATATATATATATATATATATATATATATATATATATATATATATATATATATATATATATATATATGTATATATATATATATATATATATATATATATATATATATATATATACCCACTGATATATATCAATTCAGTCGCTGAAACACCCGCTGAATAGAATTCCACTATTTTGTGTTTGTGTTTGTTTGACATAAAGGTTTCTAGTCTACAGATTTTTCCAGCATTCTGGTTGTGTTCTGTTAATTTTGTAGCAGTTTAAAAACAAATTATTATTAATTATTATTGAGCAGCTTGTCCTTAGAAAGTCTTGTAAAAAGAAATTCAAAAAGTAAGCAAAATATTTTCTTCTTTTCTGTTTAAACCTGAGTTATTGGTAAAAATGGCTTTTACAAGTTAACTCAACCAATGCTCGGTTCGATTCAAGCCTTGGGACAATTTGAGTCAGCTTTAGAGCGGAACCAACACTTTTGCTTCTCAGACGAGCTTTCATTCGACTTGAGTTCAGCCGAACTCTATCAAAAATTTGACTCTGTTTTCCTCTAGGCCATCTCCACTTTAAAATTATAGGAGCCATAAGATGCATATTTATACGTTCTAGGGAGCCAGGTCTAAAGCACCCCACCCCCTCTATTTAAAATCTGGCTTGAGCTATTCCTACCGTTAAAGTGCAGCACAGTCCTTTTGTTTTTTAATCTAAGGCGCCAGTTAAGGCGCTAGTTAAGGATCCATGGTGGAAAATAGTAACAAAAAGGGAAAATGATTTTTATACCCCCTAGGCTACTGTGTGCGTTGTTTTATATTTGTTTTTTGCATACTCCCCTTCCTGCAGCTACTTAATTACTGTTCTTCCTTTTTTTATTTTATCCGAACCAGCAAAAGAGCTAAATACCCAAAAATAAAAAAAGAAGAAATTTTACATTGATTACAGGCCTGTATGAAGATCCCATGAAGCCTAGGTCCCAGTAACTTCGTCCTCTTTTCCCTCTTGGTCTCGTCAGGCTTTTGGTACATTTGCCAATAGTTAATCTCTACGGTGTGTCCCGCAACATCTGAAACTTTCGACCTCTTGTTTTAAAATTTGTTATGAAAAAAAAATCCACATGAAATCTTACTTTAAACCCATCTGAATAAACTCACTAATGAATTTATGCTCGAAGCAAAAACGGCCGAAGCCAAGATTATTCGTGCTAATTACTGGCCGCTAAGGGGGCAAGTAAATATAAGTCAATTAGTTATCCCATAATTATGAATCCATTAAATTTTGGCCCTCGGGGCAAAAAATGCTGCAAAATCTCGCAAAAAATCCACCTGATATGAGGTCAAAACTTCAGTAGTAGGGTTGACTAATATGCTGAATTTCCTTGTAAAACTTTTATCAAGTTCACTCTCTCTTTGGGTGCGGTTTCTGTCTTTGACTAAAATTTTCTCTGATCCGTAGCTATTGATGAATAATTTTAAACTCAATAATTTTTATTTGTTTGGAATCACCGTATAAAAGTTTATTCTTTCGATGTAATCTCGTTATAGAAATTCATTTTTAAAGTTTTGGTTACTTATAGAACAAGTCGCTTACCAACCTTAGTAAGGTAAGATAAATCTTCATTGATACAACTAGTTATAAGAACTTCAACTTTCAATTTTTTACAATCACAAATGAGGACATAAAACAAACAACCCGTTTCCACTGAAGGAAACCTACGGGGGTTTGCAGTCACGCAAAAGTCCACGTAATTATTAAATTGAATATTTAATTAATTTAAGTGAAAATGATAATGATAATAGAATAAAAATAAATATAATAAGAATATGAAATAGACATAATAACAAATCTATTATTCATCAATCATCAATAATCCAATCCCCCTCCCTCCCCCAGCATCCCACCTAAGACGCCATATCCTTCTAAATATCAAATTTCATTGAGATCCGATCACCCGTAGGTAATTTAAAAATACCTCATTTTTTTTTATTTTTCAGAATTACCAACCCCCCCAACCACCCGAAAGAGAGCGGATCCGTTCCGGTTATGTCAATCATGTATCTAGGACTTGTGCTTGTGCTTGGTTGTGGTATTAACCAAGTGACATATAGCAATCGCCGATCCTGTCGGTCTGTCGGTCTGTCTGTCTGTCGGTCCCGGTTTTGCTACTTTAGGCACTTCCAGGTAAGCTAGATATGGGAGGGGGAAACCTAAAATCTTGGAAAACACTTAGAATGGAGGGATCAGGATGAAACTTGGTGGGAAAAATAAGCACAAGTCCTAGATACAGAGAGAGAGAGAGAGAGAGAGAGAGAGAGAGAGAGAGAGAGAGAGAGAGAGAGAGAGAGAGAGAGAGAGAGAGAGAGAGAGAGAGAGAGAGAGAGAGAGGAAGACAAAGAGAGAGCGAGAGAGAGAGAGAGAGAGAGAGAGAGAGAGAGAGAGAGAGAGAGTGGCTAGTTCCTATACCATTGTTTCTGAGATTTGTTAGGATCTCCCAGGAAGATTTTTCAGAACGTCACAGCGGCTTTATCGTTTTTATATTGGCCGTCCGTATTTTCTTTTGTCCTTCAAGGTGAAAAATGGGACTCACTCTAGCCTTTATTACTGGCATAGTTTTCTATTCATCTTAAATCTTGGTAAAAACATTTAAATCCCCTCAACATGACAGAGTTCGAGAAAAGTGTATGAATCCTGAGACATGATACCTGTCCTGATTCACACTCAGGAATAGTCGATTTTAACGAAAATGAAAAGACAACATACCTCTCCACAAATTCTCAAATGCCTTTGAAACTTACGCTAATGTTTCAAAAGAAGCAGCGTTCGGTGTGCTCAGAAATTTCGAAATAATAATAATATATCTGCAATCCAAGAACGTGACTGGAATTCTCAGAAAGAATACTGCCTAACTACTAAAGAAAGTTTCTGAGCGTTTCACAACGATTTATTCTTCTTCTTAAAGTAACAGACAAATCGAGATTTTATTTCACTGTTTATCTCACTTGAACTAGGTCCTGACAGGAGTCGATTTGAGGCTAGGGTGCCGAATATGGCATCCATTAGATGTTAAAATATCTTCTGGTGGAAGCATATTTGGTTCATTTCTGTTTCCGATTGATGTTTCCCCGGCCTAAAAAATTGTATTACAGTAAATAAAAGCTTCATGACTATGTTAATGGTTCTCTTTTTTTATACTTATCTACTTGCATAACTAAATTAACAAAGAAATTATTTAAGCTAGAAAAATTTTCAAATTTTTGGAAAAACCTCCGAGAATTTGTTTTTAATCAGATATACCAGCTGGAACTCATATAATGTCGTTCGTCGTTTTCCGCCAATAAAATATATCGTCTTATGGCCATATCCTCCCTGGATTTTAGAAATACATTTAACCCCTCCCTAAATTTTATTTTATTTTCTGTTTCAAGTTCTTCTAACAAAAATCACTACCACTGTGATCGAATTCTTCTCACAAAAAATGGCTTCATTTAACCTGCACGCATTTGAAAAATCACGTGAAATTCTTATTAATTTGTTATATTTTAAAATGCTTTTCAGAGTTGATGAATTTGACGCCCTTTTTAACTTTTTTAACTCAAAGGAAACAAGATGGACAATCTCTTGTTCTAAAATGACCTGGCAATTTTAAACCTTCCCATCATCGAAGGTATTCAAGTAATGAAGCCGGCAATTTCACTGATGAATATCTCAAACGCTTCAAAGCAATTCTTCAAGTAACACCTTTCTTTGTTGGGCTTTATTACCCTTAGTATCCAAAGCTGTCCGTCTTAACATTGAGAAATTATCAGCCCACACCCTTGGCGAAGAGGGAGGGAAGCCCATTCAGGTGGTTTTGCTGATACTGTAAACTGTAAACTGTAAGCCAAATTTACCAAGGGTTAAATTGATTTGGCTCATAGTTAATTAAGTTGTTTTCACATTCTGAGTAAACCAATTAATCAGCAGGAGGTCGAATATTTTATTAGAATTTCAGCTTATAACTGAAATATTAGACAACATAATGTAAGAGTTGAGCCGTTTTTGATTATTTGATGTAAAAGGACATAAATCAAAAGAATACTTGCTTAAATTGTTAGTTGATTGACGTTAACCAATATTATCACCACTTTCAGGAAATTTTTGAAGCGATAGATTGTATAAAAGATCTCCATATCTTTCTGCGGAAAAGCTGGAATTGTATGTGAAAGAAATTAAACAACCCCATTTTTCCTAGTTTTTAAGAAACATGTATTTGCGTACGTTTCTAGCTTATCAACTTTAGGTATCAAATTTTATTGCCACTGCCATTGGTACTTCAACAGCAAGATTTGGTACACTATCAGCAGTGGGGTCAATTGGGGAGTGGCAAGGGGTAGTTACTCCCCCCTAGATTTCAAAATTTATTCTTTTTGGTATTTTCATTAAAAAATGGCTTTTTCGTTGAAATATTGGAAAAAGTTACCCCTTTTATTTTAAAAAATATACAGGAAAGCTTAGCAAGGAGGACATAAATAGATTTTGAAACATACCCCTCCCCCTAATTTCCATGAATTGATGCCATTGACTATCAATTAATTATTAGCCATGGTAACTGAAAAATAAGCGACCTTAAGGGTAGCAACCCAGTTGACAATAATTTTCCAGGGACAACATTCCTACATAAGATTAGAATTAGTTAAGTAGAGACAGAGCTTCGTTCTCCTTTGCGAGATATGGCCTGGAAACCTAGTTTAATCGCAATTTACACCCTAGCCACCCCATAGTCACATCAGCTGATAGAAG
Source organism: Artemia franciscana (assembly GCF_032884065.1). NCBI lineage: Eukaryota > Metazoa > Arthropoda > Branchiopoda > Anostraca > Artemiidae > Artemia > Artemia franciscana. The sequence goes on along the minus strand of NC_088871.1, from coordinate 43,375,988 downwards.
ACCAACTTTATGAATGATTTGTGTTTATCCTTGATTTTATAGTCTTGGTTGTCCTACAGAAGCAAAAATTAAAGTAAGATGAAATTGATTTGAAAAACGGCTGTAATTATTGTGATTGTGATTTGATAATTGTGATTAATTGTGGCTTATTTGTGTGGCTTAATTGTGGCTTATCTATTGATTAATTGTGGCCACAATTATCAATACTAATTGTGGCTGTAACATAGCCCAAATATTAGTCATGACTTCAGATCATCTAAGGGACGGTAAAAGAGCCCAATCCTTGTCCAATCAACTTCATTTTAGTTTGAACCTTTACTCATGACTACAAAATGATCTAGGTTGTCAAAAATTTTTAAATCTCAAAATCAGAGGTTATCGTTTTTTACCAGTTGTATTATTCACCAAACGACCCTTTGAAAATCTCTTTCAAAGCGGCCAGTTAAAATCAAATATAATGAAAAAAAAATCAATTCCAAATTACCTAGTGTGAAAGCCCGAAACTCATGTAAACATTTAAATTCCTTACTTTGGAGACAATTCTTTACTTCTGACATCTCTGGCAAAACCTGGATCCTCAATATATATACATATATATATCTATATACCAAAAAACAGTACTAATTTGGTGAAAAGCGATTTTTTTTTTTACCAAGATATATATCCATTTGGAAAATATTATGTTTTATGTCATAACTTTACAAGATGTGTCAATTTTTTGCCGCTTTAGGTAATTGTGTCCTAGCACATGGGAATGTATCCTTTTGACATAAAATGTACCCAGTTGGCAACTTTACTGGGCTACTTTTCCGCAATATGGTTCCAAAATTTTCAGTTTCGTGGGACAAGTGACTAGAAACCCGTGTACATGGTTTCTGGGGTGTTTCAAATTTCCCTACTTTTGGGCTTGAATTCACTTGAAATAAAAAAAAAAAAAATCTGATTTTTTAGATTTCTCGGGTCATTTACCTTCTTTGGAATATGGTTATATTCCATCAATATGGTTATAATTTGTCTTGAACTGTGGGTACCCCCTTCTTATTTAGTTTGGTCCTTGTATGAGATTTAAGATAAGGGCTAGGTAGTACTCAATGAAACCAGGCCCTACATTAGTTTTCACCTTAATTTTCACCTTATGTTTGAAATTACAAATATCAAGTAAATTATGGAAAGAAAATAAATTTTCCGTTAAGGCAGGACGGACTCTCAAGGAATCTTCCTCTAACTTCCATTGTTAAACATTTGGAGTTTGCCTGACGTTCCTGAATTAGTGATTTCGGCGGTTTTATGTCAATAGAAACAAAAAAAAATCCGGTGAATATTTTCATCTAATTAAATCTTAAAACCGACAATTATTTTTTTTTATAATTCCGAAATAATTATAAAACCTGTTTCGGGTTTGCAATCTAGATTGCTATACTTGACATTGTTGTTGTGGGGTATCAAAAAGTAAAAATTGCAAAAGAGCAATTCTTTCATGTTTCAAATGAAAAAAGTCTGTCTTATCGCGGCGATAATGGGGAAGGAAATGAGAATTGAAGTAGTACTAAGCTGATATATGGCTAACAAAAGTATTTACAATATAATTCGAGGCCACAGGCGACAGAAATTTGTTTTCATCAGATTTTAATGACTTCATTACGGCTCATTCACAATGAGATTTAGCTAACGCGGATATTTAGTGAAGATTTTGGCTAACTCCTGGCACACTCTTAAAGTACCAAGTATAGTAAAAATGAAGTCTGATTTTTTCAATTGGTTAAGCAGAAACATACATAAACATATATTTCTTAAGAAATTAAGAAAAACTGACAGCTCAGTTTGCAATAAAAAATACATCCATTACATACACAGTATTTAGCTGCAGCGGGTACTAAGTTAAAAAAAAACAAGAGACTAAGAGCTATGACACTTGTGACGAGGTCGGAAGAGCCAAGAGCCAAGAGCTCATATGGTATGAGCTCTAGCAAAATTCTAAGAATCAATAGATTGCTTTAAAAGGAAAATCAGAGGCTTAATGCCGGTCGGGATTTAACATAAGAGCTCTGAGTCACGAGGTCCTTCTAAATATCAAAATTCATTAAGATCCAATCATCTACTCGCAGGTTAAAAATACCTCAATTTTTCTAATTTTTCCTCTCCCTTCAGACCCCCAGATTTTCGGATATGGGAAAACGACTTTATCAAGTCAATTTGTGCAGCTCCCTGACACGCCTACCAATTTTTATCGTCCTAGCACGTCCAGAAGCAGTCTGGTCCAGAATCGTAGTCCAGTAGAACCAGTAGATTTCTGGTTTCCCCCTCCAGCTCCCCCCAATGTCAAAAGATCTGTTCGGGATTTGAGATAAGAGCTCTGAGACATGAGTTCCTTCTAAATATCAAATTTCATTAAGGTCCGATCAACCGTTCTTGAGTTAAAAATATCTCGATTTTTCTAACTTTTCCAAATTAAAAACCCCCAGCTCCCCCAAAGAGAACGGATCCGTACCAGTTATGCCAATCTCGTATCTATAACTTGTGCTTACTCTTCCCATCAAGTTTCATCCCGATCTCTCCGCTCTAAGCGTTTTCCAAGATTTCCGGTTTCCAAGATATCTGTTTCCCCCCTCCAACCCTCTATGTCCCCGGATCCGATTCGAATTGAAAATGGAGCATCTGAGACAAAAGATTCTTCTATATATCAAGTTTCATTGAGATCCGATCACCCATTCATAAGATACATCGATTTCGGCTTCCCCCTTTACCTCGGGATTTAAAATGAGAGTTGTAAAGCACAAGATCCTTCTAGATATCAAATTTCATTAGGATCTGATCACTCGTTCGTAAGTTACAAATACCTCATTTTTCTAAGTTTTCCGAATTACTCCCCCTCCCAACTCCACCAAAGAGAGCGGATCTGATCCGTTTATGTCATTCACCTATCTTGGACTTGTGCTTGTTCTTTCCACCAGAGATCATCCTGATCTCTCCACTTTAAGCGTTTTCCAAGATTTTCGCCCTCCCCCCTAATGACACTGGACACAGTCGGGATAAAGAGTAAGAGATCTAAGCTTCAGGGTCCTTCTAGATATGAAATTTTATTAAGATTCAATCACTCTTTCGCAAGTTAAAATACCTCCTTTTTTCTATTTTTTAGAATTAACCTCCCCCCCCCCAACTCCTTCAAAGAGAGCAGATCCGTTCCGGTTATGTCAATCCCGTATCTAGGACTTGTGCTTATTTTTCCCACCCAGTTTCATCCCGATCCCTCCACTCTAAGCATTTTCCAAGAGTTTAGGTTCCGCCCCCCAGCACCCCCTTCATCGGATAAGATTAAAATTTAATATAAGAGCTCTGAGACATGATGTCCTTCCAAACATCAAGTTTCATTAAGATCCGATCACTTCTTCGTAAGTTAAAAATACCTCATTTTTCTAATGTTTCAGAATTAACCCTCCCACCACTCCCCCAAAGAGAGCGGATCCGTCCCGGCTGTGTCAATCACGTATCTAGGAGTTGTGCTTATTTTCCCCACCAAGTTTCATCCCGATCCCTCCACTCTAAGCGTTTTCCAAGATTTTAGGTCCCCCCCCTCAATTCCACCCAATGTCACCGGATCCAGTCGGAATTTTAAATAAAAGCACTGAGACACAATATCCTTCCTAACTTCAACAAGTTTCATTATCAACATCAAGTTTCATTAAGATCCGATCACTCCTTCGTAAGTTAAAAATACCTCATTTTTCTAATTTGTTCAGACATAACCCCCCTCCCCAACTCCACCAAAGAGAGTGGATCCGCCCCGGTTATGTCAATCACATATCTAGGACTTGTGCTTATTTTTCCCTCCAAGTTTCATTCCGTTCCCTCCACTCTAACCATTTTCCAAGATTTTAGGCCCCCCTCAATTCCCCCCTAATGTCACCGGATTCAGTCGGGATTTAAAATAAGAGCTCTGAGACACAATATCCTTCCAAACTTCAAATTTCATTAAGATCCGATCACTCCTTCGTATGTTAAAAATACCTCATTTTTTCTTTTTTTTTCCGGATTAACTGGTCCACCACTCTCCCCCAGATGGTCAAATCGGGAAAACGACTATTTCTAATTTAATATGGTCCGGTCCCTGATACGCCTGCCAAGTTTCATCGTCCTAGCTTGCCAGGAAGTGCCTGAAGTAGCAAAACCGGGCCGACAGACAGACAGACAGACCAACAGAATTTGTCATCCCTTTATGTCACTTTGTTAATACCAAGTGCCATAAAAAAGAAAGGTTGGTGACAAACAGATTAAGATGTTGTAGCTGCCTTTGGGAAGCGAAAGATTTTTTTACGGACGAAAACCCTTGTCAAAACTATCTAATTAGTTCTGCTAAATTATTTCCAAGGTTCAAAACGGCAACACTGACGAACCTATGGTATTCCTCAAGAATTTCATAGCTTTGAATCAAACAAAAAAAAATATTTAAGTTTGTTTGACTTCTTTTGGAGTTTAACTAAGATCAGCCAATCAGAGAGCTTCATATTCAATACCTAGCCGCCTAGAAGAAAATATGTATACGAATTTGACCGTATGATGTCTTGTGCTGGCGCAGTGAAATATGTACTAATATTGTGAAATATGTAATAATATTATTATGTACTAATATAATCGGGTCCATGAAATATGGACCCGAAGTTTGGTCTCAGTTTCAACAGCCAGCCTTGTGTGCGCGTGGAACTGCCACATTACGTCATCTTATCATGATATTGTTCAGTTTATGTATGAAAATGATTCTATTCAGTTGCTTGCTTTATGTGAAACGTATTTGGGTAGGGATAGTCTTCTCTCGTTCTATAGTTTTCCAGGGTATTGTTTAGAATCAAGAAAACGTTCAAAAATGGGCAGAGGAGGCTTGGCGTTTCTAGTAAGGGACTCTCTACAGTATAAGGTGCGTGATGATCTTGAGGTTTGGCTAGAGGGTGAGTTTGAAAGTTTTTCTGTTGAAGTTAGATTTGAAGAAAAGAATTTTTTATTTTGTATTATTTATAGACCACCAAGTGCTATGTTTGATCGTTTTATGTCTGGTTTTGATGATTTAATGCTGAATGTAAGAAATTCAGGTTTGGAATTTATGATAATGGGTGATTTTAATTATGACTTGAAAATACTAGCTGGTATGAATCTTGATTTTTTAAATTTCATGTCATCTCACGATCTATACCCTGTGGTCACAGTTCCAACAAGGATCACCGAGCATTCTGCGACCTTGATTGACAACATATTTGTTTCGTCACGTCAAGTAGCAACTACATGCGCAGACGTTATAGTTTCGCCTATCTCCGATCACCTGCCAGTCCTAGCTAGATTAGGACTTCACATAAAAAAACAAGTAGTGAAGCGTAATATACAGATCCGAGATCTGAAGCCAGCGAACGTTAAAATGTTTTCAGAAGAGCTAGGTGCTGTAAATTGGGAGAGTATATTTAGGGAGAATAACCCATCTTTGGCTTTTGAAAAGTTCAACACCACGCTGCTAGGTATTTATGACTTGACATGCCCACTGAAAAGCATGAAAATAAGAAAAAAAGCAGCGAGAAAACCTTGGGTTGATGATGAGCTTTTGCGAATGATTGATATAAGAAATGCTTTGTATACAGCACACATCAATGAACCAAATGAGTTTAGTTCTGCACAGTTCAAGGATCAACGTAATCTAGTTAACTCTACTAGACGAAAGAAAATGAGAAACTTTTATGGCGAAGAATTTAAGAAAAATGCATCAAACCCTAAAGCCACTTGGAAAATTATTAATGAAGTGATCAGAGGTAGTCCTGCTCCACAACAGTATAGCCTAAATGATGGTGGCGAAATAGTTCGAGATCTTGACAAAGTATGTGATTGTTTGCTTATCATTTCTCGAAGATTGGTGAAACTGTTCAGAGTGAAGCAGCAGTGAACAACGAGTTGCTGATAGAAGAATCAACTTTTGAAGACCTAAGAGGTCAAGATTTTGAAATGAAATTAGAACCCTGCGATTCTGTAGAAATAGAGAAGATTGTTTCTTCAATAAAATCAAACAGTGCTGGGACCGATGGCCTCAACCTACGAACTCTAAAATCAGTGCTTCCGAATATTCTTCCAGTACTAGTATTTTTAATAAATCTGTCAATGGCAGAGGGTCAATTTCCCTGTTCGCTGAAAATGGCCAAAGTCATTCCGCTTCCGAAGTCTGGGACTCTAAGTGACCTTTCAAATTGGAGACCTATATCAATACTACCCATCATTTCAAAGCTATATGAAAAAATAGTGCACAAAAGACTATATGAGCATCTAACAAATTGCGGATTTCTGTCTGAAACTCAATTTGGATTTAGAAAAAGACATTCAACTGTGCATGCTGCTTTAAATTTAATTGATAAGGTAAACGGTACACTGGAAAAAAAAATTATTTTTGCATGACAATTTTCATTGATTTTAAGAAAGCTTTTGATACTGTTGATTTTGGAATTTTGCTGGATAGATTGTCGAAGTTAGGTATTAGGAAAATATGTTTGAGTTGGTTTGAGTCGTATTTGCGAGGTAGAAGTGTGAAAGTCGTAATAAATAATGAAGTTTCACAAGCTTACCCATTGAATTGGGGAGTGCCACAAGGTTCTGTCCTAGGTCCTCTTTTATTTTTAATTTATGTAGATAGTATGAGATTTTTTGTCCCTGGTTAATAACGTCTTTTGCTGATGACACTGCTATAACTGTTATTGCCAAATCGTTGCCGGACTTGATAGACCGAGCAAACAGTGCTTTAAAGGGACTACATACGTTTGTTACACTCAGTAAACTTGCTGTTAATACTTCAAAAACAAGTTACATGGTTTTTAGAAGGACTGGTGAGCCCCAAGATTTACCTTCAGATATTAAGTACAATGGTGTTTCTTTAAAACAAGTCCGAGAAACGCGTTACCTCGGGTTTCTTCTTTACTTCAAACTGAGTTGGAAGGCGCACAGTGACCTAGTTTCCTGCAAAATCAAGGGGAGTTGGAATGCTGCGGCGTCTAAAAAATGTGCTTCCTTTGAAAGTTTTAATGTCACTATACCATACTTTAATAGCGTCGTATATAAATTATGGTTGTTTAATCTGGGCTAGTAACTTTCAGTCTAATTACAGGAGGGTTCAAGTGCAACAGAATAAGGCAATTAGAATTCTAGGTAATTATGATCGTGGAAGCGCTAGCACTGTGTCTATAAATAAGAAGTTTGATATTTTGGATGTTGGAAAAATCAGAGACATGCAGATTGGTATTTTAGTATATCAGTGTCTACATAATTTAGGGCCTGATATTTTTAATGATTTTTTTAGCTTGGGTTCTTCCTATCATGATTATGACACGCGAAATTCAAATAATCTTGTTCATGAGTTTCGGAATACTTCCCGGTCGGCTCATGTCATCAGATACATGGGACCGTCCGTCTGGAATCCATTCCCACAGCAAGTTAAGGAATCGGAAAGTCTGCCTCAGCTGAAACGACGCCTCAAGGCCCATCTTCTGAACAATTAGTAATGTTGAGTATTTTAGATTGAGAGAGGGGTATCTCCCCCCATTTTGTTAAATTGACCATTAGTTTTTGTTTTGTTTTCTTTTTTTGTGTGTTTTTTTTCTTTTTTTGTAGTTTATTTATCTTATTTATTTTTCTTTTTGATGTAAGTGAAATATGTTAAAGAAATGGATCGTATTTGATGTCAGCTATGCTTACAGGCCATTGCGGCCTATTTTTTTTAGCTGATGAATGAAAGTTTATTGTATTGTTTTTTGAATAAAATTACCTACCTACCTACCTATCAATGTCTAGAAAAAAGAAAGAAGGCTGAAAACGCTTTATTCAACTGCAATACGAAAACAATTCTAGTTCTGAGAAAAATTCCACATATTCAATTATTACTAGAGAAAGAACATAGCTAATTCTGGTTCTTAAGTAAATCGTAAAAGGTTAAATGACCCCAAATGAATATTATAATGAACTTGATCCTTTTTTGTTAAACTATGTTTTTTTTAAATATTAAGCTATGAGAATTCAAAAGTAAATACAAAAATGCAGTGGAACTATGTGAGGAAATAAAATTCTATGGGTAATCGTATGAATCATAAGATTTCAGAGACATTTGTAAGAAGTCCCCTCCCCAACACTATGTATGGATCCGGCTACATAATCGTAGGTTCTAATTTCTTCGGGAGGGCACATTTCAGAGCAAAGCCGTAACTTTTGCGGGGGAGACTCAGCCCCTTCCAAGTTTTCAAAGTTGTGCCCCCTTCCTATTCCAAGTCCATGCCCGGTTAAAATAAAGCAGTGAAGCACATTAGAAAATGGAAAATGCTTATTCTCTTTTTTCTTTCTTTGCCACACTTAAAGCCAAGCGCGAACAATAATTTCTTACGTTCAAACCCTGGTAGCTGTCATTGTTGAATGTTTTTGGGGCCAAATTGTTGGATAATTAAACGTTACCACAAAGTTACCAGCCCCTACGCTTGAAATCAAAAGGTAAATTTTTGTTTGAGTCTAAATTCCATCCACAGCATGGGCGAGAGTTTAGGTAAATCCTCCATTCTAAGCTGCAGGGCTAAAAACGACATAAATTAGGGATTGAATGGTTAGTTATGTGTGACAGAAAACCTGATGGTAATTTGTCCAGATTAACTCTCCCTCGTTCAACCATAAACGCTTCTCATAATTTGGTGATTAGGCTCAGCCGATTTCGGCTTAAATGGGAAATAACAATACGGAATTGCAATGGACGTTGTGTTAATAAGATTTACACTTCGGCTGTCCTATGCCGAAGCCTAGCATCTAAATTTTTCCAGTTTTTAAGGAAACTGCAAAATAGTGAATATAGAATTTGGCCAATAGGTTTTCCGGAGTTCGTTTTCTTTCCACCTTTGCCAATTTGTTTTCTGTTGGACATATATGCTTTGGCTGTGGAAAATTGGCAAAATAACATTTTAACCCTGCGACTTCAAGGTCGTATATAGAAAATTTTGTCTGTACCAATACACTTGCCATATAAATTAAACAATGGGGTCCATCCTTACCTCAAAATCATATTTTTGGGTAGGTACTAGTTTTTGGTAAAGGATAACCGATTTAGTGCTGATGCTTGACAAATAAAAAAAAATGAATAAAGGCTGGACAAGACGATAAATTGCATTTTTTCCTCGTTTTCCAGTTCCCAGTTCCAGTTCCCAATAAGAAGAATCCCTGTGTGAAGCATTTAGACAAGATAAGAAATTGTTTACAGTCTCTCATAGAGCCAAAGTCACTTGTCACCTCGACTATGTCAAGGTGCGAACAAAAAACAACAACAACAAAAACAACAAAACAAAAAATTAAAGGAATTTAATAAAAATATAGACAATACAGATGGAATGTCCAATATTAACAAAATTGATTTTACACGATGAATGGTATAAGGGAATTGGAGAAGATGAGCTTCATTTATTTAAATTGAACTATGCAGAGCAAAAAAATTCTTCTATATCCTTCTACGAAAAATGAATCGTGGTAAAAATGCGGGAATGACTGAGGCACGGTGAGGGGGGATATGACTATGAAAAATTGAAGTTGTACAAAGTTTACAGAGAACACTATTGGCAAAACGTCACGAAGTTGTGCTAGCCTTTTCTCAAAATTTTCTTTGTGAAGAAGAAGATATAAGAAACGGAGGAGAAAAGAGGTCTTTATCTTTAATAAAAATGATTCTTAGCCATCATTTCGCAAAAATATAAGAAAATATCAGGCATTTTGCTGGAATAAAAGAACTATATATTTTATCGGGCATGTTCATTTTTTTTAAATTTAATTTAAAGAACATTTAGTCTAACTAGGAAAAATTTGGGCATTATACCGAAATAAAAGTGGCATCATAATGTGAATTAAAGGTGCCTATTTTGTACTTTCTCTTTGTCAGCTAAATTTTTCATCCGGAGGAATTATCCATGGGAGGGGGGATAATTTTATCCGGGGTAATTTTCCTCGGTGGGCATTTTGAGAGGGGGGTTTCAAGTGGGTATTTCCCTTGGGGGATTTTACGGGAGGAGGAGTAAACACAGGCTCCCGATTCTTTAGTTGGAGAAGATGAACTTCGATTAATATTTCAATTATGCTGAGCAACAAACTTTCTTCTATACCTTTATATAAAAATTAATTGGGGTAAAAAATTGAAATGACTGAGGTAAAATGAAGGGGAAATGACTGAGAAAAAGTAAAGTTGTACAAAGTTTATAGAGAGCACTAACTGGGAAAGCGTCGGGAAATTGTGCTAGGTTTTCCTCAAGGGTAACCAGATTTGCTTTGTGAAGAAAGGGATGTAAGGAATGGAGGGAGACAAGAGGTCTTTCCCCACAATAAAAATGATTCGTAGTCATCATTTCGTATTTGTAACTAGAAATTGGGTCTTTATCCAAGATTAAACTACTAGCTCTCTTTTTAGCTCCTTTTTTAGCCATATGTATAGCTAAATTCAATTTTAATTTTATTATTCCTAAAATTAAACACATTCTAACAAATTGAAATTAAAATGTAACTTAAAGATTCTGATATTCTGAGATTTAAAGACTCTCAAAACATTCTGAGAAACTATCACATGATTTAAAATAAATTCAAACTAGCTGTGGGAGGGGGATGGCACACCATTAATCTATTATCTAGGATTGTATAAGAGATTAGTCTCTTATTCAAGTTCTAGAAGCTATGCTAAAACTACCCTACCGACTCTAAATAGTTTGACAATAGAGATTTTATGGTGATATCTTAAGACAGCACCCCCCCCTTTTCTATTTTTATTTCTTGTCGTACAGCTCTTGGTAATTCAAAATGAAGCATATCGTACCTTTCAAGATTAATTCAAGAAAAAGTATTTCTTACGGAAGAAAATAATGAAGTCGAAATTCAAAACGAGCACAAGTTATTGCTTCGCAAACTACGCAACATACATACACAAAAATAGCTTAGAATAAACTGTCTTGTGATATTTTCCAATATTTGTAGAATCCTAAAAACTAGTGCTTTACTGAAAACACAAAACTAACGCCGCAAAAGCCGGTTGTTTAATTAAAAGCAGAAGGTTTCATGAGTAGCCTGCAGAAAACAAGACTGTTTTATAAGTCTCTTGAAAGGCTTTCTCTGACCATAATATTGACATCTTTTAATATAGTATTATAATTCTCCAAAAAAGTTAACCGAGCTCAATTTTCGTTTGCTTTTAATAGAGCTAGTTTCTTTTACTTTTACAGAAAATAGTTTTGTCTGTTTTAACCTTCTACTTCAGTCTATACTTCCATAAGATAAACTTTTCTTAAAATAATTTTTGGTTTTTTCCCTATGGATTGTCATTCAACTTTGAATTTCTGAGAAACATTTCTGTAATTCAAGTTGAATAAGTTCAAATAAGCTTTGGAAGGAAAGATCCACATCCCTGGCACTTAACCAGTTCTCATTGCCGTATTAAGGACGTAATTTTTATCCGCTGACTAGAGTTTCTAAGAAGACGGTTCTAAGGTAATAAACCTTGGAATGAACAGTTACCATTCATATAAAACTTATAACTTGCCATCCAATATTTAACATAATGCCTACCATTCTTGAACCAGCTTCTAATGTCATACTTTTCTACTAGATAGTTTGTTTCAAAAAACCTTTATTACTATTCATCTACCATGGGCCGTAGCTTGCTCTTTGCCAGGTTTTAGCTGTAGCTATCATTATGATTAAATTACCAGCTTGTTTTGGTTTTGGGTTGAATAGTGTCTGCATAATGAAGTTCAATGATTTTTTTTTCTTAGGGATTGCTATTCAGCTAAGAAACGATTGTATATTTCAAAATATATAAGTTTAAATAAGCTGTTGGAGGGAAAACCCACATCCTTGGCACTTAACAAGACCTTATACCCGTCTTAAGAATCGTCGATCATAAATTACTGCTAAAAAATCAATTGCTGTATGAAGATTTTGCCCACCAACTAGGGTTTCTCAGAAGACAGTTCGAAGGTATTACTACATCTCGGAATGAACGGTAACCAGCTTTGTAACTATCTTGGAGCTTACCATTCACTAGTTACCATTACTGAAACAGTTTTTAATGACAAAAACTTTCCCACTAGACAGTTTGTTTTAAGATACATTTTTAAACTTTCAGCTACCATGGACTTAAGTATTTTCAAACACCACACTGCCTTTTCATGACGATAAATAACAGTTTAAATAAGGATGGATCCTTTTATTAGACAGTAAAAAGCAATAAAGTACTGGATACGTTGATCACATATGCAGTAACCGCTATCACTCTATATGTGAACGAAATATACAGTATTTGTTAAATTGTTTTTTCAGTGTCTAAAAAAAAATTCCATCCAGTGGGGTAATTGCGTCAAAATCTTGAGGGGGGGGGAAGTTGGATCCAATTTTTCCAAATCCAGTGAAAAGAACAGTGAAAACTGAAAAATCAGTCATATATTACCATAAAGACAAAAATATACGAAAGATAACTGACCTGTTTTTTTCTGGATACTTGAATTATGCAGGTTTATTTTAATTTTGAAAATATTTTTTACAAAAGCCAAATTTTAGCTAGGGATGGAGGCAAATGAATTCTGGGGGACGAAATTGGTTCTGGGGGGAGTAGTTGACCCCCCCCCTGCTCAATAAGAAATAATGCACCTGTATCCATCCCTATTTAAACTGTTATTTTTTAGCTACCATAGGCTATATTTTGCTCTTTACTAGGCTATAGTTGTTGCTGCCACTATGTTCATACTTCTAACTCGTTTTGTTTGTGTGTTCAATTCTATCTGCATAATTAATTTCAACTTTTTTTTCCTAGGGACTGCCATTCAGCTTTTAATTTCTGAGAAACAATCGTATAATTCAAAATAAATAAGTTTAAATAAGCTGTGGGAGGGAAGACCCACATCCTCGGCACTCAACAAGACCTCATACCCGTATTAAGGATCAACGCTCATAATTTACTGCTGAAAACTCAATTATCATACGGAAATTTTGCCCACCGACTAGGGTTTCTCAGAAGGCGGTTTGAAGGTACTACATCTTGGAATGAATTAGCTATTCTGGCCAAATTCCTATCATAAAAGGAAGCTGAGATGATAATTATATAATTAGTCTTTTGACTTTTTTAGCAGCCAAACTGAAGACATCAGATTATACTGAAAAACATACTTTAGAGCTCTTTCACTTTGATTTAACTTAATTAGTATGAACTTGTGCAAAATAGCTTTGTAACGATTATTAATTATTAAGCGAAATTATTTACTATTCACTCAGTTGAAAAAAGTAATAGCTTACTTTTGAAGACGTGAATTATAATTTTAGTCAGTATATTCTTAGACTTCTTTGGTTGCCTCTAATTCACAAGAAGCCACATCGAGTAAATATACAAATTCTAAGCAAAATCTTATGATTATTAATTATGAAGCCATATTATTTACTAATCACTCAGTTGAAAATGTTATGGCTTACTTTTGAAGATGCAAGTTATAATTTTATTTAGTCTATGCTCAGAATTCTCGGCTGCAGTAATTCAAAAGGAGGTATGTTATGAAAAAATGTAAACTTTAATCAAAATTTTAAGAGTTTTTAATTATTAAGCAAACCTGTTACTAATCACTCAGTTGAAAAAAATTATATGACGAAATTATATTGAAATTTTTTTTATATAAACAATATAAAATTATATTGAAAATAAACTTATAAAGGCACAAACTATACTTTTATTTGATTTATTCTTGAATTATTTTCCTATCGTAATTCAACAAATTTAACTCTAGAAAATTGGCATTTACTAAAAACTGAAGAGAAGAGGCTTATCTTGGATTTTGATTGGGTATTTATTCAGAGGGAAAGGGGTTAAATTGTTTTAAACATTTCAAGAATTTGTTCATATACATTATGGTTACGCATTTACGAGTCGGACGTCTTTTTGGAGGGGGTCAAACCTCATAGCCCCTCCCCCTCTATGTGGCCTTGCTGAAAAGGCTGGAGTTTTTCAGAAAATAATAATTGTATGCAATGAGTTACCGATATCATGGCTTGTGACAGACTAACCTTGGTGTTTTCTATAGGCTCTTGGAAAAATCAAGAGTCAGTTTATTTGAGCTAGTTTTATCAATGTATCTTGGACAAGGCCATATCCAGGGGAATTAGGGGGTTTACCCCCCCCCCCCCCCAAAAAAAAAAACAACAACAACAAATGTCCGACTCGTAAAAGCGCAACAAAAATGAATATAAGCAAATTTTGATGTTTTTTTTATAAGACCTCCCCGAAAAATCCTTTTGTAGCCCCCCCCCCCCCGGAAAAAATCCCGGATACTGCCCTGCTCTTGGATAATCTAAAAGCAGTAATTTTCGGTCACTATAAGATTAAACTTCACTCGTTACTTACATAAGAAAAGCATTGTTTTCTTTGATTAATTACAATTGTTAAGTACCAAGGGCTGCGGGATTGGCATACAGTGACCAACTCGAATGAAATAACAAAATTTGACTTAGAGCAACCCACCACTAGGTTGTTAGGTGGTTTCCAATAATCTTGGGAGTTGTAATATTGGGGCCCCAGGGTATTCATTCTCCAGAAAACGACTGGTGCACCAGGATTTATAAAGATTAAAAAAAAACTTCAAAGAATTATCTAACAGTTTCCAAATAAAATATATTTAAAAAAAATTCCCATAAACACTAAACTATCCAAAAGAGAGCTATTCAAAAGAGTTCGAACCACATTCAAAGACTAACATTATGCAAATATCAAGTTTCTTTATAAATTTATGTCGGTATTGGATGGCAAGAACGCGGATGGTTATATACCTTCGATCGATAATAAATTCGGAGGAAATGTGTATAAACAACTAGATTATAGAAACAAAATACAATCTTTTGAATGTGGATCAAACAGTTAGTGGTAACGAACTGTAAGCAAGGAGCAACTCGACCCAATAGTAACCGAAACTCTAAAAACATAATTTTGATAACAAAACTAACATCCAAGGAATAGGCTTTTTATTCTGGTTCCTAATTAAATCCATTAAGTTTAATGTTACCCTTCAAAAGCTACAACTCTGGGAAAATTTGTCTGATTTTTGAAAACGGGGTAACGTCGCCTAAAAGTCGAGAAATCTCATTGAAATTCAAACCATTAGATTCAATCACAGAACTCTATTGCGGAGGTTTCAAGCTCATTTCTGCAAAAATGGGGATTTTTGCTCTTTTTTTTTTACCAGAAATAAGATCTCGATTGTGTGTTTTTTTGTTCATCCCAGGCGTGATCATATCGATCCAATAGTCGTAGAAGATCGTGTATATACATATACATATATATATCTATATATATAAAAATAAGTTGTCTGTCTGTGGATGTGTGGATGGATGTGTCAGGTGACGTCACCTGAAAAAACTGGATTAGGTGACGTCAAAACTGAAAAAACTAAAAAAAAGCAAAAACTACAAAAAAAACTAAAAACTAATAAAAAAAATAAAAAAGCTAAAAAACTAAAAAAACTATAAAGGTAAAAACCAATAAAAAACTAAAAAAAAAACTGAAAAAACTAAAAAAAGGCAAAAACTACAAAAAAAAACTAAAAAAACTAAAAAAATGTAAAAAACTAAAAAAAATAAAAAATAAAAAAAAACTAAAAAAAAGGAAAAAACTGAAAAATAAGCTAAAATAAAGGTAAAAACCAATAAAAAACTAAAAAAAAAAAGGAAAAAACTAATAAATGACGACACTCAAAGAGAAAGCGACCAGGACAAAAAACTAAAAAAAAAGGCAAAAACTACAAAAAAACTAAAAACTAATAAAAAAAATAAAAAAGCTAAAAAACTAAAAAAACTAAAAAAAGGTAAAAAACTAAAAAAACTAAAAACTAAAAAAAAACTAAAAAAGGTAAAAACTAAAAGAACTAAAAAAGAAAAAAATAAATGACGACACTCAAAGAGAAAGCGACCAGGACAAAAGGAATGTTCGATTAGCAATCAACAAAGCACCGGGACACAGGGAGTATAAATGACGACCAGGACACAAGTAAAAAAAAAAAATTAACAAAACTAAAAAGAAGGTAAAAACTACAAAAAAACTAAAAAGAAAAAAAACTAAAAACTAATAAAAAAACTAAAAAATCTAAAAATCTAAATAAACTAAAAAAGAAAAAAAAAGGAAAAAAATAAAGGAGAAAAACAAAACTAAAAAACGAATGTATATACAGACCGGTACACCGGGATACAAATGACGACCGGGACACAGGGAATATAAATAACGACCGGGACACAGGGACACAACTACAACGGGGACCCCGGGGGAAACAGGGGGATATAAATGACGACCGGGACAAAAAAACTAAAAAGAAATAAAAACTAAAAACTAATAAAAAAAACTAAAAAATCTAAATAAGCTAAAAAAGAAAAAAAAAGGAAAAAAATAAAGGAGAAAAACAAAACTAAAAAACGAATGTATATACAGACCGGGACACCGGGATACAAATGATGACCGGGACCCGGGACACAGGGAATATAAATGACGACCGGGACACAGGGACACAACTACAACGGGGACACCGGGGGAAACAGGGGGATAACCTGACAATCTATTTATATGCAAAGACAATGGGACAGCAAAGAATGTTGTATATTCGCAAGTTTTACGTAGTTAAAACCATATATATATATATATATCTATATTCACAGGTGGGACATAGGGACACAACTACAATGGCGCGTAACTATTATGGCGCGTAACGACTTACGCGCGCGGGGGGGCTTGGGGGGGGGGCGCGAAGCGCCCCCACCAACTAGGTGTTGGGGTGGCGCGAAGCGCCACCCCAACAGCTAGTATATTATGAAAAGAGAAATCACCAATGCAACAGCACAAAAAAAAAAAAAAAAAAAAAAAAAAAAAAAAAAAAAAAAAAAAAAAAGAGACAGAAGGAGAAAAGGAAAACTGTTTTCCTAAATTAGTGATTAATATAGACCAGCAATTGAATGAGGCCTTAACCCTACTCATCCATACAATCACATAGGTCAAAAAGCATAGCCATACACAATCAACCATAAAGAATAATCCATGGACGGGCAGTCATTTCGTCAATAAGTATAAGTCGTTATTTACCAAACAATAGAAACAATAAAGACAAATAATTCAGAGGCAACAACCCAACACAAGGGCTCATCAGGAGAATACACTTGCCTATAGGGTTTCGCCACATTAAATTCTCTACCCAGTCAAGTGTTGTGGCTACCACAGAATATCCATGGCATCCCCGTGTCAGGTATCACCCCCAAAATACATGCCTATGAAAAAAAAAAAAAAAAAAAAAAAAAACAGCAAATGTAAAACAACCAAGTAACTCCAAAATAAGCTTATCCTGTTAATATATCCCTCTTTTTAGCAACAATAGGTAAACCAAATATGATAAATTTTACCAAATCACAAATATTAACACATTGCAAAAAACCTGAATGAACTAAACAATTATAGAATTCATCTTTACCATGTGGCTATTTTAAAAAAAAAATCCGCTCTATTAGAAACACAATTCAAAATAAATGGCGCTGCATCATCATTTCTCGAACCTCCGAAATTAGTTGAAAATTTCTTTAAGTATTTCCAGATAATTCTTTTGATATTTATTTAAAAGTTCGTTATAATGAAAACTAAATTTTTTAAATTGCCAAGTTAATTTATTTGCAGAAAAACCTGCAAATAAACCTGCAAAATATATATATATATATATATATATATATATATATATATATATATATATATATATATATATATATATATATATATATAGTCGTAGAAGTTAGGGGCTCATTTGAACGGAAACTAGACCTACGTTGCCCGGGCAACGTGAAGTGTTGCGGCAACCATTGTCCTAAAGTGCTGTGAGAGCAACACTTTGGTTTTGTTTCTTCGCTACCGATCAGTAATCACATGATCAAAGGCTATTCCTCAGCGTTGAAAAAACAACAACAAAATAGTATCAAACAGTTCGTGGTAACGAACTGTAGTAAGGAGCGACCCGGCTCAATAGCAACCAAAACTCTAAAAAATGGGGTTTTGATATCAATAGCTACATCAAAAGAATCGCATTTTAATGCTGATTTTAAATATATAAGTTTAATCAAGTTTAGTCTTACCCATCAAAAGTTACGAGCCTCAGAAAATTTACCTTATTTTAAAAAATAGGGGAAAACAACCCCTAAAAGTCATATAATCTTAACGAAAATGACACCATCAGATTCAGCGTACCAGAGAATCCTCTTGTAGAAGTTTCAAGCTCCTATCTACAAGAATGTGGAATTTCGTATTTTTTGCCAGAAGACAAATCACGGGTGCGTGTTTATTTGTTTGTTTTGTTTTTCCCCAGGGGTCATCGTATCGACCAAGTGGTCCTAAGATGTCGCAAGAGGGCTCATTCTAAGGGAAATGAAAAATTATAGTGCCCTTTTTAAGTGACCAAAAAAATTGGAGGGCACCTAGGCCCCCTCCCACGCTCATTTTTTCTCCAAAGTCAACAGATCAAAATTTTGAGATAGCCATTTTGTTCCGCATAGTCAAAAACCATCACAACTATGTCTTTGGGAATGACTTACTCCCCCACAGTCCCTGGGGGAGGGGCTGCAAGTTATAAACTTCGGCCAGTGTTTACACATAATAATGGTTATTGGGAAGTGTGCAGCGTTTTCAGGGGATTTGTTTTTTGGTTTTGGGGATGGGGTTGAGGGGAGGGAGCTATGTGGGAGGATCTTTCCTTGGAGAAATATGTCAAGGGGGAACAGAAATTCAATGAAAAGGGCGCAGGATTTTCTAAAATTACTATAAAAAAAAACAATGAAAAAATAAACATGGAAAAGTTTTTTCAATTGAAAGTAAGAAATAGCATTGAAACTTAAAACGAACAGAGATTATTACGCATATGAGGGGTTCTAAAAATACTTTAGCATAAAGAGCGAGGTATTTAGGAGGAGATAAATACCTCGCTCTTTATGCTATAGTATTTTTAGTAATTTCAACTATTTATTCTACGGCCTTTCGGATTCAGTGGTCATTCTTAAAGAATTGGGACAAAACTTAAGATTTAGTGTAAAGAGCTAGGTATTAACGAGGGGACAAACCCCCTCATATACATAATAAAAATTTAAGAATATAAAAGTTTGTTACGTAAGCTAATTCTTAAGTTACGTATATTTTTTACTAATAAAAACATTCGTTAAAAATTAAAATTTATAGTTGCCTTTTTATATAGCCGAAAAATTGCAGGGCAACTAGGCTTTCCCCACCCCTTATTTCTCAAAATCGTCTGATCAAAACTAAGAGAAAGCCATTTAGCCAAAAAAGGAATTAATATGCAAATTTCATTTTAATAATTTATGTGTGGAGAGCCAAAATCAAACATGCATTAATTCAAAAACGTTCAGAAATTACATAAAAAAAAATAGTTTTTTTAACTGAAAGTAAGGAGCGACATTAAAACTTAAAACGAACAGAAATTACTCCGTATATGAAATGGGTTGTCCCCTCCGCAATCCCTCGCTCTTTACGCTAAAATTTGACTCTTTGCCACAATTCTGCTTTTTAAAACAATTAAAAGCTTTAGCGCAAAGAGCGAGGGATTGTGGAGGGGACAACCCATTTCATATACGGAGTAATTTCTGTTCGTTTTAAGTTTTAATGTCGCTCCTTACTTTCAGTTAAAAAAACTAGTTTTTTTATGTAATCGAAAGAAGGGACTAAATTGACTTTGCAGTTAGTTGAACTTTATCCTTTTCAATCGTACACATCGTGACGGATGAAAACTCGGAACAATATCTTATATAATCTAGTTGGTATTATAAAGCTATCCGTAACTTTTCAGGATTAAAATACCATAGGTGACATTAATTATTAAGAAACTACCTCAATGTTTAACGTTATCGTTTGTACCCGTTGCGTAAACACTTAATTCTGTCAGATTTAAAGAGATCGAATACAATGTGCACCAATTTGCACAAATTTCTAGCCCAAAGTGAACAGATTTTTTACTTACAAGTCCCTCTCCCGTGATAGACAAAAGTTCACCGGAAACAAATAAATGGGTAAGCCAACTAGCAAAAGTTACAAACCCGTCATCGCTGAGGATGATTCTACTCCAACAGCCGATTATTACTTACAAGTCCCCTACATGTCTTAACACTGGAACAAAATTGGTTTAACCATCAAATACACCGGAAACAAATAATAGGTACACCAGCCAGCAAAAGTGGCAAACCCCTCATCGCCGAAGATGATTATGAGCTAACAGCCGTTTCTCGCCCAAAGTGAACCGATTCTTACTTATAAGTCCCTCTCCCGTGATAGGCATCTAGTTCACCGGAAACAAATAAATGGATACACCAACTAGCAAGAGTTGCTAACCCCTCATTGCCGAAGGTGATCATTACCTAACAGCCGACTGTTGCTTCCAAGTCCTCTATATGTCTCATAATTTGTATCGGCCTAGATTTTGTTTCAATGTGTACCTTACTACTGAAGTTGTTAACCCCTTGAAACTTTCAAACTGGTATACCTCATGAAGGAATTTTTGTACCAAAAAATGGATGCCATATACTTTGATCAGCTCATCAAGAGCTATCGATTGCCGTAAAAAAAATCTATCTGTCTTAGTTCAAAAGTTGATTTTTTTGCCGTAGGCCAACTTTCTAACGTCATCACTTAGAAAGGAACTAAGGATAAGCTCCAATTTCTTTAGCAATAAGAATAATTTAAAGTTTATTAGGCACATCTGATACCATTTCTCTAGCGCAATCCCAAGTCCGAAAAACCGAATGATAAACTCAGCTGAAATCACGAACAGAAATGGGTAGACACAATAGATGGCAGCACTTTCGGACCCATGGGAAAATGCCACATTTTTGCTTCTGTAAATTTTTCTATTTATTACTCAAAGAAGATATATTGGCTGTGGGGCCGGGTAACTGCCGCATATATTTAACACTTATACATTTTGGTCCATCTTCAATTTGAAAGTGGTGCCTGCCTGCTTGCCTGCTAGAACGGAGCTTTCCAGTCGAAAGCAGAAACATGGTTTGATGAAACGAAAGCTTAGCTGCACAACTTCAGATACTCCCCTCTGACATAGGCTATATAACTCCACTTCACTTCGCACACCATAGGCTCTAGCTCGTGGACAAACAAAAACCATCCTTTTTGGCCCCAGACAAGAGTTCTGCGGAGCTTTCCAAAATGTAATGTCATATTCATCAACCCGGCCTGAGATTCACGCTTTCCGTAAAACCGCACAGGTTAGACCCCTACCAGTTTCCAGGAATAAGCTGAGATCGGCGGCATAGGAAAAAAGAAAGAAGAAAAAAAAAGACAAAACCAAAGTGTTGCTTTCGTAACACAATTAGAACCTCTAGTGTCCTTTTCAAGTGACCAAAAACAATGGAGGGCAACTTGTTCCCCTCCCATTCTCTTTTTTCCCCAAAGTCTTCTGATCAAAATTTTGAAATAGTTATTTTTTTAAGCATAGTTGAAATATTCCTTTGGTGATAACATGACCTCCCACAGGACCCGAGGACAGGGTTGCAAGTCGTGAAATTATTTTTTTTATATACAGTAGCCTATTTGGCAATAGGAAGTATGCAGACATTTTTCTGGTTGGGATTTTCTTTGGGGGGGGGAGATTTCTGCTGGTATAACTTATTGTTGGGGGAGTTTCCGGTGTAGAGATTTTCAGGGAAAATTTTACACGGGGTTCTTATATTTTACACTGGAAATTCTTTTATTTATGATACTTTCTCTTTGGTGACTTAATTCTACACGTGAAGATAATCCGGGGCAGCTGTCTTGGGCACCGAGGCTGGGGGGCATCGCGGATTGGAATTGCCCACTTCGATAAAAATTCTTCACTTTTATTCGGTTATTTTGCTTATATTTGAGTTGGGAGGGGGCGCTGTGTCTAATTTTTCCCCTGGCACCACCAGCCCTAGGAACGGCTTTGAACCTAAGCCCTTCTCGAATAACTTAAAAGCTATGCTGCTGGATTGTCTGTGATCTGTTTACCCCATATTTGTTTTTTCAGGATTTGGCTAATGACATATCTTGACATCAAGCAGAGAAATGGGCTTAGCACTTCGTAAGCATTGAAGCGTTTCAAATGCGCGACAATAAATCCTGTTCACTAAGGACATAGCTGTTAACTAAATGATAGATTGAACGCTTATACGTGGTGGAAAAAGCAAGATTTTACGCTTTATTTCGAACACCTCATATAGGCGTCTATAACTTGCATAAATTGACAACCGAAATAAATTTTACAAGGGGCTTTGAGGTTTTTTTTTCAAGGGAGCAGATGAAGTAAGTTTAAATTTTAAACAGAGGTTTTGGCGAAGTAGGGGAAAGCTATTGAAGAAATTAATCTTCTGTAAGCAAGTGTTCCAAGTTTGTTCCGCTTGTGCCAAAGAATAAGATTAAAACCTTGGATACGTAATGCAATTTGCTATGGTTGTCTTGCCTGCTCTAATTTGTTTTATGGAATTTTAAAATGGTGTGTATAATGACATGCGCGTGTGTGTGTATGTGTATGGGTGCGTGTGTATATGTGTTTAGCCCCCGGCTACGACCCAACTTAGCCTACTGATATCCAACAGGTTTCTAAGGCATAAAACGAATTTTGTCCTATGATCATAGTCACCGTAATAGCGTAGCCTGCGTAAAGAGCGATGTGGGCACAATGTGGTTTTTTTTAGACCAGGGCATTTGGTACAGAAGTAGTCTTCGTAGAAACTTCGAAATGGGCTCATATGATTGGAAATTAAAAGGGCTATTGTCTTTTAAAGACATAAATTATTTCTTTGAAGATGACAAGCCCTCCTCCACAGCCATTGGGGGAAAGGGTTGTAAGTTCTGCCCCGGGGCCATATAAGGTTTTTACAGAAAGGGTGGTCGTCTAAGCTTCAGAACAAAGTCATTGGATTTGTAATCAAAAGTTTTATCCCAACACGTTTTATTTTCCCGAAATACATCTTATAGAAATTTTAAGATAGGTATTTCTTCAGAAAATAGTCCAAAGATCACAGAACAAGGCCTTTCGGGTCGACCACCCCCCAAGTCTGGAGACAAGGGTTATTAGTTGTGCCCCGGGAGCGTATAAAGTCTTACCAAAGGAGTGGTCATGTGAACTTCAGAGGAGGTTTATATGATTGGAAATGTATAGTTCTAGCTCCCTTTTAAGAGTAAAAAATGATGGAGGTCAACTAACCTCCCCCCCCTCCATTCCTGATATACTCTTTCCCCCAAATACATCCGATCAAAATTGTGAGATAGCCATTTTGTTCATAATAGTCCAAAGAGCATACAGAAATGTCTTCATGGTGGACATAACCCCAGAACCCAGGGACAAGGGTTGTATGCTATGCCCCGGGGTATATAATGTTGTTATGGAACGGGTGGTCTATCAACTTGGGATTGGACTGGGCTTATTTAATTGGAAATTAGAAGTTTTAGTACCCTTTTTAGCAGTCAAAAGTGAGTAGAGGGTGACCATTATCCCCCCCCCCCCAATTCATTCATTCCCAAAAAACAACCCGTCAAAATTTTGAGAGAGCTATTTTGTTCAGCATTGTTGAAAGATCCAGTAATTATGTCTTTGGGGATGTCAACCTCCTCACTGTCCTCAGGGCAATTCGTTCATTGCTTACATATAGTACATGTTATTGAGAAAGGTATTTATTTTGAATTTTATTTTCTAAAAGATGAAGGGCATTCGTGTAAGCCTTTCAGAGAATGTTGAGTAGAGCGTTGAATTAAATCAAAATACGTTATGTGTATGTGCATTGTCAAACGAGCGTAACTCAGGAATGACTGAGTATCTTAATTTGGAACTTTTAGGAAACGATTAGGGAGAAGATCAAAAAGGCTGCATTTGCATCTACCACTGCTGCTGCTACATTACTCCTTTTACAATATTGAGGGGAAATCTGAACTAAATCAAAGGCGGTAAGTGCATGTGCATTGTCAAAAGAGCGCATCTCAAGAATTGTTTTGGTTATTAAGTTGGAACTTAAAGAAGAGAATACTTAAGGGGAAGATCATCTGACCAAAAGGAAACATGTGGATGCTACTACTAATTCTACTATCACTGCTTCAATTAATACTACTACTACTACTTCAAATAATAATTCTATTGCAACTACTTGCAAGGCTAAGAGCTATGAGAGGAAAACTTCAAGAATTATATTAACAAACAGGTTATGAAAAGGTCATACCAGCAATGTCATAGCAATGGCTAATTGTATTATGTTGAAACTTCCTGGACTTCATGAGAAGTATGTTCAACTAACCAAAAGTCAATACATTAATGCTAGGGCTGCTACAAGGACTACTGCTATTGCAATTAATGCTACTACTAGCAATACCAATACTACTACTGTAACTACTATTAGATTTACGCCTAATTGTATGAAGGTGAAATTTCCAAGGAATTTTGAAGGGGAGGTGAACTGAATTAGAACGCACCATCTGTATGCAGGTTGTCAAAAGAGCGTGACAGCTATATATTAGGAATAGTTTGGTGTGTGAAGCTGAAAATAATAGGGCTTGTTGTGGGGGATGTTGAACTAACCAAAAGGAAATGTTTGCATCTTAAATGCTACTGATTCTACTCATAATATTACTACTGCTACTGTTATGGAACTAAATTGGAATACACTATTCCTACACAGATTGTCAAGACGACGCATCAGAAATGCTTCAGGAATGGTTGATGGTATTAAGTTGAAACTTTCAGCGTGTGTTGAAGGGGATGTTGAAGAAACCAAAGGTGCTATGCGCATACTGCTACTATTGCTATTGCAGCTATTGCTACTACGCAAGCTAAGAGTATTAAGGGAAAGCTTTTAAGGAATATTTAGGCAGATGTTGAACCAAATCAAAACAAAGTATGAGCGTGTGGATTTTCAAAGAGGTGACAAACCTATATTCCAAAAACGACTTACTTTATTGAGTTAGACCGTTAGGGGAGGTTGTGGCAGATTTTGAACTAGCCAGAAGGCAATATGCGTATACTATTAACACTACCACTACAGTTGCTGTAGCCACTGTTGCCATATTGGCTTATTTCCAGCCAAACTGGCGTATTTGCATGGAGACTGGCGTCATCACGCCAGTCGTAAATCTTAGCGTATTTAAATTTATCTGGCGTATTTTTTTGGCGTGAAATGCTTTATCTGAAAAAAAAATATTTTCTTCATTTGGATCCTTTTTTTGTCATATAACGGGGCTGTAATCCTCGTATTCCAGTTCAACAGTATCAGCGTATTCTCCATGCATAACAATTTTAATATTATACTTTCCGAAAACCAGACAAAGGAACTTGACATAATATAATTTCCCCTCGTAGGACTATAACAGCATCTTTTCTTGATGTTTCAAACAAAAAATTTGCCTTATTTTAGAAAATAGGGGGAAACGCCCCCTAAAAGTGATAGAATCTTTAAAAAAAATCACACTGTCAGATTCAGTGCATCAGAGAACACTGCTGTAGAAGTTTCAAGCTCCTATCTTCAAAAATGTGGAATTTTGTATTTTTTGCCAGAAGACAGATCACGGATGCGTGTTCATTTGTTGGCTTGTTCGTTTTTTTCCCAGGGGTGATCGTATCGACCCAGTGGTCCTGGAATGTTGCGAGAGGGCTCAGTTCTAACGGAAATGAAAAGTTCTAGTGCCCTTTTTAAGTGACCAAAAAGTTGGAGGGCACCTAGGCCCCCTCCCAAGCTAATTTTTTTCCCAAAGTCACTGGATCAAAATTCTGAGATAGCTATTTTATTCAGCATAGTCGAAAAACTTTATAACTATGTCTTTTTTTCTAATGAAAGTAAGGAGCGACATTAAAACACAAAACGAACAGAAATTACTCCGTATATGAAAGGGGCTGTTCCCTCCTCAACGCCCCGCTCTTTACGCTAAAGTTTTTTACTGTTTTAAAAAGTGGAGTTGAGAGAAAGAGATAGCGTAAAGAGCGGGGCGTTGAGGAGGGAACAGCCCCTTTCATACATGGGGTAATTTCTGTTCGTTTTAAGTTTTAATGTCGCTCCTTACTTTCAGTTAAAAAACTTGTTTTTTTTATTTAATCTTCTCAAAAGTATTAACTATCATCAAAATTTCTTTATGACGAATTTTAAGCTTATTTTGAATCTTGCAGTGTTTAAACCAGTCTTTACTAGGTAATAAAGTGGACCAAAAATCCTTTTTGATTGCAATTTTTTTTGTGGTTTATCAAAATATTGCCAGTAATCTCTAGCGGTTGATTAGTTTGCAGAGGCGCCATTTGGGTGGGGCAGGGGTGGGCAAATGCCCACCCCAGATTTTCCAGGGGGCCCAAGCTTCCACCAAAATGGGTCCTTTGCCAGCCATAATAATAACACTATTTGCTATTAACCATTGTAAATTTTGAAAGTAAGTTAGATACATAGTCTAATTCTCAAGTTCTGTCGTTTGCCCGTTTCCTAGATGATTATATTAATATTATAAAATCTGAATATTTGCAGTAATTGCTCTAAGTTGATAGACTAAAATAGGTCAGTTCCTGGCCTATCATTTCTTGATGGAATCCTTCCTTGTTATCTTCAATTTGCACTACACAGAAGCAATTACGCAAGCGACGAAATTGCTGTCTCGGCAACTCCATGCTGTCGCCGTCAATTTGGTTATTTCTCGATCACGCACCCTGATTCAGGCCACAAGGAGCAAACTCACCAACCTGCATTCAGATGCTCCATTTGTGTTGCTTTTAAAGAAGGCTAAAGAGTTTGCAACAGAACTCGAAATTGAAGTACCTGCTGTGAATTGACCCGTGACTAGACCTTCCTCTGTTGGTCAGAAAGGATGACCTTGAAGAACTCAAAAGATCACCAAGTATCGGAAACAATTTGTGACAACTTTGACGCTAGGAAAGAATTTCATCAAATCTGGAAATTGGACTACTACTTTGGCGGATGAAATGAAGCAAGAATACTTTAAAACTTTTGACCGTCTACTAGCCAAATTTGACAGAAAGTTCACAGATAACTTGCCAGTGCTGAATACGCTCGAAGCCTTGGATCCAAGCTCAACCAAGTTTATGGACAGAGCTGCTCAAGCTTTTCTCTTCTCTTTACGTTGAGCTGGATATCGACAGCTTTCTTCTCGAATTTCAAGCTGGTATTGCCAAGCATTTCTTACCCAATGAGGAGAAAAAGCCGGAAAACTTCCTAGACATTGTCAACCATCTTCAGGCGCTACCAGTGGCTTACTCAGAAGTAATTAAAGTACTTCGTATTGCTGCCACACTTCCTGAGACAACAGCTAAGCAATGAGCGTTTGTTTTCTAGCATAGAAACAGTGAAAACTACCTGCAGTCTGTAACAGGAGATAATCATCTCATTCACCTCCTTTTGATATTGGCAGAGAAGGATTTAGTAAAAATTTGGACTACAACCAGCTTGTTGATGATTTTGCAAAGATAAAAGCTCAGCGGCTCCCCTTGTTACCTTGAATGTTGTTACATTTTTTTTCTTGTTATGTTTTTCCTTTTTATAAATATATTTGATCTGGAAGATTTCTGCTGAAGGGACACTGAGATTTTTGTTAATACTCTCAGCATAACAATGAAGGTTACTTTCACCAACGTATTGTTTACTTAAATAAGAAAGTTTCTTGCTGAGGAATGCCAGCCTGTAGTCTGGTTGAATTTTCCACTTTCAGTTTAATCACTTAACCTCGTTGATTGTATTCTTTGTTGTTATAATTGATCTTAGAGGTCAGTGTGGCTGAGTTCCACATTTGGTTACAGAACATTTCCAAGCAACACACGGGTGCTGAAAATGCATTTTTACTTAGAATATTTGATCAATGTGCTGCCAAAACCCGGATTTTTCTTACGCAGCACAAAGTGAATCGGGAGGGGGGGGCAGATGGAGTTCATGCCCACCCCAAGATTTGGCCCAAATGGCGCCTCTGTTAGTTTGTTTGCGCTATTTTTGGCCAATCTTAGCATTTAATTGTATCTTAAGCAGCTACATAATTATGATTTTTATACAATAATAAACCAAAGATATTGTATTCCTTCGGCTTGCGGTTGTTACTAGTATAGACCAGCATATCCACAAGAATAAGTTATATTAAGCTATACAAGTTAATAAAAAGGTTTCCCAGCCGTTTGACCATGATGACGCAAAAACCTACAGCTAAAAACAGATGAAATTTGGCCGATCGTGCAAAATGGTTGTTTTACCGTGAAAGCAGAGCAAGATGAACCAAGGGCAAGCAAGTAAGGTAAAATAGAGTCACATTAGGGGTAAAATTTTGTCTGACTTTGGCACGAAATTACTATTTTATCACTATATCATCATGTGTAAGACTAGCATATGCTACAATTTGTAGCATATTATGTTCGTGATGTGTAGCATATCACAAACAATTTGTTCGTGATACAATTTTTTTTTTTGCATAGACGAAATAATGAGGATTTTGAAAAAAAGATAGAGGAATTAACAAAAGGTTGGACTGCATTTTTCCATATTTGTTTCGAAAGATTTACGCGATGTCTGATGTAACCAGGGCCGTCTTTTCGCCGTGTTCTTTTCGAAAGATTGGCACTAAGTTTGAAATAACCGGTCACAAAACTAATAAAACATTTCCTAATCTAACTACACTTAGCGGGCCATGCGCGTGTCGACGTGAATTTTTTTTTTGACAGTGGCACCGAAAATTGCTGTGAAACACAAAAATTTGGGCAATTTTTGCGCTTTAGAAACTGACCGTGTTGGCAGTCATTGATTTCAAAGGCTCTGGTGTATTTTTTGCGTCTTCTTCAAAGGGTCACATTCTGGCCCTGGGTGAACAGTGACTACTTATGACTGCTAAAACTTGCGACTTTTTCTGCGACTGTTTGCAACTGATACTATACTTACTTGTAACTGCTTTCAGAGAACGTTAGGGGATGTTGAAAAAAATGTGAGCACACTATGTGCATGCCCAATACCAAAAGGGTGCATCATCAATATCTCAGGAATGGCTGAGGGTATTGAGTTGAAACCTTCAGAGCAGTTTAAACATTGCTTGAACTTTCAGGATATGCTTAGAGGGATTTTGAACTAAATCAAAAGACACTATATGTATCCAGGTTATCAACAGAGTACACCTGCAATGTCTTAGGAGCGGCTTAAAGGCCAGAATATTCAATCAAAAGATACTATGTGCATCTAGGCAGTCAGAAGGATGCATCTGAAATATCCCAGGGACGGCTGATGACATTTTGTTGAAATCTTCAGGGAATGCTGAGGGGTATTGAAATAAATCAAAAGTCAGTATTTAAAACAATTAAATTATAATTTATTATTTTATTCTTACGCCAGAGACATGAAAAACTGGAGAAATAGCCATTATATCAACCAAAATCAATAGTTTGACAATCAAAATCGAACATACATTAATTTAAAAAAAATATTCTGAAAAAGAAGTTTTTCAAAGAAAAGTAAAGAGCCAATAAAAACTAAGACCAATGAAAATAAAATCCTATTATAATTCAAACTCGAAGCGATCAAAAATTACTATTAAAGAATAAATGAAATCCAAAACGAGCAGAAATTAAAATAAACCATCTCAGAAAACATAGAGATAGCAGGTATCTTAAAACGGGTAATAATTAAATTGTTACAAGTCAAAATTTAAACGAACAGAAATTACTGCAAACAGAAGTTTGGCTACTGCTCTTATCCCCCTCCCCATATAGTTAAGTCTAAAGGGCGTAATTTACACTTTACTGAAAAGAGAATAGATTACAAATAATCCCTTTTACATTTACAACATTAAAAAAATAATATAGAAATTGCAGTGAAATGGAATCTTTAATTGCTCAGTTTCCAAGAATTAGCATCATTACTTGTAAATATTCAGTTTATTTTCATTAGCTCTTTCCAGTCGTCTTGGTTATTATGGTCATCTTGTATTTACTAAAAATAAAAATATAGCGTTCAAGATACATTTAGTTTTCAGTAAAACGTAGATGACGTAACAAGCCTTAGACTTTAACGGTTACGGAAAGGAGGAAAGGCAGTAGCCAAACTCCTCTTTGCGATATTTTTTGTTTGTAGCCTATTAAATTTGATTTGAGCATTCAATTTCATTTTTACTCGTTTCAAGATTTATTTATTCATCTATATTAGTACCTAGTATCTACATGTATTCTATGGTTACTCATTTAGTATCTGTTCGTTTTGGTTTTCATTTATTCTTTAATATCAATTTTTGGTCGTTTGAGTTTGAATTATTATAGGAATTTATTTTAATTGGTCTTAAGTTTAGTGCAACACTTTACCTTTCTTTGAAAAACTTCCTTTTCGGAAAGCTTTTTTAACAAATATTGTCAAATGGTGGCTATGTTGTGAACTTTTGTGATAAATAATTTAAACTGAACTCATTTCATTAAACTAAACTAATTTCAGTAACTGATAATATTAGGAAGTTTTATGTCCGTTCGTAAAATGGACCTTTTATATTGTATATGTTTCAGCGGAAATTGACAGGTAGGCATACGATCAGTCTTTATTTTGACCATTCGGTTATAGGTTGATTTTCACCATTCGACAAATAAAAAGGAAAAACGTTTATAGTGGGTATAATGGAGCAATAAAGCAATGAGTTGCTTTTTAAATTCCGAGAAATTGAAAGTAAATTGAGCATTTGAAGTGAAAAATGAACTAGTTTCCGCGTCTTTTGTTATGCTTTTGTTAATTTTCCAAGTTTAATAATGTAGCTCCAAACCTGACCACCGATTTGGCCAAGGTGCCATGGATGTACGGGAGTGGTATATCAGGCATTTGATATCCCCCCCGAGACCGAAATATACAATAGATGAAACGTCGATAACATTAAAAATTACACATTCCGGCCCCTCGAGCAAAAAAAATTAAGATTAAGTAAGAAAATTATAAATGTTAATTGGTAAACACAATGAAGAAGATAAAATTTTTTAGTGATTTCAAAGAAAAATTGAAAGAAAAATTATTAAGCAAGTATGAATTTTAGTTCTGTTTGTTTTGGAGGAGATTTGATTTAAAGTAAGTTGCAATTCTTTGTTGGTTGGTGAGTGGGACCCTACGGCATGGATACGGTATGTAGTTGCTGCCTCCGTAGTATTATTATTTTTTATTTATTTATTTTTCTTCCTTTTATTTTCTTACTTTTTTCTTTCTTTCTTATTAAAGTAAATTAAAAAAAAAATGTTATAAGTGTGTGCTTCTTCTTTTATCTGATTTTCCCCACGTTAACCGATGGTTTTGGGTGAATCATATTGATTTGTATATAAATTGTTGTTAAAGTTAATAAATATATCAATATGAAAGATTCAATTAGTCGTTGATTGTTCTTCATTAGTATTATTACTATGTCCCTAAACAATCGCTAAAAACTTCTATTACTGTTGTCACTGTTCTATGCCCATTTCAGTAACCAATAACATTAGAAAGTTTAAACTCTTTAATTGTGCTTGTAAGTTGTCCCTTAATATCGGCCTAATTGGGTTTTTCAGCGGATAGGGACAGGAAGAAAAACGACCAGTCTCAATTTTGAGCATTCATTAAAGTTTTATACTCCAGAAACTTATCTTCTTTTAAGAAAAGAATTTGCCATCTCACAAAGAACAAAAAAAATGTTTCTTCAGGGTTAAGGTGGAGTGATAATGTTAGCAGAGCTTCAATAATTGGCTGCCTCACGGGTATACCTAGTAGCAGGTTACCAATCCGTTCAAGTGATTACCGCTCGTTACGATGGCGAAAAGGTGTCTTAGAAGACCTCTGCCGTGTTGGGTAAGGGCGCGCGGTTGCTCTTGAATGCTGACAAGCTAGTGATAACATCTTAACTTGTTTTGATATCTGATATTTCTTCGTACTATTAGATACGCAAACTATGTTTGGTGTAACTTATACTTGCAATAAAATTGTTTGTTGAAAGTGAATCGACAAAAACTATAAAAGTTGATAATAGGATAGCTGTTTTCTAACAAATATATTAGAATGGATTTAAAGGAAAATTTGAAAAACGTGGACTATGGAAATCAGTTGGGAGATGGTGAGCAATTTATTTTCGCTTATATCCCCCGACTTAACGGCAGTTTTATGTTTGCAGGAACAAGGTTTTTAACGAAATAACTAAGTAAAGTAAAGAGCGAATTATAAAAGAACTTTCAATAGATTTAAGCTGAAAATATTCTTTTTTTTAAGATTTTTGAAAGATTCTTTTTTTTAAAGATTCGTTTTATTAGGTATTTCGGTATAGGGATGAGATCAAGTAATTACATAATTTCGTTCTAAGTACCATGTTTTAACCTGCTGCGTGCTAATAGATTCCAAGTTGAACCTAAGTTTGTTTGTTCTTTGTTTAGTTTTTTCCAATATGAAGTTTCTGTTTACGAAAGTGTTGCTTCATAAAGTCAAGAAGATCGACGGGTGGATAATTCCGTTCTCAGTATCCACCAAGGCTAACTAAAGGATACGGTGAAATCATCGGAGCTGGAAAAACTAGGCCTTGCCATTTTTAGGCCCTGCTCTAAAATTTTTGAGAGAACCCAGCATTAAGGCCCTGCTCTTAATTAGGCTCTGCTTTTCAAAAACATTTTTGAAAATCATGAATAAAAAAAAAAAATGAGACAATCAAGAGTATACGTTTTGCTATTGAATGGTATCCCCGCTTTAATTTTGCGTTATTAACTAAAAGATTCTTTTTTACTAGGTATTTCGGTATAGGGATGAAATCAAGTAATTACATAATTTCGTTCTCAGTATCCATCATGGCTAACTAAAGGATACGGTGAAATCATCGGAGCTGGAGGCCATTTTAGGGCCATTTTTAATCATGTTTATGATAAATCTTAGGTCATAAATCTGAATTTGGATTAATTTGCAGGGGTGTTGTTGGTTCGAGATCTATACTAACTTTTCTCACTCCCATAATTTGTTGAGTTGATTGAATACCATATACTGAGTAATATTATGCGTCCGGTGAAAAAAAAAATTCGAAGATGTTTTCCAACTGAAAGTTTACCGTAGAAGGTTTCAGGTCACAAAACTGCCTTGCTTTTCATATGCTGAACTATGAAAATAACCTTTACATTGAAATTTCTTAAACACTGCCGTGAGTTAAGTTCTATTTCAGTACCACTATGGATGTTATCAATGCTAGTCCAATCTTTCTTCAGCATCATCATTGTTTATGTAAGTAAAGTTCTGAACCTAAAAGTGCTTTGTAATCATTTTATGTATAAAAAAATTGGGAACAACTTTCAAAAAGGTCATTCTTAACTGAGAAACTGTTTTTCCTTGTTACTATTTACTACAAAGGGCAGAAACTTAGTCCAACAATTCTTCAGCTGTTGATGAATGTGACAAAATTAGGACAGTAATTCAAACTAAGCCATAAAAGGCTATGATCTGGCTTTGAAATGATTTTCCCCCTCCACATTGTCTTTCCTGTTGATATCACCTTAGTAATAAAAGAAGCATCTTATTAAAATCATTCTAAATATGTAATTAAAAAAAATATCAAACAGTTCGTGGTAACGAACTGTAGTAAGGAGCGACCCGGCTCAATAGTAAACGAAACTCTAAAAAAGGAATTTTGATGCTAACATATACATCAAAAGAATCGGATTTTCATGCTGATTTTAAATATATAAGTTTCATCAAATTTAATCTTTGTCATCATAAGTTACGAGCCTGAGAAACATCCCCTAAAAGTAATAGAATCTTAACGAAAATCACACCATCGCATTCGGCGTATCAGAGAATCCTATAGCAAAAATTTCAAGTTCCTATCTACAAAAATGTGGAATTTGGTATTTTTTGCCAGAAGACAAATCACGGTGCGTGTTTTTTTTTTTTTTTTTTTTTCAGAGGTCATCGTATCGACCAAGTGGTCCTAGAATGTCGCAAGAGGGCTCATTCTAACGGAAATGAAAAGTTCTAGTTCCCTTTTAAGTGACCAAAAAAATTGGAGGGCACCTAGGCCCCCTCCCACGCTCATTTTTTCTCCAAAGTCAACAGATCAAAATTTTGAGATAGCCATTTTGTTCCGCATAGTCAAAAACCTGAATAACTATGTCTTTGGGAATGACTTACTCCCCCATAGTCCCTGGGAGAAGGGCTGCAAGTTACAACTTCGACCAGTGTTTACATATAATAATGTTTATTGGGAAGTGTACAGACGTTTTCAGGGGGATTTTTTTCGGTTTCAGGGGGATTTAGGAGGAGATAAATACCTCGCTCTTTATGCTATAGTATTTTTAGTAATTTCAACTATTTATTCTACGGCGGTCATTCTTAAAGAATTGGGACAAAACTTACGATTTAGTGTAAAGAGCGAGGTATTAACGAGGGTACAAACCCCCTCATATACATAATAAAAATTTAAGAATATAAAAGTTTGTTACGTAAGTTAATTCTTAAGTTACGTATATTTTTACTAATAAAAACATTCATTAAAAATTAAAATTTATAGTTGCCTTTTTATGTAACCGAAAAATTGCAGGGCAACTAGGCCTCCTTCCCCACCCCTTATTTTTCAAAATCGTCTGATCAAAACTAAGAGAAAGCCATTTAGCCAAAAAAGGAATTAATATGCAAATTTCATTTTAATAATTTATGTGTGGAGAGCCAAAATCAAACATGCATTAATTCATAAACGTTCAGAAATTACATAAAAAACTAGTTTTTTTAACTGAAAGTAAGGAGCGACATCAAAACTTAAAACGAACAGAAATTATTCCTTATATGAAATGGGTTGTCCCCTCCGCAATCCTTCGCTCTTTACGCTAAAATTTGACTCTTTGCCACAATTCTGCTTTTTAAAACAATTAAAAGCTTTAGCGTAAAGAGCGAAGGATTGCGGAGGGGACAACCCATTTCATATACGGAGTAATTTCTGTTCGTTTTAAGTTTTGATGTCGCTCCTTACTTTCAGTTAAAAAAAACCGGGTTTTTTTATGTAATTGGAGTAAAGAGCAAAGTTGAACCTTAAAATGAACAAAATTATTGCTTCACAGATTTATACATGATATACCTACAAAACTAGCTTAAATTAACTGACTCGTGATATTAACCAATATCCGTAGAACTCTCAAAAATGAGACGCGAAACCAACCTAAAAAAAGTGGATGTTCTTTTAAGATCAGAAAATTCCATAAGTAGCCTGCAGAAAAAGAAATACTAATTTATAACTTTCTCAATAGTCTTTCATCGACAATGATACCGGTAACCTTTCCTAAAACCAATTCTTTAAATCAAGACATCATCCAGGAGGGTAAGGGATTTGAACCCCTCCCCCCTGAAATGTTTGTTCAATTCAAAAAAAGTAACAAAAATGAGTACAAACAAATTTTTGATGTGTTTTCTTAATTTTTTTGTCCCCCCCCCCAAAAAAAAAAATTCCGGATACGACCCTGCTATAAATTACTTAACCAAGCTCAGTTTATTGTGCACTGCCATAATACATTGTAGTATCTAGACAAAAATCCTTTTTTAGTTCTGGACAAACCTCTTCTGATCTCAACAGGATGAGACCAATGGCACAGCCAGAATGGGTTCTTTCTGTTAAACTTTCCAAGGTGTGACTTAGTGTCTGCAAGGAGTAAAAATAGATTTCATCGGTTTTCCACGCAAAACCTAGTAAAAGCATACTACAATGACAAAGTTTAGAATCTACATGCAGCAGAAAACGGATAGGCAAGACAAGAAAAAACAGATCAGGGAATACCTATTCGCAAACTTCTTTATCTTCATCTATTCTCGAATTCGAAAATGAAAAAAAACACCATTTTGAGATTTTCTGTGACACTTGAAAAACGTAAATACTAGCTTTTGACAGCGAACATACGACGTATTATCGACTCTAGCTTGTAGTTTACCTGAACATTTCTCATCATTCAATTATTGCTGTTGGTTATTTGTTATTTTGGACACAGCAACTGATTTAACTAATATTTTTTTTAATTTTTTTACATGTAGTCTATACCTTAATTGTGAGGATCTAATACCATATCTACTTTTTGTCCATTAAAGCTTCTCTTAAGAGTATGTACTAAGTCCTATAGACACACAAACTTAATAATGCAGGGAATTAGAGGGAGGGTTGAACTTGAAAAGACACCTTATAAAAATGAAAAAGTTCCATATCGTTCAGTTATTGCCATGGGTGATTTGCAATTTCGGACGTAATAATTAATTTAACTGATTTTTTTATATATAGCCTATATCTTAATTATAAGGGCCTAATACTATGTCTCCTCTTTGTCGATTAAAGCTTCTTGCAAGAATATGTTACTACTGTAAGTCTTTTAGGTATACAAACATTATAAAGCGCAGAGTAAGGGGGGCTGAACTTTAGAAGAAACCAAAAACAAAAGTATTATACAGGAAATACAAGAAATAATTCAAAAGTTCCATTAAATATTGATATTTCATGTGGAAACATGGGCCAAACATACCCGCTGTTCATGCGGATGGGCTGAAAATAGAATTGGGACAACTTTCCTGTGACTTGAAAAAAATTATGGTGACTTCTTAGACGAATTAATCAAAACACTGTAAATTAATGCTTAATTTTAACAAGTTCATGTAGTGCTGCTTTGTCATTTTTATAATGAAGCACCGAACCGCAACAGAAAACATAAAAACTGCTATAGAAAGGACCTATTGCCTCCGTAATAGATTCGCTTGGATAACTCAGGGCAAAATTCTCCCAAAGACTTGCCAAGGATCTGTTAACAAGGTCGTATCTAGGGGATGACAGAGGGTTTGACCCCCCTCCCCCACCTATAAATATTTATTCGGATTCGTATAAATGTAACAAAATGAATATAAATTTTTTTGATGCATTTTCAAAGTTTTATGTACTCCACCCCCCCCCAAAGAAAAAGGAAACAAATCCCGGATACGACCCTGCCTGTTATGTTTAGATATTTTGTGCCTAATAAGACACTTTTTTAACGCGTCAATCCTGTTCTTTCCACGAAGCTTCGCTACAAACCGAGACGAAAATTTTTGATATGGATGATTCTAGTCCCTTATTAACGCCTTTTTATGGCACTTGGTATTAACCAAGTGACATATAGCAGTCGCCAATTCTGTCGGTCTGTCTGTCGGTCCCGGTTTTGCTACTTTAGGCACTTCCAGGTAAGCTAGGACGATGAAATTTGGCAAGCGTATCAGGGACCAGACCAGATTAAATTAGAAATAGTCGTTTTTCCGATTTGACCATCTGGGGGGGAGTGGGGGCCCGGTTAATTCGCAAAAAATAGAAAAAATGAAGTAGTTTTAAGTTATCAACGGGTGATTGGATCTTAATGAAATTTAATGTTTGGAATGATATTGTGTCTCAGAGCTCTTATTTTAAATCCCGACCGGATCTGATGACATTGGGGGGAGTTAGAGGGGGAAAATCTAAAGTCCCGGTTTTTCTACGTTAGGCACTTCCAGGTAAGCTAGGACGATGAAATTTGGCAAGCGTATCAGGGACCGGACCAGATTAAATTAGAAATAGTCGTTTTCCCGATTTGACCATCTGGAGGGGGGGAGTGGGGGCCCGGTTAATTCGCAAAAAAATAGAAAAAATGAAGTATTTTTAACTTATCAGCGGTTGATTGGATCTTAATGAAATTTAATGTTTGGAATGATATTGTGTCTCAGAGCTCTTATTTTAAATCCCGATCGGATCTGATGACATTGGGGGGAGATGGAGGGGGAAAACCTAAAGTCACGGTTTTTCTACGTTAGGCACTTCCAGGTAAGCTAGGACGATGAAATTTGGCAAGCGTATCAGGGACCGGAACAGATTAAATTAGAAATAGTCGTTTTCCCGATTTGACCATCTGGGGGGGGGGGTGGAGGCCGGTTAATTCGGAAAAAATAGAAAAAATGAAGTATTTTTAACTTATGAGCGGGTGATTGGATCTTAATGAAATTTGATGTTTGGAATGATATTGTGTCTCAGAGCTCTTATTTTAAATCCTGACTGGGTTTGATGACATTGGGGGGAGTTGGAGGGGGGAAACCTAAAATCTTGGAAAACACTTATAGTGGAGGGATCGGGATGAAACTTGATGAGAAAAATAAGCGCAAGTCCCAGATACATGATTGACATAATCGGAACTGATTTGCTCTCTTTAGGGTAGCTGGGGGGGAGTAATTCTTAAAAATTAGAAAAATTAGGTATTTTCAACTTACGAACGGGTTATCGGATCTCAATGAAATTTGATGTTTAGAAGGATATCGTGTCTTAGAGCTCTTATTTTAAATCCCGACCGGATCTGGTGATGGGGGCGGGGAGTTGGGAGGGGGAAACCTAAAACTTGGAAAACACTTAGAGTGGAGGGATCGGGATGAAACATGGTGGGAAAAATAAACACAAGTCCTAGATAGATGATTGACATAAACGGAACGGATCCGCTCTCTTTTGGGTAGTTGGGGGGGGGGGGGTATTTCTGAAAAATAAAAAAAATGAGGTATTTTCAACTTACGAACGGGTGATCGGATCTCAATGAAATTTGATATTTAGAAGGATATCGTGGCTCAGAGCTCTTATTTTAAACCCGACCGGATTTGGTGACATTGTGGGGGAGTTGGGAGGGAGAAACCTAAAAGTTGGAAAACACAGAGTGGAGGGATCGGGATTAAACTTGGTGGGAAAAAACACGAGTCCTAGATACATGATTGACATAACCAGAACGGATCCGCTCTCTTTGGGGTAGTTGGGGGGGGGTTAATTCTGAAAAATTAGAAAAAATGAGGTATTATTAACTTACGAACGGGTGATTGGATCTCCATGAAATTTGATTTTTAGAAGGATATCGTGTCTCAAAGCTCTTAATTTAAATCCTGACCGGATCTGGTGACATTGGGGGAAGTTTGGGGTGGGGAAACCTAAAATGATGGGAAACGCTTAGATTGGAGGGATTGGGATGAAACTTGGTTGGAAAAATAAGCAGAAGTCTTGCATACGTGATTTACATAATTGGAACGGATCCGCTCTATTGGGGGGGGGGGGGGGTAATTCTGAAAAATAAGAAAAATGACGTATTTTTAACTTACGAAGGAGTGATCGGATCTTCATGAAATTTTATATTTAGAAGGATCTTGTGCTTTAAAGTTCTAATTTCAAATTCCGACCAGATCCTGTGACATTCGGGGGAGTTGGAGGGGGGAACCGGAATTCTTGGAAAACATGAGAATTGGAGTATTTATATCTTACGAATAGGTGATCGGATCGTAATTAAATTTGATTTTTAGAAGGAATTCATGTCTCAGAGCTCTTATTTCAAATCCCGACCAGATCTTTTGACATTGTGGGGATTTGGAGGGGGAAATCTTGGAAAAACACTTGGAGTGTAGGAATCGGGATGAAGCTTGGTGGATAGAATAAACATATGTCCTTGATACGTGATTGACAGAATCGTACTGGATTCGCTCTCTTTGGGGGAGTTGGGGGGAGGGGTTCAGTGATTTGGCGAGTTCGGTGCTTCTGGACGTGATAGGGCGATGAAAATTGGTTGGCGTGTCAGGGAGCTGCACAATTTGACTTGATAAAGTCGTTTTCCCAGATTCGACCATCTGGGGGGCAAAAGGGAGAGGGAAAATTAGAAAAAAATAGGTATTTATAACTTACGAGTGGGTGATCGGATCTTAATGAATTTTGATATTAAGAAGGACTTTGTGACTCAGAGCTCTTATTTTAAATCTTGACCGGCATTAAGCCTCTTATTTTCCTTTTTAAATCAATCTATTGATTCATAGAATTTTGTTAGAGCTCATACCATATGATCTCTTGGCTCTTAGCTCTTCTCGCCTCGTCACAAGTGCCATATGAGCTCTTAGCTCTTGTTTTAATTAGAAATGTGTCATTGAACTAAGACAGACAACAAAAAGCACCTTAAAATAAGAACTAAGGGAAATTTTCTTAATGTTCTTATGATCATGATCAGATTTTGGGTTTATTAGTGTCAAAAGGAAAAAAACTCTCAACCACAAAAGTGCCAGAATGTTGACAGTATGAGTTAAATGATATAAGTGATAGTTCAAAACCTGAATTAGCCGTATTTTTGTATTTGTAGATGGTTTGTTGAGAGTTGAACGATTATGAAAGCCACGTATTTTCATGGATGAATTTAAGTCAATTTTTTTTTGGGGGGGAGTCTCTTTAAACTTAAGAATATTAAGAGGCTGAAAATCATTTTCTCGCTTAGTTTTGTCTGTTAATTAATCATTTTCCTTTTTTTTGTCATACTGCACTTGGCAATTCAAAATAAAATATATGGTTTTTTTTCAAGATTAATTTAAAAAAGTTTTTCTTACAGAAAAGAAAGAGCGAAGCTAAAATTTAAAACGAAAAAAAGTGTTGCTTCACAGGTTGCTCAATCTATATCTGCAAAACTAGCTCAAATAAACCAACTCGTAATATTCTCTAATATCTGTGGAATTAAAAAAAAATAGCACTTCACTGAAGAAAGAGCTTGCTAGAAGTTATTAGAGACTTAGAACTGTATACCAAAAGTCGTTGACGTCATGGTCACTGAAAGACTATCAAAGAAACTTAAAAATTAGTCTTTGTTTTGTGTAGGCTAGCTATAGAATTTTCCGCTCCTAATAAAACGTGTGTTTTCAGTAAAGCCCTAATTTTTAGAATTATATAGATTTCACGTGTTAGTTTATTTGTGCTATTATTTTTTTGAAGCAATAATCTTATTCATTTTAAGTTTCAACTTTGCTCTTTACTTCCGTAAGAGAAACTTTGTTTTTCTTTCCTTTTTGTAAATTATTGACGATTCGGAACGAAGCACACCGAGTGTTTTCATAACGATGCGTTGAATATCACGTGATTTTGTCTTACACCACTTGGGTAGTTTTTCTCAACACTATCACTTCAAACAGGTTCTGCTTCAATGTCCATGGATTTGGCAGGGTTAATAATTTGACCCACAGAGAATGCGAGATCATCATTGTAAAAATGCTGCAGAGATATTTCATTTCATTGCTATAAACAACACGATAAAAAAAAATTAGTCGTCCTTGAAATTGGAAGTATTGCGACTTAACTGTAAGAATTTAAGAGTCCAAACACATTTGGAGATGCGTTTGGGGAACCTCAAAAAATTTTCTGGTAGAAAATCTCTAGTTACATTATATTTTTAGAGATCATAAAAAAAAGTTAGGTAGCCTAATTGTGTATTATTCAGAGCACACTCAATAAGTGAAGTTAGGTTCTTTCGTAAAACAAACTACGATGCAGGTACATTTTAATTAAATATTTGGTATTTGTTCATTATTCAATTGATTCAATTCAGAACACACTCAAG
This sequence comes from Artemia franciscana, assembly GCF_032884065.1. Classification (NCBI taxonomy): domain Eukaryota; kingdom Metazoa; phylum Arthropoda; class Branchiopoda; order Anostraca; family Artemiidae; genus Artemia; species Artemia franciscana. Next base: position 43,334,619 of record NC_088871.1, on the reverse strand, counting down.
AATTTTGCTGAATCAATCCGGTTTCATAGCCACAAAGACAAAACTCAATTTAGTTTGCTACGCATAGTGATAGAAGATGGTGTCTGAACATGGATTTTGAAATGAAGATTTTGGATTTGCCAAAGACTGAAAAAAAGAGGCCATTATATTTTTCCAGGATAAGGGGTTGTTGCCCACAACAAAACAGTGCATCAATGGACACAATATGACTTTATACTCTTACGAGAAGGAACAGTTTTGGAGGTGTAACAATAGCTTTATCAAAAGATTGGGCTATTTGCACATTAGGGGGGTGGGGTGCATTACATTTTAATTAAATATTTGGTACTCGGTCATTGTTCAGTTGATTCCATTCAATTCAGAACCTAACTTCAGTTATTGAGTGTGTTCTGAATAATACGCAAGTGCCAAAAGTTATTGTGAAGAAAACAAAAGATTTAAGCAGTTCATTAATGCATGCAAATAGAGCTTTAGGGGAACTCGTTTCCCCAGTTATTGACCCAGTTATTGAGTGTGTTCTGAATAATACGCAAGTGCCAAAAGTTATTGTGAAGAAAACAAAAGATTTAAGCAGTTCATTAATGCATGCAAATAGAGCTTTAGGGGAACTCGTTTCCCCAGTTATTGACCCAGTTATTGAGTGTGTTCTGAATAATACGCAAGTGCCAAAAGTTATTGTGAAGAAAACAAAAGATTTAAGCAGTTCATTAATGCATGCAAATAGAGCTTTAGGGGAACTCTTCGATCGTTTCTCAGCAGCATCCCCAGTCAGAATTAATATCTGCCGTAAAAACGATTTTGCTGATTGAGCGAAGGTAGAAAAAAAAAAAATCTGTTCTAGAAGTTTTTTCCCAATGGTTGTGAGACCCAAACAACAAATAGAAATGTTCTAAGAAGAAAATTTTCCTATAAAAAGAATATTCCTATTATTTATTCCTATTGCCTAACATGCCAGAATGCCCACTAGGGTTGCCATATCATAACATTTCAAAAATGCATTTCTTAGAAGTAGATTGGATGTGAAAATCTGTTTGCATCAAATCTTGTCAGAAGAGTCACTGTGAAGTGGAAAAAACCTGTTATAGCCTAATATTTGGAAAAATGTAACCAAAGATTTTAGGGAAAAATCAGGGATGCTTCATATGGTACTTACGTGTTATAGCGACCACACTTTGTTCTTGACCGGTAATAGAACCAGTTTACTGTGGCCACTCGGAGATAATCAGCTTAGAATGAGTGAGATAAGCGGTATCTGAGATATGCAGGTATATTTTAATCAAATATTTAATATATAGAGGTGGTTAGGTATTTAATATAATACATTCTGGATGGCCTGCTTTCCATAATTCTCTTGTATTTTCCGCAATTTTGTTACTAAAGTATTATAGTCTCATCATGTCTTGGTATATTTCATTACGATTAACCTAACTTCACTTCTTTGGCGTGGTCACTATAAGACGTAAGTACCCTTCAAACCTTCATTCAATAGCACTTTCACTGCAAAGAAAGAATTAACACAAGATCTCGGCTGTTTCGTGACCTATGTATAGCCAAAGCAGTAGCTGCAGTCTAATATTTTTTCGATTTTTTTTCTATAAAAGGTTTTACAGTTAATATCTAGAAAAGCATTGTCCGAAAAGCGATTATTTACCAAAACCAAAGGCCTTATCCTTTTTATTGACCCAAGGAGTTAAAGTTCATCTCGTTTCCGCGTCTGATCATGGTACCTATTTAATAGATTCATCGTCACCTTTCATCTACCCAATTTTTACCTAATAGTTATCGATGTACATAAAACGACACACCCACCAGCGATGAGGTATTAAATAATCGTTACTATTAACTGCCCGGAGGAATTCCTACGCGAAGCGAAAACAAACGGCCCAAATGAAGATATTTAAGAAATTGTCTGCAGGTGTTGTATACCTTCAGGGGGTATAAACAATGAAGACATTTTCTTTTGACTTATAATCAAAGCTCCTCGTGTAACATAGATAAAGATTGTGTTTGAATATTCACGCCTAATAGGTTTTTATCTCGACCCTTTCTTTTTAAGTATTTGTCTGCTGTTTCTTCATTTTTACTTGGAGCTAGACGTAGTTTCGATTTATAGTAACTTTTATTATTTCCCTCTTTTTCCTTAAATGAGTCCTCCCGCCTTATTGTGGGACAAGACCTTGGTGTCACCTATTCTCATTGATTTTTTTATTTTTAAGGGCCTATTGAGTCCATATCGCCTGATTTAGGTTGCTTAGTGATGATAATTGACTTTAGGTTATTATTTTCTTTTTTCCTTTTCTCTTTCTCCGTTTTGGGCCATGAAGTCCACTGGGGAGAGGGGGTTATCTAATTTCATTTTTCGCTGTCGTCAAACGAACTGTAACTTGAAGTTAGGCATAGTTATTACTCCTAATAGCTTTGCCTGTTTTCTTCTTTTTTGAGCAAAGCCGGTTCCACCTTCTTAATAAAATACCAGGGACATCAAAACGGCAACACTTTTTGCCCGCTAGACCATTTTTAGGTCTATTTATACCTGAAAAACACCATTTTTGAAATTTTTCGTTTGGTGGTTTCAAAATTAAGAAGTTTATAGACAGTGTCACATTTTCGCTAGTGTTGCCAAATTGAACGTTAAAAAAACGAACTAATCGGTTAAATTTCACGACGCTTTCCGTCAGTAAAAATTCTAACACTAACAATCTATTGTTTTGATACACCTGCTGTTTGATACCATTGCTGCATCTTCTTAAGCATTTCTGTGCCACATATTTTTAGCTCATTCTTTGCTGATTTTTCATATGCATTTCTTTTGTTTGAATTTGGCCAGTTAATGCCAAAAACTGTATGACCGCATATGGAGTCTTTTTCATTATCACGTTGAGTTCCTGGTTATTTTTTTTCACACTTACGTATTATACCAACCACAAACTAGAAGTAAAGTTAGGTTAATCGTAATGAAGTAGCCTAAACCAAAATATGATGAACATATAATACTTTAGTAACAAGATTATGGGAACTGCAACAGGGAACCATGGAAAGCAAGCCGTCCAGAAAGCATTATATTAAATACTTAACCTAACCAACTCTATGTATTAAATATTTAATTAAAATATACCTGTACAGTAGTTTATCTCACTTAGGCTAAGCTGATTATCTCCAAGTGCACACAGAGAAACCAGTTTTAAACAGATCGAGAACAACGGTGTGGTCTGTGTAATATATAAGTAACTTTTTTTTCACGATGTATATTAGTGTATAAATTTCCATTGAAACAGATCAAACAATCAGATTCCATTTTCACGGTCCTTGGTGCTTTAATGATCTGTGTCCTGTTCATCATTTTGAATTAACATAAAGAGAGAAAATGAGCAAAACTGGGGTTTTCACAGGCCAAACGAAAATACTGAAGAAAACACAGAAAGCCAATATTTCGAGAGAACAACCGCCTCTCTTCTTCAGCGCGAATAAAATACTATGATCAAGGAAAAACAAAAACCAAAAACAAGCACGGAAAGTACAACAAAACCAATGAAAAAAAAACACCAAAAATTAGATAAAATTCAATAAAAGACCAAAAATTAAAAGAACTAAAATCAAATACCTAACAAACAATAAAGTGAGTTATTCGCCAATATCCACGATTTGCACAAAATCAAAACAAATATGAACTACCATCAACGGATACTAACGAACAACTGAGAACTAAAAGAAAAAATTCATTCACTCAAATAAACGAAGCAGCAATTGAATGAATTGGAGAACTAGGTCAACTGATATCTGATTTTAACCATTGCATTTCTTGCGGATACTCTTTGAGACCTAAGGGGTTGATGATGTATTTGATTATGTGATCGGGGAAGTGGTTAAACGTTTATTTCATGGATTACTAGAGAATCGGCTTCTCTTTTGAGAAAACTGAAAAACGACTAATTTATTCTTAAATCATCTGAATCTCTGAATCCCTGAAATATTCTACCAAGAGTAGATTAGATTATTCTACATTTTTCAACTGTAAAGAACACTCTGGGCCACGACTATTCTACTTTTTACATCTTCACAGCGTCCATCATCTTTCCTGATTATACTACCCAGGTTAGTGAAATAATCTGATTGATCAAGCTACTCGACCCCAGAACCCAGTTTTCCCCCCAGACCTAAGTTCCCCCTCCCCCAGCTAAAATATACTACTTTTAGTACAATATTAGAATAATATTATACTACCCAGGTTAGTGAAATAATCTGATTGATCAAGCTACTCGACCCCAGAACCCAGTTTTCCCCCGAGACCTAAGTTTGCCCCCCAGCTAAAATTTACTACTTTTAGTATAATATTAGTATAATATTATACTATCCAGGTTAGTGAAATAATCTGATTGATCAAGCTACTCGAACCCAGAACCCAGTTTTCCCCCCAGACCTACGTTTGCCCCCCAGCTAAAATATACTACTTTTAGTATAATATTATACTACTCAGGTTAGTGAAATAATCTGATTGATCAAGCTACTCGACCCCAGAACCCAGTTTTCCCCCCCAGACTTAAGTTTGCCTCCCAGCTAAAATATACTACTTTTAGTATAATATTATACTACCCAGGTTAGTGAAATAATCTGATTAATCAAGCTACTTGACCTCAGAACCCAGTTTCCCCCCAGACCTAAGTTTGCCCCCCAGCTAAAATATAGTATCTTCAAAAATCAAGTCAAAAATAACATAAGCCTGCATACTTCAAGCATCGACAGAATATGGCTCATTCTTTAGTTTTCACAGTCATTTCCACTTGATTTGGAAAAATTGACTCAAGATTTGCCGCCTTCCCCCGAGATTTTGAAGAACGTATGAAAACAAAGAAAGGAAATAATAAATGGAAAGAGAAAAAACAAATAGGTGAAAAACGAGGATTTTATCAGCCAGTAGCAAAATATATAAATAAAAAAGAAACAACAGCAGAATCTAACCTTTTTAAGTGAACTGCATGAGAGGAAAAAAGACACTGAATCAAACAACAAAAACCAACTTAAAATCAATGAAATAGAAGCTACTAATTAGATTGAATAAGTATCCTTTGCCTTGCAACAGATTTTGCCTGTCTACAATTTCGGTTTTCATTAGATATGCGGACAGGTTGTCTTAAATTAGACTGGGCGAAAATATTCATAGAGTCTTTTAATATTAAATTGTTATAAATTGGGCTTAGGGAAATATCTCCCGTGTCTCTATTTATAGCCAAATTTCTATTTATATGTTGTTTTTTTTTATCTCAATTGCCTCTTTAAAAGATTGCGGTAGGCCATTTACGGTAGGTATTAAAGTTGCCTCTTCAAAAAAAAAAAAAAATAAATGGTCAGGATTTTCGTATACATACTGGGCCAGAGCTGAATCAAAGTTGTCATTTTTATTTTCCAATCTCAGGGACTTGTCTTTAGAAATTTTGTGTTCTTGCAATCGTTCCCCTAGTTGTTGATGGGTCCTTCCAATATAAAATTTTCCACATGAACACGGGACTCTGTAGACACCACTACCTAGTATAGGGTCTGTTTTATCCTCTCCCGAGTTGAAAAAATGTTCAACTTTTTGTTAAGTTTTGAAAGAAACAGAGAGATTATGTTTTTTTAATTTTTTTTCAAGTTTGTCGCTGAGTTTCGAGACGTTTGGTAATGTAGTGAAAGTTTTTTTCTCAATTGCCAGTGTAACTGAATCAAGGGGGACGGGCTCCCTATTTTCCTGTTTTATCTTTTTTAATCGTCTATCTATTATATTTTCTATGAGGTTGATTGGGTAGCCATTGCAGAATAGAATATCTTTAACATAATCTAACTCGGATTTTACATGATTACGTGAACATATTTTTAGAACCCTGTCGACTAAAGAAATTACTACCCCTCTTTTTACACAAGGAGGGTGATTTGACGAAAAATGTAGATACCGATCATTATGGGTCGGCTTTTTATACATAGAAAAATCAAGGCTAGGAATATTTTTTATAATTAAAACATCCAAGAAAGGGAGCTTTCCTGAATCTTCCAGTTCTATTGTGAATGGCAAATTCGAATGTGCCAAAAAATCTTTTAGAGAGTCCTGACCATGTTCCCAAACAGCAAGAATATCATCAACGAAACGAAACCAGAGAGAGTGCTTTAAGGGGAAATTATTCAAAGCAGACTGTTCTATGAAATCCATGTAAAAATTTGCCAAAAAAGGAGACAAAACAGTGCCCATGTGTAGGCCTTGACCTGTAGGAAAAATTTTTTCCGAAACATAAAATATAAAGAGAACTTGTTGCAAAGACGTACAAGCGTCATTCTTGTGTCAATTTCCAAGGTTTTATAATCTGACCAAGTACAATTTTCCTCTAATTTTCTTTGTAAGGCCTGTTCACATTTATGGACATCGCATGAAGTGTACATGGAAATTGCATCAAAACTAGATAAGATAGTTTTTTCTGTTATACTATGATTTTTCAGCTTCTCAACAAGATCTATGTAATATTTTATATAAGATTTCTGTGTTGTTAGAAGAGACTTGAAAATTGTAGCTAAGAATTTTCCTACACCTGTAGCCGGAGAGCTATAACATGCTACAATAGAACGTAACGGAGTATCCTTCTTATGAATTTTGGGTAGACCATAAAATTTTGGGGCTGAACAACCTTATGGGTAAAATTTTCTGTACATTTGAGGGGTGATTAGTGACCCCCTTGATTCAGTTACACTGGCAATTGACAAAAAAAAATTTCACCACATTACCATACGTCTCGAAACTCAGCGACAAACTTGGAAAAATTAAAAAAAAACATAATCTCTCTGTTTCTTTCAAAACTGAACAAAAAGTTTAACATTTTTTCAACTCGGGAAAGGATAAAACGGACCCTATACTAGGTACTGGTGTCTACAGAGTCCCGTGTTCATGTGGAAAAAAGGACCCATCAACAAGTAGGGGAACGATTGCAAGAACACAAAATTTCAATAGATAAGTCTCTGAGATTGGAAAATAAAAATGACAACTTTGATTCAGCTCTGGCCCAGCATATATACGAAATTTGACCATTTAGTTCTTTTTGAAGAGGCAACTTTAATATCTACCGTAAATGGCCTACCGCAATCTTTTAAAGAGGCAATTGAGATAAAAAAAAAAAACATATAAATAGAAATTTGGCTATAAATAGAGACACGGGAGATATTTCCTTAAGCCCAATTTATAATAATTTAATATTAAAAGACTCTATGAATACTTTCGCCCAGTCTAATTTAAGACAACCTGTCCGCATATCTAATGAAAACCGAAATTGTAGACAGACGAAATCTGTTGCAAGACAAAGGATACTTATTCAATCTAATTGGTAACTTCTCTTTCATTGATTTCAAGTTGGTTTTTGTTGTTTGATTCAGTGTCTTTTTTCCTCTCGTACAATTCACTTAAAAAGGTTAGATTTTGCTGTTGTTTCTTCTTTGTTTCTTTTTTCCTCTTTCTTTTTTTTTGAGCACTGAGGACGACTTGGCGAGGTCCTTGTCGAAATATTTGCTTGTTTTTCATATTTTGCTACTGGCTGATAAAATCCTCGTTTTTCGCCTATTTGTTTTTTCTCTTTTCATTTATTATTTCCTTTCTTTGTTTTCATACGTCATGCATAGCCAGTATTGTCTCAGAACGTATTTACGTCAAGATTTTGATGAAATTACGCCACTGCCCAAAATCTCTAAAAAGTCATTCATTTGGCTAACATTTTCATCTAGGACACTTAAACTGAAAACAATATGCATTAAATATTCTCTTCAAAAAGTATATCAAATACATATACTAATATTGCATAATAACACAGGATTTTATTTCAAACCTTACAATTTTTCACAAGCTAAATATATGAGTCAATCAAACAGTTCGTTGTAACGAACTGTAGTAAGGAGCGACCCGGCTCAATAGTAACCGAAACTCTTAAAAACGGAATTTTTATAACAATAGTTACATCAAAAGAATTGCATTTTAATGCTGATTTTAAATATATAAGTTTCATTATGTTTAGATTTACCCATCAAAAGTGACGAGCCTGAGAAAATTTGCCTTATTTTAGAAAATAGGGGGAAAACCCCTTAAAAGTCATAGAATCTTAACGAAAATACGGAGTAATTTCTTTTCGTTTTAAGTTTTAATATTGCTCCTTACTTTCAGTTAAAAAACCTTATTTTTTTATTTAATCAGAATTCTGAATCAGTAGGAACTCTAGGCAGCCATAATGTATTGAGGGACTGACATTGCTTATAAAACAAACATTTGGGATTGTGTTGGATTAAATCTTTCATTCTCTTGTACATCTTTGAGAAAAAATTCATACAAGATAAATTAAAACACAAGAAAACAAATTTAAACAAGGTAATACACAAGGCAAGAAAAAAACTCCAGAAATAATTCGAATTTTTAATACTGACTCAGGTTATTATTGCAACGTTGGCATCGCTGACACAGCGAAACTTAATACGGGTCAAGTATTTATTTTCGAATATGTTAGGCCCCCCTTCGTCTACTACATATTAATGCCATCTAGATTTGATTTAGGATTAGACTATTTATGTTTAGCACGGTCATGCGAATTAGTTCCAAAATTCCCCCTCGTCCATACCATCACCACTCATTACACAGCTTCTGTAATTAATTCATTCCAAGGATGAATTCCAAGGCTGAATCAGCCCCACCATCTGGGGGGGTTGAAGGCTCTTGGCTCTTCCGACCTAGTCACGAGTGCCATGTGACCTGTTAGCTTTTGTTTATAACGACATTCTCATTTTCAAACAGTTCGTGGTACCGAACTGTGGTAAGGAGCGACCCGGCTCATTAGTAACCAAAACTCTAAAAAATGGAATTTTGATACCAATACCTACATCAAAAGAATCGCATTATAATGCTGATTTTAAATATATAAGTTTCATCAAGTTTAGTCTTACCCATCAAAAGTTACGAGCCAGAGAAAATTTGAGTTATTTTAGAAAATAGGGTGAAACGCCCCCTAGAAGTCATAGAATCTTGACGAAAATCACACCATCAGATTCAGCGTATCAGAGAACCCTCCTGTAGAAGTTTCAAGCTCCTATCTACAAAAATGTGGAATTTTGTATTTTTTGCCAGAAGGCAGATCACGGATGCGTGTTTATTTGTTTTTTTGTTTTTTTTTTGTTTTTTTTTTCCCAGGGGTGATCGTATCGACCCAGTTGTCCTAGAATGTTGCAAGAGGGCTCATTCTAATGGAAATGAAAAGTTCTAGTGCCCTTTTTAAGTGACCAAAAAAATTGGAGGGCACCTAGGCCCCCTCCCACGCTAATTATTTTACCAAAGTCAACGGATCAAAATTCTGAGGTTGGCATTTTATTCAGCGTAGTCAAAAAACCTTATAACTATGTCTTTGGGGACGATTTACTCTCCCACAGTCCCCATGGGAGGGGCAACAAGTTACAAACTTTGACCAGTGCTTACATATAGTAATGGTTATTGGGAAGTGTACAGGCGTTTTCAGGAGGATTTTTTTGGTTGGGGGAGGGGTTGAGAAGAGGGGGATATGCTGGGGGAACTTTCCATCGATAGTTTGTCATGGGGGAAGAAAATCTCCATAAAGGGAGCGCAGTATTTACTAGCATTATTTAAAAAAAACAATGAAAAAATAAATATGAAAAAGTTCTTTCAGCTGGAAGTAAGGAGCAGCATTAAAACTTAAAACAAACAGAAATTATTACCCATTTGAGGGGCTCACCTCCTCCTAATACCTCGCTCTTTACGCTAAAGTATTTTTAGTAATTTTACTCATTCTTAATGAATTGGGACAAAATTTAAGCTTTAGTGTAAAGAGCGAGGATCTGACAAGGGGGCGAACCCCCTCATATATGTAATAAAAATAAAGTTCTTTACGTAAGCTAATTTATAAGTTACGTAAATCTTTTACTAATAAAAATATTCGTAAAAAATTAAAAATTCTAGTTGCCTTTTTAATTAACCAAAAAATTGGAGGGCAACTAGGCTTCCTCCCCCGCTCTTTTTTTCTTAAAATCATTCGATCAAAATTATGAGAAAGCCATTTAGCCATAAAAAAAAATGCAAATTTTGTTTTAATTATTCCTCTGCGGAGAGCCAAAATCAAAACATGGATTGATTCAAAAACGTCCAGAAATTAAATAAAAAAACAAGTTTTTTTAACTGAAAGTAAGGAGCGACATTAAAACTTAAAACGACCAGAAATTACTTCGTATATGAAAGAGGCTGCTTCCTCATCAACGCCCCGCTCTTTACGCTAAAGTTTTTTACTGTTTTAAAAAGAAGAATTGAGAGAAAGAGTCAAACTTTAGCGTAAAGAGCGAGGCGTTGATGAGGAAGCAGCCTCTTTCATATACGAAGTAATTTCTGGTCGTTTTAAGTTTTAATGTCGCTCCTTACTTTCAGTTAAAAAAACTTGTTTTTTTATTTAATAACTAGATAGGTCAAACCAGTTGTAGTTTGTTCAAGGAAGTTGGCAGAGAGGGGGAAATCTTCCCCAGGAATATTTAATTCCTTTGGTTTTTACTTCCAATGTTTAATTGAAACTTCAATACAGCTCCAAATTCTCTTATTTCTAATTGGAATGCCTAACATGTACTGATAACGTCCTATTCATCACGTTTTGGATTCACATACTAACCCAAAAATGTAGGTATGTACAATACTATGTACAATATGTAGGTATGTACAATACCGCCTGTATGTACAATACAATGCTGACTTCTCACTATTTTGCTTGCCTAAATATGAAATTTAATCAGCTCCAAAAAAAGAATTGCCATAAATGTGCTAAGAATTATGAGTGAAATTGGACGTATTTCACGCAACGCCAGCGCTATTTGTGCGATATTTATCTCTGCATTATCTATTATCTCAATAATCTTATAGATTATCTCTTATCTCAGAGATATTATCTCTGCATGCTGTCTAAAACGTCTGCTGAGAATAGAATAAAGTGAATTTAAACAAAATTTGTATATTTTCCTCAAAATTTAGGAATTTTTTGCCCACGTATAAATGGAACCAGCCCATTCTTTTTCTATTGTTATCAGTTTTATCACACAACGCTAGAAGACCAAGCTTTGATTGTGAAGGGAAATATAAACATAAAGACGATATTCAGTGTAATCCCCCTCCAGAAATGTATACCCCTCATACCCTGACAAGAGAAACTTTTGCGTAACTTTTATAGTATTTTTTTTTACCGTAGATAGAAAGGGGAAGGTGATTTTCAAACTCTAGGGGTCAATTTTCCCTTCTAATTGGCATCCCTGGCAATTTTCAACTAATTTAAAGCTTCTGCCACAATGATGCCAAGAATCGTTCGGGTTTTCTGGATATTCTTTGTCAAACAATGTCCAACGGACACACACATTTGAATTACGGTTACTATTTAAATGTGGGGAATACGTCACTATTTAATGTTACACAATCTATGGCAAAACTTTGACTTATCCTGTATCTTTACTTAGACAGCGCTATTTTACTGCCTGTGATTTTTGTTCGGCAATTTTGTTCGATCAATGCTATTTATTAATATAAATCGGCGAACCCACAATCAATTCAATTTACTGAAAAATCTTAAACGATATTTCAATAAATCACGTTTATTAAAATCTTAGTACAACAAATTAAGTCTTACAGAGCCAAAATCCATTCAAAATTACGATTAAATGAATAGCGCGATACCCTGGGCTATTAGAATAGAACTTAGTTCAATTATGATATTGGGCGTCCTGTGCTGGGCCTGGGGTTGGGGGAAGTGGAGGGGTATATGTACTCCAGTATTAGTCATGAATCTTGTTGAAAAATCCGAGTGTATACAACATTTACCTTTGCCAACCCAAAATCTTGCTTACGCTGTACTACTGTCGTCTGCAGCAATTCATTGCAGACAATTCTAGTAAAAACCAAGCATCAGAACTCATATTTATGACTAGTCAATGGGTGTTTATTGTTTATAATGTATTACGTGTTGTTAAAGTAACAGTGAAAGGGTGTTACCCTTTCACCGTTATTTTGAGAAGGTAGTCTTCATATTTTAGTTTCTGTGTTTGTTTTAAGGTTTGATTTTTTTTTATTATTTTTGGATTTTTATCAATAATATTTCATTTTATTATCGCGCACTGACGACGGTGAAGCGGAGGCCTTGACCGAAATATTTGCACTGTAGTCTACGTTTTTCACTGACTTTTATTATCGTCGTTTCTCTCTTCTTTACTATTTTTTTCTCGCTTTGTCATGATTACATTTGTGGGAGCCAGTGTGGTCTCACAAATTATTTATTATCTATATGAATAGTATATTTTGTATGGACTATGTGCATCTTTAGGAACTAATGCACCACCGCTCGGCCTTAGGCCCACTGAATCTGTGAAGAACAACCTATAGCTTTTAAATTATTTTAAATCGATTTGCTGTTTCAAGATTGTCGGTAAATAGCATTTTGGGCCCTATTTGGGACAAAGTTGTTGTTTTGCCCGACAAAATGGGAGAAAATCTCAGTTTGCCGTGGTACAATCGCTTTTACTACTTAAAATTGGCACTAGAAGTTTCAATTGTCTTTCGAATGAGCCCTTTCTTGATATTTAGGATCATTGATTCGATATGATCACCCCGGAGGAAGAAAGAAACAAACAAACGAAAAAAAAAACAACATACGTGATCATCCTTACAAAGTCTTGTGGGTACGAGGTTGAACTCTCTGCAACAGGTTCTCTGATATGCTGAATTTGATGTTCCAATTTCAATAAATATCATTCCTTTCTTTGAAGTTTTTTCACCCATTTCAAAATTTGGCAAATTTTGAAAGACTCTGCATAAGAAGTCGTACCTTTTGATGTACATGCTGCTATCAAAACCCATTTTTAAGAATTTCGGTTACTATTAGATCCAATCACCGCTTACCAACAGTTCTTTACCACAAAATGTTTGATGGTACATATGATTATGGGTGTCAGATTATAATCAAGACAGTTTTCCTTTTTTGCTTCTTTTAGTTGCTAATCAGTTTGTCAAACAGTCAGTAGTTTAAAAACTGCTAAATATTTACAAAGGTAGAACTAGCAAGCAAGAACACTTCTTGACAGATTAATTCGGCGTCCCAAATTTGTTGAAAATTTGGCCGTCCTTTATCCGTGATAGCATCAAGGCTTGAAAGAACTCGTAGTCCCTAGTTCTCTCCATTCGTAAATTATCCAGTAAGGATGCAATTTTTGTCACCATGATAAAGGAACAAAGACAGGTTTCTGGCCCACATGCTAAACCTGAAAGATTTACAACTAAGGCTTTGAATTTTCAATGGCACCAGCCTTTTCTCTTCAATCTGTTGCGTCAGCATAACTCAAACCAATCTCCTATACAAATCGTCTGTTTTTCAGATTGTTACAGTCGATAGGTTGTAATGTCAGAGGCGCAGGTACATCCTTTAGGACACTTGAAACGTGGGACTTAGACGACTCCTTCCCTTTTTTCTTAATTGTTGAACGCCTTCAAATGTGGTCATCTACAGGAGCGCCCGTGGAACCCATCCAGATAGATTGGCACAGGTTGAAAATGGCTTTTTGTCATAAATATGCCAATTTTTATAATATTTCAGTGGAGGAGGCTATTTGCTTCTTTGCTCTCCACTGTGGAAGCTATTGACGAAGAGACGGCTGGCAGTGCACGGACTTGCTGATATAGATTATTGTAACATAGGCGTACAAAATCCATATTTATAAGCCAGAGTAAATTGTTTATGTACTGAAAATCTTTTGGAAGTATCGAGATTAGAAGAAATAGGTCATTTCGGTTGTCAACACAGGCCAATTACAAGGCTTTATCGAGGAGGGGGTACCGGGTTTGACCTTATGCCCGAAAAAAGTCCAAAAATGTATATAAACAAATTTTTGGCATCCCCCCTCCCGAAAAAAATCCTGGATAGCCTACCCTCATGGTCAATTACATTTTTATTTGCTTTCATCGTTTGTTTATGTCAAAAATGCAAGTTCTTTCTAATATTGCCAAAATTTTATACTTTGGAAGAGGGGTAGCTGCCTTGTTGTCCTCTTCTGTGGAAGCTCTTTCATAGTTACAGTAACAGCTGCAACTTAGTAAAGAGTGTTCCATAGCCAAAAGTTTCCGAAAATTAGAAAACACACCTTAGAATAAATTTCAAATATAAGAGAATGATCATTTGACACTGGTTCAGGGCGGGTATAGCTTAAAAGTAATAATGAAAAGAAATTTATGACAATTTACGGGAATATTGTAACCCTCAGGTTCGAATACCCCTAACCGAGGTTCTCAATCTTCCATCCTATAGGAAGACAAAAATGGAAATGCAAAGGCTAGAAACAAATTAGCTTATTTTCGTCAGCTACACGAGTCAATAATGTTTGTTTTTGCGCTTTCATCGTTTTATGCTTTCGTCGTTTAATTTTGACAAAAATGTGCCATTTGTTTCAAATATTTCCAAATTTTATGTTTTGTAGAAGGCCAGCTACCTCCTGGCCCTGCCTTACGGAAGTCTTTGTGTAAGTAGGACAAGATGATTGACGAAGTGTGGACCAGCAAATATAGACTGTTCATATAAAGATGGACGTGGTTCGTATTTTTTGGAGGGCTAAGAGCAATGTTAGGGTGTGTGACTTCCTGCTTTCTAGGGTTATAATGAGAAAAAGGTTGAAATGGCTAAGACACGTTCTACCTATCAATAATGACAGATTGACAAAGATCATCCTTTTCGGCCAATCATCTAGGACTAAAAGAAAAGCAGGTCGTCCTCGAATGGGGTGGGAAGGTGTCATAAGAAAGGATTTAAATGAAATCGGGACTTCTTGGGAGGGTGTAAAGAGGAACCTTTGAATAGACTAGGATGGAGGAGGAGTGTTTGCAACTGTGTTGACCTCAGGTGGCTAGATGCTTCAGTGAGTTGTTAGTATTAGTAGTAGGGATTTCTGTATTATAAATTATCAAAAATATCGGAATTAGTAAAAAATTTAGTTTATAGCTGGCTTGGTCAACTGTTTTGGTTGAGCCGGTGCATCCTTTGAGACACTTGAAAAGCCGAATATGGCGATACAGGTACAATATATGCCATATTTTGTCACATATATGACAAAATGCCAACATTGTCAACGGTAATATGCTAACAAGTACAAATAAGATATGTGTAGCAATATACGAATGTGTTATATATATACGAATCTTTCCAAGATTGTAATATTTTCTATTTCGACGTAGGCTATTTTTTATCTTCTGGAATTGAGTGCAGTAGCGTTCTTCTAAAGAGAGAATTGGCGATATAAGGAATAACCCTTCGATATATATATATATATATATATATATATATATATATATATATATATATATATATATATATATATATATATGTAGGTGTACATAGTCCATATTTTTGAAGGGGAGTCCAATTTATTAAAAATACTCGAAGCTTAAGTTCTTTTGGTTGTCAACTCGAGCCAGCCAAAATTTATTTTCATATTTTCTCCGTTTGTAAGAGCTACTCGTCCTTTTTTATCGTTTCTTTGTGAATATAGCATTGCATTTTCATTGCATAAGACAATTTTACGGGCTAGGATTACTTCAGAAATGCAATCTCAATTTAGACTAAACTTTCCAATCATGACAGCAATAAAATGCACAAATTTAAATGAGTTTGAAATGGCATAAAGCTCATAAAAGCCAAAGTCAGCAAAGAGGAAGAAGAGTTTAGCTGATTCTGACGATATTGCCTTCAGAGCAAAAAGTGGCAAAAAAAAAAAAAAACACGACATCGAGACGTCAAGTTTTGTTAATTCTTACTCTATTTTAATTTGAGTTTAGTTTTACCTAAATTTGGCTTTTTTATATTTATTTGATATTTAATTCTTCTTTATTCAGTCCACAAATATAAGTCCTATCAGGCACAGGCACTTGGAATTTTTCTAGGGGAGGGGGGGGGGCTTAAAAATAAAAAAGCCGTGGATTATATGGGAGCATAAAAAATTTTGATAAACAAAGTTTAAATGTTACCTAAGGTCCCGTCAGTATAGCTCTTGTAGAAGGGATAAAATATAATAGATCCCATTATGTGGATATGTGGGATAAAATACTCATAATACATCCCTAACACATTATGAATATTCGTCGTTTGCCCTTACTTGTGGGTTTTATCGAACACAAACATGCAAAAAGGGCGCACGTGCCCACGTGCATAATATAACAAATCTAAGCAAAGAGACATGCACACTTAGTAAACAGAAACATGCAAAGAGACATGCACACTTGGTAAACAGTTTTGTCATATTTTTTATTTATGGCGTCTGTCCAGGCATATAAGCAGGGATTCATTTTGGGGTGGTGCCCAAAGTCGAGAAAAACTACAGAGAGGCAAATTATGTGGAAAGGTCAAGCGTTTTAGGGAAAGTACTAGAACCTCTCAATTTTTTGGGTGAATGGGGCTTGATTCAAAGTTAGCCCCCTGAGGTCATGAGCAAGGCCGTATCCAAGGGGGCTATGGGCCCCCCTCCTCTGAAATGTTACTCGTAAAGACGTAACAAAGATGAATATAAACCAATTTTTGTTGCACATTTTAATTTTTTACCCCTCCCCCTCCCTAAAATAATTCTTTTGTACATCCTCCCTGAAAAAAAATCCTGGATACATTCCTACTGATGGGTCCTCCTCGCTTCTTTTTACATTTATCTCTAATCCCATTTATTGAAAAGTGAAAAAATCACACATTTGGGAAAAGAGGTTTTAAAAAATAAAAATCCTGACAAAATACAATCTAAGTTTCTGTCTCGCCTACTCTGGCCTCTTTTTTTTCTGCTTTCATTGCAAGCAAACAGCAAAATTTTCAAACGAAAATCAGCACGAAACAAGTTCCAAGAATAAAAGAAGTGTAATGAGGATAAAAATCAATTTAAAAGTTTCATCAAGATAAAAAATCAACATGCAACAAGTTTCACGAACAAGAATCAGCACGCAACAAGTTCCATGAACAAACTCAGTTTCAATTGGAGAAAAATCAACGTATATGTTTTACGATGAGAAATGATCATTATGCAAGAATTTTCACGAACAAAAAAAATAGCACATAATAATTCCCGGGAAGCGAAAATCAACACGCAAGAAGTTCCATGAACAAAATCAGTTTCACGACGAGAGAAAATCAATTTACAAGTTTCAAGAAGAGAAAAATCAACGTAAAATAAGTTTCACGAACAAGAATCAGCACGCAGCAAGCTGCATGAACAAAACATCAACATACAGCAAGTTCCTTGAACAAAATCAGTTTCACTAGGAGAAAAATAAATGTACAGGTTTTACAAAGAGAAAAATCAACATGCAACAAGTTTCACGAGCAAAAATCAGCACGCAGCAAGTTTTACGAAAAAATCAGCACGCAATGGGTTCCACGAACAAAATCAGTTTTACGAGGAGACAAATCAATGTACAAGTTTCATGAAGAGAAAAATCTACATGCAACAAGTTTCACGAACAAAAATCAGGCCGCAGCAAGTTTCACGAAAATTAAAAAATCAGCAAGCAAAGAGTCTATGAACAAAATCAGTTTCACATGGAGAAAAATCATTGTACAAGTTTCGCAAAGTGAAAAATCAACGTGCAACAAATTTCATGAACAAAAAAACTCGCACAATAAGTTCCACGAAGAAAATTCAAGCACATAACAACTTCCATAAATAAAATCAGTTTCGTGATGAGAAATATCGTAGTACAAATTTCACGAAGAGAAAAATCAACTGGCAATAAGTTTCATGAACAAAATTCAGGACGCAGCAAGTTTCACGAACAAGAACATATCGTCACGAAAAGAGTTCCATTGACAAAATCAGTTTCACAAGGAGAAAAAATCAATGCACAAGTTTCACGTAGATAAAAATCAACATGCAACAAATTTTTCAAATAAAAATCAGCACGCAACAAGTTACGTGTACCAAAAATCAACAAGCAACAAGTGCCATTAACAAAATCAGTTTCACGATGGGAAAAATCATTGTACAAGTTTCACGAAGAGAAAAATAAATGTGCAACAAGTTTCACGAACAAAATTTAGCACGCAGCAAGTTCGAAGAACAGAATCAGCACGCAATAAGCTCCATGAAGAAAATCAATTTCACGCGGAGAAAAAATTAATGTACAAGATCCACGAAGAGTAAAATCAACATGCAACAAGTTTCACGAACAAAAATCAGCACACAACAAGTTCCAAAAACAAAATCAGTAAGCTACAAGTATAATGAGCAGAATCAGTTTAAAGAGGAGACAAATCAGTGTACAAGTTTCAGGAAGAAAATAATTAATATGCAACAAGTTTCACGAACAAAAAAATCAGCGCGCAACAGGTTCCATGAGCAAAATTAGTTTTGTGATGAGATAAATCAACGTACAAGTTTCATGAAGAAAAAATCAACATGGAACAAGTTTCACTAACAAAAATAAGCACAAAACAAGTTCTGGGAACAACCCACAAGATTCACTAAGAGAAAAATCAACATGCAACAAGTTTCGTGAATAAAAATCAGCACGAAACAAGTTCCAGGAACAAAAAAACAGCAAGCTACAAGTTCCATGAGCAACATCAGTTTCACGCAGAGAAAAATCAACATGCTACAAGTTTACGATTATATAAGTGTAATCGGAGAGTGGGTGTACCACTCTCCAATTACACCCTTTTGGCGCAAATTATCACGCCTAAGGGTTTTAATTGTTTTAAAAAGCAGAATTGTGGCAAAGAGTCAAACTTTAGCGTAAAGAGCGAGGGATTGCGGAGGGGACACCCCATTTCATATACGGAGTAATTTCTGTTCGTTTTAAGTTTTAACGTCGCTCTTTACTTTCAGTTAAAAAACTATTTTTTTTATGTAATTTCTGAACGTTTTTGAATTAATGCATGTTTGACTTTGGCTCTCCACACATAAATTATTAAAATGAAATTTGCATATTAATTCCTTTTTTGGCTAAATGTCTTTCTTTTAGTTTTGATCAGACGATTTTGAGAAATAAGGGATGGGGAAGGAGGCCTAGTTGCCATGCAATTTTTCGGTTACATAAAAAGGCAACTATAAATTTAAATTTTTAACGAATTTTTTTATTAGTAAAAAATATAAGTAACTTAAGAATTAACTTACGTAACAAACTTTTATATTCTTAATTTTTATTATGTATATGAGGGGGTTTGTACCCTCGTTAATACCTCGTTCTTTACACTAAATCGTAAGTTTTGTCCCAAATCTTTAAGAATGACCCCTGAATCAGAAAGGCCGTAGAATAAATAGTTGAAATTACTAAAAATACTATAGTATAAAGAGCGAGGTACTCCTCCTAAATACATCGCTCTTTATACTAAAGTATTTTTAGAGCCCCTCATATGCGTAATAATCTCTGTTCGTTTTAAGTGTCAATGCTACTCTTTACTTTCAATAGAAAAAACTTTTCCATGTTTATTTTTTCATTGTTTTTCTATAGTAATTTTAGAAAATCCTGCGCCCTTTTCATTGAATTTCTGTTCCCTCATGACATATCTCTCCAAGAAAAGATCCTCTCACATAGCCCCCTCCCCTCAACCCCACCCCCAAAACAAAAAAAAAATCCCCTGAAAACGACTGTACACTTCCCAATAACCATTATTATATGTAAACACTGGTCGAAGTTTGCAACTTGCAGCTCCTGCCCCAGGGACTCCGGGGGAGTAGGTCATTCCCAAAGACATAGTTATTATGGTTTTTGACCATGTGGAACAAAATGGCTATCTCAAAATTTTGATCTGTTGACTTTGGAGAAAAAATGAGCGTGGGAGGGGGCCTAGGTGCCCTCGAATTTTTTTGTCACTTAAAAAGGGCACTAGAACTTTTCATTTTCGTTAGAATGAGCCCTCTTGCGACATTCTAGGACCACTTGGTCGATACGATGACCCCTGGGGAAAAGAAAAAAACAAACAAAAAAAATCCAAATAAACACGCACCCGTGATTTGTCTTATGGCAAAAAATACGAAATTCCACATTTTTGCAGATAGGAGCTTGAAAATTTTGCTATAGGGTTCTCTGATACGTCGAATGCGATGGTGTGATTTTCGTTAAGATTCTTTGACTTTTAAGGAGTGTTTTCCCCTATTTTCTAAAATAAGGCAAATTTTTTCAGGCTCGTAACTTCTGACGTCAAAGACTAAATTTGATGAAACTTATATATTCAAAATCAGCATGAAAATCTGATTGTTTTGATGTATATTTTAGCATCAAAATTCCGTTTTTTAGAGTTTCGTTTACTATTGAGCCGGGTCGCTCCTTACTACAGTTCGTTACCACGAACTGTTTGAAAACTGACAAGTTTCCACTATTCAAATAAAAACAATGGTAATGTTTTAGTTTATAAATTTATTTTTGAGGGATAAATGTTGAAAAACCCCTAAGGTGTTATTATGGGTGCCAGAATGGTGTCACCGGGAGTGGTAAATTGTGTCGCGCTGAACTCAAATGCTAGGAGTCATCAGAAAAAATGCTAATGGGGATTTTTTCATTAGATTTAAACGAATTATTCTTGTGTAAACGAATATTTTTGCTAGAAAATGCTTGAAAAATTTCATATGTGTGATAATGTGCACCAGATGGACTCGTGTGCCATTTTTATTTTGCCACAGTGTCGCGATTTGTCATCGGGGCATCATGTTTGGGGGGTGGAACGCTAAAACATGAAATATTGGATTTAATTTGTGATTTTTAACAAGAAAATATCTAGAAAGCATCTTAGGAGTGAAGAGAGGTTCTAAAAGATGCCTGAAAGGCTAGTCATAGTGTGGCACAGAGGCGTGAATCGAGAAGGTGTATCACGCAAGGTTGGCTTGCGACAATACGAACCAATGGATTTAGATTATATTTTTAACAAGAAAATATCTTGAAAATGTCTTAGGATTAATAAGGGGGTGCTAGAGGGCGCTGGAAGGGTAGTAATAGTTCTGCACTGTGGTGAGAACTGACATGATGCATAACGGAGTGTTTGCTTGCGATAACATGAACCATTGGATTTAATGCATGATTTCTAGTGATTAGACACCTGGAAAATGTCTTAGTAATTATGAGGGGGGACTATCAGAGGATACCAGATGTTCAATGGTAGTTTGACATGGTGGGGGGAAATAAAATGGTATATCACGGATTGTTGGCTTGTGAAAATATGAATCATATTTTTAAGAAGAAAATATGTAGAAAATGTCTTATGAATGCTGATTGTGGGGGTTAGATGGTGCCATATTGTCAATCGAAGTGCGACATGGTCGTGTGGATTGACAAAGTGTATCACAGAGGGATGGCTTGCGAAAAAACATGAATCATTGGATTTAAGTTATATTTCTATCATGAAAATCTCTGGAAAATATCTTAGGAATGACGAGGGGATGCCAGCTGGCAATTATACTGTGACATGGACGTTTGAATTGACATGGTGTATCACGGAGGATTGGCTTGCCAAAAAGCATGAATCATTGGATTTAAATTACATTTTTATAGTGACAATTTTTGGTAAAAATGTCTTAGGAATGATGATATGTACCACTTGGGGAGCTTGGGGTAGCTTCGTATTGCCATGGGGGCGTGACTTTCTTGGACTAATATGTTCAACACCTTAAAGTTAAGGTGGGAGGTGTTCAATAAATTTTTCGGCGGTGGGAGGACTGAAATATAACACTAAGTTACAAGCAATGAGGGATTTTCATTAGGACCTCCCCAGAAATACCTCTTAATATTGCTTAAATTTATCTCTAATAGCAAACCCCAGCCTCTCTGGAATTGCTTGCTAGGGTGGGCTAGCCGCATAACGTCACTATGGTATGAATATGCATAGCCTTGGCAAAATGAAACGTGGAATTTCCATTAAAAAATTTCCGAAATAGTTCTTAATATATATGAAATTTATCTCTAATAAGGACCTTCCCCCCTCTGGAACTGCTTGCTAGGACCTTCGCCGTTCTTTAATTAATGGTTCCTCCACCGTTCTTTAATTAATGGTTCTTTTTGCCTATATTTTAGCCTATATCAGGTTTTTTTTCACGTTTTGTTTTTTCCGCTGTAGAGTTTTAACCGCTTTTTCTGAGTTTTAATAATGCTTTGTAAATTTTTTTTAATGATATTTGAATGTACAAAAGTTTGGATCCTTGAGATTTAATGGTCCAGGATAAAAATTCAATGTTTAAGTATCTTGTAGCCTATGCACATTAGTATGCTCAGAAAGAACGCCCTTAAAGTAAGTTAAAAATTATGTGCAGTAAAGAGGAAAAGGAAGAACTGTTGGTCATGCATGATGGTGTAGCATATTCTAGCCATAATTGTAATCTCGCTTTTATTTCATTTCTGACAGCAATATTTTCTGATAAAACTCTATAAAGTATTACTCACCAAGCAGGTGTACTTCACATATAAGCAACTTCGGTAATCGTTTTTCGGTTCCCGCCCGCATGCCAGTTATTGTAGCTATAGTAGTTATTGTAGTTATTGTAGTTATTGGGAACACGTATTAATTTAATCATTCTAGTATGCGCGAACAGGGGATTTTTTTGCAGGGGAATAGGGGAAATAGAATTTACTTCCAAATCAAAATATTAGAAAGCTTTTTATAGTTCAGCTGTCTAGGGCGAAGTTCTATTGGATGGTAAATGACTCTTTCGAATCCTAACGGGAAAAAATCCTTAGAATATAAATGTCTCCTGAGAAAAGCACCGTGAAAGAAAATGAACTCCTGAAGAAAAAAACTCTTTGAAAAAAAGTAAATGAAATCTCTTAAAGTATTGTCTAAATACCATGTGTACATCGTCATTACGTAACATCCCAGGAGTCCGCTGTCATTGCGTAACACCCACGTATACACCCCGTTATTACGTAACACCCACGTGTAAGATTGCGTCACATTTCCGATGTGCATCGTCATTACGTAACACGCCACGTGTGTGCTGCCATTACGTGATATCTCACGTGTGCGCCACCATCACATAACACCCATTTATGCGCTGCCATTACGTCACACCCACATATACACCGTCATTACGTAGCACCCACGTGTGTGCCCTCCTCAGTTACACGCGGGGATTTCCCACACTGGCCCTGAAGTCTAGCATGTCACATGAGGTTGCTTCATCTTTAACATAAGTAGAGATTCCCCTATTACGTAAGAACTAAGAAATCACGAAGAAAGAACGCCTTGAAGAAAAAATGTGTTAAAACGTCTTTAAATGTCGTGAAACGTCTTAAAACGCTTTGAAACGTCTCGAAATAACTTCTTAAAGAAAAATATCTTAAAACGTCCTGAAAAACGTCTTGAAGAAGAATGTCTTAAAAAACGTCTTGGAATCTCTTGAAACACCTTGAAAAAAAACTCTTGAAGAAAAAAGTCTTAAAAAAGGTCTTGCAATGTTTTAAAACATCTTGAAAAAAAATCTTGAAGAAAAATGTCTTAATAAGCCCCCCCCCCTGCTTGACTAATGGACTCTAACATGTCCTACTGCGTAACAACCAAAAGTAAACAAACCCTCTTATGCAACATTCAAAGAAATACTAAACATTCTCTATTATGTAACATGCAAACCTTCCCTAGGACGTGACATGCGTCTTGAAATAGCTTAAAAAAGTGTCAGGATCGGGATTCAAAGGGGATACTGTGTCATGGAAACTGGAACTCCCTCACTATTCATTAGATGTTTCAATATATGAAAGGTTGAAAGTTCTTGGAAAGGTTGATTATAATAAATAATCAAAAAAAGAAGAAAAAAAAACATATCCTAGCTTATACCTAAAGAGTGAAAGAACCACATAGGACTATCTTAAGGGTCTTGAGAAGACTAATTTACTTTTGAATTACTTTTTAAGAAAATAAAGTCAAAAGTAAAATTTTGAACTAGGTGCAGAAAATTTTTTGGGGAAAGAATATGGGTATACATGTCAGCTCTTTCGTGTGATTCGATGCTCTTGTCAGGCGCTCTATGGAGGAGTGAAAACCGTGTCACCCAATTACATTTGTTTGGAGAAAACAGGGCGTGGGGGGCTTCTTGTCCTCCTATATTTTGGATCCTTAAAAGAGAATTAATACTTTCAATTTCTAATCAAGTGAGCCTATTCCAAGGTCTACACGACCATGCTTTCCATAAAAACCTTATATGCCCTTGAGGGACAACTTACAACCTTTGCCCCAACATGCCATAAGCCTTACACGCTTTACAACCTTACGCCTTTGGGGCGTTATGTCGACCCCAGAGGCAATGTTGTGTGATATTTTGACTATTTTGAATAAAATGGCTATCTAAAAATTTTGATCGGATGCATTTGGGGAAAAGAGGGCGTGGAGGGGATAATCGCCCCCGTTTACTTTTGACTTTTAAAAATGGCACTAAAACTTTAAATTTTCAATAAAACGAGTCTCTTGCGAAGTCTAAACGACCTTCCTTTTCCTAAGAACCTTAATTGCTCCCAGGACATAACCTATAATACTTGCCCTTGGACTATGGGGGGCTGGCACGTACGCAGGGGGAGGGGCCTTCGGGCCCGCCCCCTAGCAATTTTGTGAAATGTTTGATTTCCCCATGGTTTCTTGGAATTTCTGGCAAAAGTAGGAGTTTATTGAGAATCTAGATATATGTGTGAAGCCTTTTTTGGGATTTTACAGCATGCAATTAGCCGGTCAAGTCACTGCCCAATTATTAACCAATTTTCTATCTAACATTTTACCTTCTTTGAAGTAATTAGCGATTGTACTGTTTTTGTTGTTTTTTTTTTTTCGTAAAGAGAGTTTGAGTTCCACAACAAAGTAGAATTATCCTTGATATTAGGGCGTTTATCCACCCTTTTCAGGATAAAGTACAACTTTTAATGGATTTATATCTTTATAAATATACTTCATATCTTTTGTTTCGAAGGTTTTGCCCCCCCCCCCGAAAAAATTTCTGCGTGGGGGTTGTCAACCCTGGAGGTGTTGTTATATGATTGTATGATCTTTGGGCTGTTTTGAACATTACGGCTGGCTCAAAATTTTTATCAGATGCGTTTGGGAAAAACGGGGCGTGGGGAGGGGGAGAGTTGTATCCGATCACTTTTGACTCTTAAAAAGAAAATAAAACTTTCGATATTCAATCAAATGAGCCTATTACGAAGTTTATACGAATACCCCGTCCATAAGAACCTTTTATGCCCCCGGTGCATAACTTACAATTCTTTTCTTCGGGATAGGGAGGGGGGTATCGACCCTGGAGTTTTCGTTAACTAATTTTTGGGCAACTTTTTACAAAATGGCTTTCTCAAAATATCGATCGGATGTATTTGGGGAAAAAGGGCGAGAAGGGGGCTAGTTGCCCTCCAGCTACTTTTGACTCTTAAAAAAGCGCACTAAAACTTCCGACTTCAATCAAAAAATCCCCCTTTAAGTTCATGCAACCACCTCTTCCATGTAAAGTGCCTCTGGAAAAAAATTTAAGCCTTGTGGCTCTTACTATAGGCAACGCTATCTGATTATATGCTATTCCCCCTCCCTCAAGAATGCCCTGCCCCCATTAAAAATGTAAAATATATCCTTAGTTTATTTGGACATAAAAACGAACTCTGAAAGCTTGCTATGTCACATTTACACTTTTCTTCGAAGAAACAGTTCGTGGTAACGAACTGTAGTAAGGAGCGACCCGGCTCAATAGTAAACGAAACCCTAAAAAACGGAATTTTGATGCTAAAAGATACATCAAAAGAATCTAATTTTCATGCTGATTCTAAATATATAAGTTTCATCAAATTTAATCTTTGTCATCAAAAGTTACGAGCCTGAGAAAATTTGCCTTATTTTGGAAAATAGGGGGAAACATCCCCTAAAAGTCAAAGAATCTTAACGAAAATCACACCATCGCATTCAGCGTATCAGAGAACCCTATAGCAAAAATTTCAAGCTCCTATCGACGAAAATGTGGAATCTCGTATTTTTTGCCAGAAGACAGATCACGGGTGCGTGTTTATTTGTTTTTTTTTTGTTTTTTTGTTTCTTCCCCAGGGGTCATCGTATCGACCATGTGGTCCTAGAATCCCGAAAGAGGGCTCGTTCTAACGGAAATGAAAAGTTCTAGTGCCCTTTTTAAGTGACCAAAAAAATTGGAGGGCACCTAGACCCCCTCCCACGCTCATTTTTTCCCAAAGTCAACGAATCCAAATTTTGAGATAGCCATTTTGTTCCGCATAGTCGAAAACCATATTAACTATGTCTTTGGAATGACTCACTCCCCCACAGTCCCTGGGGGAGGGGCTGCAAGTTACAAACTTTGTCCAATGTTTACATACAGTAATGGTTATTGAGAAGTGTACAGACGTTTTCAGGAGGATTCTTTGGTTTGGGGTGGGGTTGAAGGGAGAGGGCTACGTAGGAGGATCTTCTCTTGGAGGAATTTGTCATGGGGAAAGAGAAATCCAATGAAAAAGGCGCGGGATTTTCTAGCATTACTATAAAAAAACAATGAAAAAATAAACACGAAAAAGTTTTTCAACTGAAAGTAAGGAGTAGCATTAAAACTTAAAACGAACAGAGATTATTGCGCGTATGAGGGGTTCTAAAAATACTTTAGAATAAAGAGGGAGGTATTTAGGAGGAGATAAATACCTTGCTCTTTATGCTAAAGTATTTTTAGTAATTTCAACTATTTATTCCACGGCCTTTCTGATTCAGGGGCCATTCTTAAAGAATTGGGACAGAACTTAAGATTTAGTGTAAAAGGCGAGGTATTAACTAGGGGACAAACCCCCTCATATACATAATAAAAAATATAAGAGTATAAAAGTTTGTTACGCAAGTTAATTCTTAAGTTACGTATATTTTTTACTAATAAAAACGTTTGTTAAAAATTAATAGTTCTAGTTGCCTTTTTAAGTAACTGAAAAATTGGAGGGCAACTAGGTCTCCTTCCCCACCCCTTATTTCTCAAAATCGTCTGATCAAAACTAAGAGAAAGCCGTTTAGCCAAAAAAAATTAATATACAAATTTCATTTTAATAATTTATGTGCGGAGAGCCAAAATTAAAAATGCATTAATTCAAAAACGTTCAGAAATTAAATAAAAAAAACTAGTTTTTTAAATTGAAAGTAAGGAGCGATATTAAAACTTAAAACGAACAGAAATTACTCCGTATATAAAATGGGTTGTCCCCTCCGCAATCCCTTGCTCTTTACGCTAAAGTTTGATTCTTTGCCACAATTATACTTTTTAAAACAATTAAAAACTTTAGCGTAAAGAGCAAGGGATTGCGGAAGGGACAACCCATTTCATATACACAGTAATTTCTGTTCGTTTTAAGTTTTAGTATCGCTCCTTACTTTCAGTTTAAAAAAACTAGTTTTTTTATTTAATTTTATACTTAAATCAACCGGCAACTGTCAATAAATCAAGTTTTGTATGAAAAAAAGTATTTTGCTAAGATCGAACAAAATCTTTTGTTAATCAGTTTCTCCGTGTACCCAGTGCCCAGTAGCAAAGACATGAGTCGTTTAAAGCTTGCATCAGCACATTATCAATTGCAGTAAGAAATAACAATCATAACAAAATAATCGGCTACTGTCATTGATTCAAACTTAACATAAAAAATTTCAATACATAGACAGAAAGGCTTATTTTGTTATTCTTGTTCTTCTCAGATTTGTTCGTCAAATCGCAAAAAATAGCAAAAATAGCAATAGAAAAAAATGAGTTTTGAGAACTTACTAAACAATATTATCCGTTACAGCAGAAGGTATTATGCATTTCAAATGCAACCTAAAAAGGCTTCGATTCTTCACGGAATGGTATCTGTTGTCGTTCAATTCATACCCATTCTTCATCATATTTACTAAACTTGCTGGTTCTCGTGTTTTTGGCCATCATTAACAATGTTTTATGTGAAAACACTGACGAAATATCCAAATTTATGGCTGATTTATTACCCCTGCTGAGATACAAGCTCATTGAAAGGTCTCAAGTAATCCCCCAGTTTGATAGTGGCCTAAAAGACAAATTCGAAGGTCAGTGTAGTTCAAATGGACTTCAGATTAACGTTAATAAGACCCAAGTGATGCGCTTCAATCCCTTGAAAAGAGAAGTTACTTTCCCTGACCCCCTGGAACCCTACCGCTTGGTCTGCAGTTCTTTTTGGTGTGACGCTCAGTAACGCTTGTTCATTTACCCCGAAAGTTACGAACCTTGTAAGAAAGGGAAACTATCGGCTGTGATCCTTAACCACGTTTGCGCTAATTCGAGTTTCCTACAAAGCATTACAATGGAAATTAGAACTAGTCACTTCCCCGATTCGACCATCTGGGGCGGAGTGGAAGGACGATTAATTCGGAAAAATTAGAAAAAATGTGGTATTTTTAACTTAAAAATGGTTGATCGAGTCTTAATGAAATTTAATGTTTAGAAGGACCTGTCTTAGAGCTCTTATTTTAAATCTCGACTGTATCCGGTGACATTGAAGGGATTTGGAGGGGGAAATCAGAAATCATGGAAAACCCTTAGAGTGGAGAGACCTGGATGAAACTTGGT
Source organism: Artemia franciscana (assembly GCF_032884065.1). Taxonomy (NCBI): domain Eukaryota; kingdom Metazoa; phylum Arthropoda; class Branchiopoda; order Anostraca; family Artemiidae; genus Artemia; species Artemia franciscana. Next base: position 43,306,080 of record NC_088871.1, on the reverse strand, counting down.
AGGAAGAATAAGCACAGGTCCTAGACATGTGACTGACATAACTCGACTGGATCCGCTCTCTTTGGGGGATTTCCTGTGCTTTGGCGAGTTCGGTGCTTCTGGACGTGCTAGGACGATGAAAACTGGTAGGTGTGTCGGCGACCTGCACAAATTGACTTGATAACAGTCATTTCCCCGATTTGATCATCTGAAGGGGATGGAGGGAGGGGAATTCATGAAAAATGAAATATGTTTATCTCACGAATGATCGGATCTTAATGAAACTTGATATATAGAAATATGTCATGTATCAGATGCTCCATGTTCAATTCGGATCGATGCAGAGACATTGAGGGGCGGAGGAGGAAACGGAAATCTTGAAAACCAGAATATCGAGTCTAATTATAGGTTCCGACCTCGTCACAAATACCATATGAGCTCTTGGCTCTTGGCTCTTCCGACCTCGTCACAAGTGTCATGTGAGCTCTTGGCTCTTGTTTTACTAGTGTAATAAATCGTGCTTAGTGTATAATATGTTTTGTAAAAGGCAGCGTAAGTTAAGTTGCGGTACTATTCTTAACTACGATTGCTTATTTTATTAAAAGATTCTTCATATACCTTGTACCTAGTAGCAAAAACTCAAACCCAAAAGTTTACTATTGCATTTCCCTTTTTGGGAAAAATGCTAATTATTTAAATCAGATATGTTCTGTCATTAAATTCTGACTTATCGAATCCATGATTCACTAACCATTCATTAAGCAAATTTGTACTGTCCCATGACTCAAGTCCAATCCCTAAAAAGTTATTTTTTTTTCATAATTCCTTTGCTGGGTCGAGAAGCAGCCAAATGTTTACATCGAACATTTATTTACTTATACTTATAATTATACTTATAATTATTATTATAATTATATATATTAAAAGGTATATATATATTAAAATATTTAATATATAATTTGTCAGAAGCTGTATTGTGATATCTTAAAAAGGGAGTTATGCACAACTAATGTTTATGAAAAGGTAAATATAGAGGATGAGAATTTAATTGAAAAGACTGAAGAAATACTTTTTAAAAATTTTAATATTAAAATAAATGACAATGATAAAAAGTTCCCTTTCCTATATTGGACTGTAAAATTTCATAAGAATCCCCCTAAACCACGGTTTATTGCTGGAGCAGCTAAATGTCCAACACGCATTGCTGCTACTGACCTCGCTTTAATTTTAAAGGAAATTGTAAATAAACTTAAAACCTATTGTTCTGGTATTAAAAAATTTTCGAATTTTAATCCATATTGGAGTGTTAATAATTCACTGCAGGTGATAGATTCTTTAACAATGGTTTCAGCTAAAAGAATTGAGTCTTTCGATTTTGCGACAATGTATACTAATTTATCACTTAATTTAGTGTTTGATAATTTAAAAACTGTTATAAAGAAATCTTTCCTCTTATCTAGTAAAAGGTTCTTAAAAATAGACAGTTATAATAAAAAAGCCATATGGACAAACTGCTTTAATACTACAGTTAACTTGAGATGTTACAGCTTGGATATGATTTTTGAGTTATTGGAATTTGTTTTATACAATACTTATATAAGATTTGGGGGTGATTTGTACAAGCAAATTATGGGAATTCCCATGGGGGGGGGGAATGCCAGCCCATTTATAGCTGACTTGTTTTTAAGTCAACTAGAATATAAATATATGATGGATAAGAATAATCCAATTAATTTAAAACATGCTTTGTCAAATAATAAAAGATATTTAGATGATATTTTGGTCTTAAATTGTAAGGATTTCATTGATATTTATAAAAATATATATCCATCAGAGCTTATTCTTGAGCCTAGTCATGGCGCTGGTCATGAAGATCATTTCTTAGATTTAAATATTAATATTTGTGATAATAATAAATTAAGTTTTAAAATGTATAATAAAACGGATAATTTTGATTTTGAAGTGATTAGTTTCCCATTCCCTGAAAGTAATATACACTCAAATATCACATATTCGGCGTTTTTCTCACAGTTACTTCGGTATGCAAGGATTTGTAGTAATTATATTGATTTTAAAAATAGATGTAAAATCTTAAGCCAAAAATTGATATCAAGAGGTTTTTCTGCAAATAAATTAACTTGGCAATTTAAAAAATTTAGTTTTCATTATAACGAACTTTTAAATAAATATCAAAAGAATTATCTAGAAATACTTAAAGAAATTTTTAACTAATTTCGGAGGTTCGAGAAATGTTGTCACAGCGCCATTTATTTTGAATTGTGTTTCTAATTGAGCGGATTTTTTAAAAAATTAGCCACATGGTAAAGATGAATTCTATAATTGTTTAGTTCATTCAGGTTTTTTGCAATGTGTTAATATTTGTGATTTGGTAAAATTTATAATATTTAGTTTACCTATTGTTGCTAAAGAGAGGGATATATTAACAGGATAAGCTTGTTTTGGTTTTACTTGGTTGTTTTACATTTGCTGTTTTTTTTTCATAGGCATGTATTTTGGGGGTGATACCTGACGCGGGGATGCCATGGATATTCTGTGGTAGCCACAACACTGTGCTGGGTAGAGAATTTAGAGTGGCGAAACCCTATATAGGCCAGTGTATTCTCCTGATGAGCCCTTATGTTGGGTGTTGCCTCTGAATTATTTGTCTATATTATTTTTTCTATTGTTCGGTAAATGACGACTTATACTTATTGACGACATGACTGCCTGTCCATGGATTATTCTTTATGGTTGATTGAGCGTGGCTATGCTGCTTGACCTATGTGATTGTATGGATGAGTAGGGTTAAGGCCTCATTCAAGTGCTGGTCTATATTAATCACTAATTTAGGAAAACAGTCTTCCTTTTCTCCTTCGGTCTCTTTTTTTTTTTTTTTTTTTTTTTTTTTTTTTTTTTTTTTTTTTTTTTTGTGTGTGTGTTTGTGCTGTAGCATTGGTGATTTCTCTTTTCATGATATATATATATATATATATATATATATATATATATATATATATATATATATATATATATATATATATATATATATTTAATATATATATTAAAAGGTCCTGGCCGAGTGGGTTGGTGCGCTGGATTCGGGATCCCTTGTCTGAGAGGACGCGGGTTCGAATCCCAGTGTACCCGATTCTTCAGTTTGGGACGGGGGTCAGTGGCGAGACTCTGCAAGCTTAGCCAGAGTTGACCCAGCTCTAAATGGGTACCTGGAGAAATCTGGGGAAGGCAAACAGGAAGGGTGTGCGAAAGCACAGGATGGCTGGCCCCCAACCCCCCATTGCACTTCCTGGCTGAAGGGCCAAGAAACGGAGATCAGCACCGCCGGTACGGACTGTAAAGTCTAATGCCGTATCCTTTACCTTTTTACCTTTTTATATATATTACAATTATATTATATATTATAATTATATTATTATAATTATAATATTATTATAATTACTATTATAATTATATAAAACTTATAAGTTACTTATAATTTGGTAAATAAATATGTATTGCCCAATAATAAGTCACTTCCCCCACCTCTAAGGAAACATCTCATAATCCCATTTTGCATTAAAAGGACCCTAATCTTCAAATCAGAGGCCTTTAAAATCAGTCTTAAAAGATTAAATGATATCTCTTATCACTTATCATTCAGTAAATAAACATTTAGTATCAATTAGCAAAGCCCATTCCCCCTCCAAAAAAAAACAATTAATTTCCATAGCCCATTATTTGTATGAAAAAGGAACCTAAAATCTAAATCGTTTGTCAGTAAATCTGTCTTTTAGGATTAAATAAGATCTATTATCATTTACCCTTCAATAAATAAATATGTAACAGAAAGGTCTAATCTCAATAAACCAGTTATTCCCATAACACCTTGCTCCATTAAAAGAACCCCCAGGGATAAATCGATATTGCAAAATTAAGTAGCATCCCTTATCACTTACCAGTGAGTAAATAAATATTCAATGTCCCATGATACCCCAGCCCCACACACACACACACAAATAACTGTTTCCTACAATTCCTCCGTTTGTTAAAAAGGAGACAACCATTTAAGTCAAAAGTCTCTAAATCAGTCATTTGAGATAAAATAACATTGTACCACTTACCATTCGGTAAATACATATGTAATTCCCCATTGTAAAACCCAACATTGTAAATTTAAAAAAATGAATTATTTCCGGTAACCCCTTTAGTGCATAAAAAGGAGCAAAACATTTTAATCAGTATTTTAGCATTAAATAAGATCCGTTCTCACTTACTATTGTGTAAATAAAAACGTAATATCCAAGAAACGATTATTTACCATAGCCCCTTTGTTGACTAATAAAGAACCAAACATTTAAATCAATATAAAAGATCAAATAACATCTCTTATCCCTTGCTACTGGGTTACTGTGTAAATGAATAAACCTGCTAAATAGTAAAGCCCAACACAAGAAACAATTCATTTCTCATAGCCCCTTTCTTTCCATATCTATATCAGTATCGTGGGATTAAATACCATCCCTTTCTACTTACCATTGAGTAAATAAATATTTAATGCCAAATAGTAAAGCCAAACCATCCCACCAAAAAACAATTATTTCGTTGCTTAAAAAGGAACCAAACATCTTAATCAGCATAACACCCTGTTCACTTACCGTTGAACAAATAGATATTTAACATCGAATAGTAAAGTCCCCCCCAAACACAATTATTTCCCGTAATTCCTTTGTTGCATGAAAAAGGAACCGATCATCTAGATATTTTCCATTACCCCCTAATTGCATAAAGGGATCCAAACATTTGAATCAGTATCGAAGAAAGACTCTTTATCGCTTACATTTGTGTAAATAGATATGAAAAATAGTAGAACCCAACTCCCAAAAAAGCAGTAATTTCCCATAGCCCCTTTATGGCACAAAAAGGAACCCAACATTAAAATCAGAAGTCACGGTCTCAATCCTATCACTTACCATTTAGTATATAGATATATAATACCCCATAGAAAAGCCCTACCCCGAAAAAACCAGTTGCTTCCATAATACCTTTGCATAAAAAGGAATATTCAAATGAGGTGTCACTAAATCTGTTTCTGAAAAATCCTTTGCCTTCTCTATACCTACGCCCAATTCTAGAAATACGAACTAGGCAGTGCCAACATGTCCCCTTGACAGCGAAGGAATTTATAGCCAATGGACTGCCCCTCTCAGATCTCAGTATGCCCCCTCCTAAGACCTCAGTTTGCCTTCCGAGCTGAAATTTAGTTTCTTACAAAATATTGTCAAAACCAAATCAACTTATAAATGTCGAGCATCAACAGAAGCAGATCAGTTTTGTTAGTACATATTTACCTTTATAGTACTATAAAGTACCTTGATAGTACTTTTGTAGTACTAAATAGTACATTTATGGTACAAAATGGCTTTTTTTAGTTTTTACCGCCATTTTTAATTGATTTTGGTGGATTGGATAAACTACCATTCACCATTTAGATATATAATACCCCATAGTCAAGCCCTACCCCGAAAAAACCAGTTACTCCCATAATACCTTTGCATAAAAAGGAATATTCAAATGAGGTGTCACTAAATCTGTTTCTGAAAAATCCTCTGCCTTCTCTTTACCTACGCCCAATTGTAAAGATACGAACCAGGCAGTGCCAACATGTCCCCTTGACAGCGGAGGAATTTATAGCCGATGGCAGGAGCGGCTAGGCTAAGCGCTACAAGTTGAGTTGTAAAGTGTGGGACCTTCGCCTGTCAGAGAGTGCCGAGTTTTGCGAAGAGCATAGCCTGCTCTGGTGTTTAAATTACTTTATTTACTTTGTGTCCACAGTTTTTGTTTGTTGTTACTAATCTGTGGACAAGTGGTTTGTGGTCAAATAAGGGAGTGTAAGCAGCGACACGCGTTTATTTGTTGATATTGATGGATATTAATTTGATGCAATTGAATTGGTGAACTGGATTGCACGAAAAGTAGGTGTTCTTGGATTTTCTTCAAATATAAACGTTATTACTAGTGGAGCCTATGTCCTGGATAAAATTATGGATTAGGGGCTTTTGCCATCTTGGAATGTAGACTAGTTAAGTAGGAGAATGAAACTTTTAAAATGGATGTAGCCTAACTTTTAAGAATAGTTTAGAGGCAACAGTTTAGACAATGGGTAAAATCCTACTTTAGCTACTTTTGGCTTTCATGGAAAGGGGTTAGGTTATGAAAATGGAATTTTGGTGTACTAGAACTTTCAGAGATGGGTCTACAGACTAAAGTATGTTCCGGGACGATATTTAGAGTAGCCTAGCTAGGCTACATCCACTCTTTCTCCCTCGGGAGGGCCTTGACCTATGATGACATTTAAAAGTCTTTGTGTTAAAAGTGAAACCTTGCAAAATAGATCTTCTGCTTAAATGAGGTACTGCAAAGGTGTTTTCAGCTTCACAACTCTGCTCAATCCGAATTTATAAGGTTTTAAAGATATACAAATACATTTTCTAAATTTTGACAAGAAACCTTCATAGAGATTACAAAATTTCAATAGCCTAGGAATAGACCAATCAAGTGGGCAAATTTCTAAGACTTAAAATCAGAAGAGGGTTGACATGGAAGCTTGGTAGCCTATTGCCTTCCCAGAGTATGTTTTTGGCCCTGGATTCATTGCTAAAAGTTTCATTTTCCTAACATAATCTCTTTCCAAGATAGCAAACAGTAGCTTAAGTAGAACTCCACCACACTCCACTACTCTTCTCCGCTATTTAATGAGTATAAATATGATGTTTTTTTCATATTTGTTTCTATATTAATGTTGTAAATTCAGTGAGTTCTTGCGTTAAAAATTTCCAGCTCTCATTGCAAATTGTTTTAACGCTTGGCTATTTAATAATCCCTGTCTTGTTCTGAACTAAAACGCTGTAATGGTTCTTTTTTTGATACATCCAAAAATTTCTATTTATGCTAGCCTATTCTATTTTCAAAACTGCTTCCAGTTAAACTTTATCACCGATCCCTTCTCTTCTGATTTTCGAGGCTTAGGAAATTGTATAGTGGATAGGTCTACAAACCTACACGTCTTAACTAGCCTTGGCCTATCTTAACTTTAGAAAAAAATGCATAATTTTCTTCGAGTCTACTTTTCTAGCTGACTCTTTTCTGATGACTCTAGGCTAGTTCAAAATGAGCAAACTTTTCAGTGTAGGCTAGCCTATGTATATATTCAGGAAATTGGTGGGTGGGGTGGTGGTGGTGGGGGACACAGTTACAAAAATGGAAGCAACTCTGAAAACCCAATAAATAGACCGATAATATTTTGAAATTTGATCAAGTTGGCTAGGCCTCAGGATTGTGTTACTGACCAAAAAAAATTAAATAAAAAGTTCTTTGTTACATAAACATAGATTACTGGAACCGACCTAGATTTGCCATAGGCTAGTCTAATAGAGATAAAGGTATATTATAGGGAAAAATTAGATATGAAAAAGAAACAGGCCTAGTCTAGCCTATAGGCTATTAGGTTGTTATATTTTTTATTCAATGTTCTTCCCGCATATAATAATTGCTGCCATTGCAATTACGTTTCAGACCCCTGCCCCCTATGGGCCCAGGTTTAATTCTAGTGTACCACACGAAAGTTTGTTGATTGTGTGTGTTTGTCATTATCCTTATTGCTCATTTCTCATCAACGATTAGTTTTCATGTCAAATAAAGCTAATAAAAAAAAAAACCTTTAAGTTTAGGGTTAGGCTATATCTGGCCCCCTTAGGGTGCTGAGAAGCATTGACGAAGACTACGCTTGTTATATTTGGAAATGAGCAGTGAACGGGGAATCTAATCATAGGTTATATATATTTTTCTGTCTGATTCCTGCCTAACGTACCCTTACCCCAAAAGGTTGGCTATGTGCGGGTATCGGTGGAGTTTAGCACGATAGACAATAGTCGAGGCTAGTTCCCAAAAAAGGGAAGAAGGTCCTCTGTTTTGAACTTGATAGAAACAGATACAGACACATGAATTTGTTTCTAAGGACTCTAGATTTGTTTAAACAGTAATAAGAGGTAGCTTCTTTGAAAACTATTGGAACAAGGAGGTACATTACAAAAACCGTTTGATTTCCATCAGATCTATTTTTCAAATGACCCTATTTACCCGAGCAACTAAGAAGCGGTATCATAAGTCGTAAGCTAATCTGGGAAACATTCTGATATACCATATATGCCTAAACCAAATTAAAAAAAACAGTAACATACTATTCGAATCTCAATTCAACGTTCTCTCCAGTTAGAAGCTAATAATAGCTACCGCTGCAATTGCATCCCCGTCAGAGCCTTTGAAAGGGTTGGTGGTGCCCGGGGAAAATTTTTTGGTAAATGTTTAGTTTCCTTCCAGTTTACAGCACTTAGAAATGCTAATCTAGAAGCTTATCCATTTCTGGTTGACCCTCCTCCTCCATGGGGCAAACTAAAAATGCGTAAAGTGGACTTGCTTACAGGTAACATTACCTAAAAAGCGAAGCGTATTAGTCCATGAGCCCCGCGGGCAGCGGAGCGAGGTTTGTATTCTATATTTATTTAATAAACCTTGTTTGAGTTTTTTTTTAGTTTTATCACTCTTTGTTGAATAAATATAGAATACAGACCTCACCCCGCTGCCCGCAGGGCTCCTGGACTAATACGCTTCGCTCTATAGGTAATGTTACCTGTAAGCAAGCCCACTTTACTCATTTTTAGTCTCGTTGGAGGGGATTTTAGAAACCTAAAAAATGGGCGCATTTCTCTAATAATGACAGAAACAATATGCGATCATCAGAATCTTGCCATATGCAGTAATACGCACTTTAGAGCATTTGGAACGAAACTAAACATTTACCAAATTTTTTACAGCCCCCCATCCCTTCCGACTCAAATATAAACAAAAAACCGAATCAAAGTAAAAAAAAGGATCAAAGTGGGCAATCCCCCAGCCCCCCTCCAGCTGCGTTATCCGAGGCAGCTAACCCGGTCGCCCCCTGGGAACGGTTCTCACCCTATATCTAGGAGTTCTAGGAACGAATTATGACAGTAGCGATTATTATTTTGGGAAGGTATATGAGTATATTTTTGTTGTTGTCTGTTTTCTGCGTCGCATCAGAATATTACCCAGATTAGACCTAACTAGCTTATGATTTGAAATTAAAATCTGTTTCCAACTAGAATCTATATTACAAGATAATCTATAATCTAGTATAATCTAGAATTTACAAGCCAGTTCCAACGAAAAGTATAACCGGCCCTAAAAACTAAGGTGAGAATTGGAAAAAAAAACTTAGGAAGTCCCATGAAATATATGGGACATTTTCTGGAAAATCCTAAAAATCTTGGAAATTTCTCATAGGGGGTGGCGGTCAAGGCCCACTTTTCCCGGTAAACATGCCTGGCTGAGGCTTGCGATTTTTGTTTTTGATCAGATCCCAACATGATTCAAGTGAATATCTGATGTTTCTGGTGACTTTCTTTATTGTCTTCCCTGGGACCTGGGATTCTTAGAAGAATTCCCTTTGTTACCTCCTCTCTTCTGAAGTTGGCATCCAAGGCTAAAGTGGTAATCTATTTGGTACTTACGTATTATAGCGATCACACATTGTTCTTGATCTGTAATTAAACCGGTTTTCTGTGTCCACTTGGAGATAATCAGCTTAGCCTGAGCAAGATAAAGTAATATGCAGGTATATTTTAATTAAACACTTTAATATATAGAGGTGGTTAGGTTAGGTATTTAATATAATGTAGTCTAGATGGCCTGCTTTCCACAATTCTCTATTGCAGTTTCCCTAATTTTGTTAATAAAGTATTATATTTTCGTCACACTTTGGTACATTTCATTATGACTAAACTACCTTCACTTCTTGAGTGTGGTCGCTACGAGTCGTAAGTACCATGTATTTTAAGGTAAGATATTTAATGTTGCTTTGTTAAATCCCCCATGATTGGTCAGCTGAAATAATCATCGATCAGAAACAAGTTTGTATTCTTATGAACTTCACATACACCATTGTAACAAGCCTACTAAGCCAAGTGCAAACCGCCATTAAGCCTAAACCATCATATTACTGACTATTTTTTCAATAGTTTTCTTGTGGTGAGTCTAATGACAAACCTTGAGGAATTTCCCCTTTCTTCTGTGTACTGATCTGCTCCTGGATGTGCTAGTCGAAAAAAAAAACAAACATTTTCATGCAAAAAAATTGACCAAATGTCCCCACAAAGGTTACTCAGAAAAATATTCTTGTTCATTCGCTTCTTTGGAAAAGCTTATATACCCGATTTAGCCTACCCAGTCACTTGAATATTGACATACTCTTACTCATTTCGTGGGGACGATGGCTTCTCACGATTACTTAGGCCTCCGTTTCATTAATTACCATTATTTTCAACAATTTTTTCTTAACAAGGAAACTAAAGTAATTATGTTTATGTCCGAATCCTGCCAGTCATTATTTATTGCCCATTTCTGCAAAAACAACATGGTCTTATCGCACCGCAACGAATCTCAGTCTTGATGGTCCGAAAACTAATTAAGAGCTAAAATTCCCATTTTGAATAGTAAAGAGTTTGTCAAGCATAAAGTCTTTTTTCTTTTACAGTTGAATTTGCATTTTCCACTCTTTTAAACAATAGCCCAGACGGTTGAGCTCGAAATAATGCATAAAAATTCAGCTAATTGCTCTTTGGAACTGAAAGGAAGTGAGAACAGAGGTTGTTCTACAATAGTTATTACCCATGAAAGTAATCGAATTAAATACCATTTTCTACTCTCTTTGTTTCTAACTCCTCATTTCTAAAAGTTATTTGCGTAAAATTTATCAGAATAGAGCCAGAGAAAAAAAAAGGGATTGTTACATTATATTTTAGTGTTAAAAAGACTTCTTAAATTGCTTTGGTCTATTTTTACTACGTTGTCTTAGTAAGGCAATTGCATTATTCCTTAAGCGTATGCCAGAAAGGAAAGTTAAATACCTCCGCTTGGTTTACCTGTTGTATACCTGTTTTTACTATGTCAAATTATGATCTAGTAAAATTAACTCAAAACCCAGTTAAAAAAAAATCAATCCGTAACTTTTTATACAATTAGCAGTAGTGCTGTTTCTCTTTACTAGAACCTCTCGGCCTTTAACTTAATCATCGTAATTTGTAATTGACAATTCCAGCACTCCATAGGAGAATATCAGCCCCCTCCTACAAGACCAACATACTCCATATATGCAAAGTCCGTGACGTTTAAAAAAATACTCTTCTGAAAGAAACTTTTTTTTGGACATTAGTCCCAGCCGGCAACAACTTTAGGATGGCACATTTTCTTGAAAATTTTTGTAGGCTTGCCCTCTTTGAGAAATTTTTGTGGAAACCCTGTTTGTTTCGCAGTTAATTTTCAACGTATTTGTTTGACCTTGTCGTACGTGCAAGTTGAAATATGGTTCTTTATTAAACAAAAAACGAAAAAAAAAATCCTTGCGCCCACCTACATTTTCGTGAATTGGCACTACTGCTTACCAGGAAACATCCAGAATGACTTCACTAATTCAAATTCATATATGAAAATGTACCTAAGAGGGTAGCCTAATCCAACCATGTTTACAATAAAATAGATCGTCTCACCTTTGACTAAAATTACTGCCCAACTCTACTTGCATTTTTTCCAAGAATCTACTTCCACAAAATTACCTACTCCTGCTCCAAAATTGTCATGCGCATTCGACAACAACTCTGGAGCTACAGTAAAAACTACCGATTCCACAATCCTAGTGAGCACCCTGGATATATCTTCATTTTCCTACCTTTCTCTGCCCATGTTACCCAATGCATCAACTTATCCTACCATTTATTTCTTAAACAATCTTAAGATTCTGGAGTATTTGAACATGTGCATATGCCTATGTGCCTAGTATAGATGTCTCTCTTTCACAAGGAGAGGTTTCAGAAGATTGTCTCTTACGAGAATTTTAGTGAGAATCTATAGGGAGTGCACTTTTAGGTTACATTTTTTCATTTGTTTTGAGGGTTCCCACGGACATGGAGGAAAAACAAACACAAATTGCAGGCATGTGTACCACCTAAATAGTCACTTTCTGTTTAAATAGGGGTTAAGCTACATTCAGTAAAATAAAACTTAATAGTCATGTTTGGGTTTGATGTTACTCAGATTGCTAAGTGCTGCATTATACTTTACATTAAGTGCCTTTTCTTGCCTATCACATGAAACAGGGTTAGTTTAAGATGTTATATGCCTTCAGGTCAATTTAACGTAAAGGACCAGACCAGACGTAGCCCTATGTTATATTAAATAAAAAAACAAGTTTTTTTAAATGAAAGTAAGGAGCGACATTAAAACTTAAAACGAACAGAAATTACTCCGTATATGAAAGGGGCTTTTCCTCCTCGACACCCCGCTCCTTACGCTAAAGTTTTTTATTGTTTTAAAAAGTAGAGTTGCGAGAAAGAATCAAACTTTAGCGCAAGGAGCGGGGTGTCGAGGAGGAAAAGCCCCTTTCATATACGGAGTAATTTCTGTTCGTTTTAAGTTTTAATGTCGCTCCTTACTTTCATTTAAAAAAACTTGTTTTTTTATTTAATTTCTGAAAGTTTTTGAATTAATGCATGTCTGATTTTGGTTCTCCGTACATAAATTATAAAAATGAAATTTGCATATTAATTCTTTTTTTTGGCTAAATGGCTTTCTCTTAGTTTTGATCAGACGATTTTGAGAAATAAGGGGTGGGGAAGGAGGTCTGGTTGCCCTCCAATTTTTCGGTTACTTAAAAAGGCAACTATATCTTTTATTTTTAACGAACGTTTTTATTAGTAAAAAAAAATACGTGACTTAAGAATTAACTTACGTAACAAACTTTTATATTCTTATATTTTTGATTATATATATGAGGGGGTTGGTCCCCTCGTTAATACCTCGCTCTTCACACTAAATCTTGTTTTATCCCAATTCTTTAAGAATGACCCCTGAATCAGAAAGGCCGTAGAATAAATAGTTGAAATTATTAAAAAAAATTTTAGCATAAAGAGCGAAGTATTTATCTCCTCCTAAATACCTCGCTCTTTATGCTAGAGTATTTTTAGAACCCCTCATATGCGTAATAATCTCTGTTCGTTTTAAGTTTTAATGCTTCTCCTTACTTTCAATTGAAAAAACTTTTTCATGTTTACATTTTCATTGTTTTTTTTTTATAGTAATGCTAGAAAGTCCTGCGCCCTTTTCATTGAATTTCTCTTCCCCCATGAAATATTCCTCCAAGGAAAGATCCTCCCATATAGCCCCCTCCCCTGAACCCCACACCCAAACCAAAAAAATCCCCCTGATAACGTCGGTACACTTCCCAGTAACCGTTACTGTATGTAAACATTGGTCAAAGTTTGTAACTTGCAGCCCCTCCCCCAGGGACTGTGGGGGGTAAGTCATCCCCAAAGACATAGTTATTATGGTTTTCGACTATGCGGAACAAAATGGCTATCTCAAAATTTTGATCCGTTGACTTTGGGGAAAAAATGAGCGTGGGAGGGGGCCTAGGTGCCCTCCAATTTTTTTGGTCACTTAAAAAGGGAACTAGAACTTTTCATTTCCGTTAGAATGAGCCCTTTTGCAACACTCTAGGACCACTTGGTCGATACGATGACCCCTGGGAAAAAAAAAACAAAAAAAAAACAAAAAAAAACAAATAAACACGCACCCGTGATTTGTCTTCTGGCAAAAAATACGAAATTCCATATTTTTGAAGATTGGACCTTGAAATTTTTTCTATAGGATTCTCTGATACGCTGAATGCGATGGTGTAATTTTCGTTAAGATCCTATGACTTTTAGGGGGTGTTACCCCCTATTTTCCAAAGTAAGGCAAATTTTCTCAGGCTCGTAACTTTTGATGACAAAGACTAAATTTGATGAAACTTATATTTTTAAAATCAGCATAAAAATTCAATTCTTTTGATGTATCTTTTAGCATCGAAATTCCGTTTTTTAGAGTTTCGCTTACTATTGAGCCGGGTCGCTCCTTACTACAGTTCGTTACCACGAACTGTTTGATATAAAACTACAAGACAAGTCTTAGTAAAGTTCTATCCATTCCATTTTCATCCATATTTCAAAATACTTTTAAATAATATATTTACGAAGTGTTCTCATTATTTCACAATGACGTGAACGCTATAGACAGGTTTAAAAGTAAAATTATTAGAAAGAACAAAAGTTATTCCGTATACGAAGGGCTATTCCTTTTTCGTCGCTCGTTCCGCCACTTTCTTGGTACTTTTAACAGCTTTTCATTCCAATTCACGGCCCTTGTGTTTCGGGATTTGTCCTTAAAAACTTGGGACAAAAGTCAAACATTGGCGTAAAGAGCGAGGGATGTGAAAGGGGCTCATTTACCATTGAAATTTTAATTTTGCCCCTGATCTTCACTTAAAAAAACACTTATTTTTACATTTAATATCATTTAATTACATTTAAAATCTTGCAAGGAACTCCCCCCTCACCGTGTAAAAGTTCTCGTAGAAAATCCCCTTTTAGCAGAAAATCTCCCCTAAATAATTACTATGTATATCCCAATAACAAATACTGGTAGTAAACAATGGGCAAATTGTATCACACAGCCCTTTTCCTAGGGATTGTGCGGTCGTTATCCCAAGAGACATAGTTGTTGGACGTTTCAACTACTCTGAACTAAATGGCTATCTCATATTTTCCGTTGGACGTCTTTGGGGAATCTGATATGCTAAATCGGATGGTTGGGTTTTCATTAAGATTGCTTGATGGTATTAGGATGCCCTCCCCCATTTTGAAAATCAGGCAAATTTTCTCAGTCTCGTAGCTTGCATGGGTAATATTGAGCTTATACATTTTATATTTTGAATCTGCAAAATAATCATTTTTTTATTTAATAGTTGCAATCAAAATTCCTTTTTTTAAAGTTTAGATTACTGTGGAATGCCCGTTTACCATATATTTTTAAAGATAGGGGAATCAACTGATCTTACTATTTTGTTTTTATAGTGTTTTCTTTATAAGAGCCTATTGACAAGAATGTTACCTCCCTTTCTTTTTTTGCTTATTGATTAGGTTTTGGGTAAGTTATTTGACTGCATAATAACTCCTTTTCTGAGAAGTTATTTGCAGTAATACCATGTGATTCGTCATTTTTGAAGTTCCCACAATCGTATTCAGTCATCTTGTGCTGTTCACAAAGAACCTGCCGCTCTGTTGTTTTTGTCAGGAATTTAAAACTGTTTTATGGATGTATATTTTCTATATAAACTGGCTGAATTCATGAAATCGTCCAATTTTTGCGTTGAAATTATGTGCTATCCAGCACTCTTAAATTAAGTTGAGAACAAGTAATCTTCTCAAGTTCATATTGCTTTGCATATAAAAAAGTATGCAGAATGAGCAATTTTACTTTTATGGGTTGTTGCTTTGATTGCACTGTTGTATAGTTTTGGTATTGCTTTTGTGTTATTATTTCGTCCTAGCAAGCAATTGAAATGTAATGGCTTAGGTCATGGGGGCAAACAACTTTAAAATTTTAGAAGGAGCGCCAGGAACGCTCGGTAGAATGTTTCTTGTACCTCTGTTCCATGTAGTTCGACAGCTTTTAAGGGTTTTGATTAACTTGTCCCACCTCCCAGAAAGAGAAATCCTCCTTAAAAAATAAACTTGTGTATACTTGGTGGAGGGTCGAATTCCCGAGATTTTGCACAGATTACCTTGTTTTGTTTGTGTAAAAATTTCCTTGAGGGGTAGGAGAACTTCATATTAACCTTCTGTAACTTCAGATTAACTATGCATAAATACGCATAAAAAAAAGCTCGAATTCAATTCCTGATTTATAGAACATAGTAAATTTAAAAATGGGGTTTTTAGTTTTGTAATTTTAGAAACTTGTTTAATTTTCATAACTAAGCAGTTCGGTAATATATTGTTTAAGGAAAGCCACAAATTAAATTGTAGCATGACGAACAGTGGGGTCAGGAGGTGACAGCCTCTTAAAATTAGGGTAATTTCTTTTCATTTTAAGTTTTTAACGTCTATTCCTTATTTTCTTGAGAAAACAGTAATTTTTTGTTTAATGATAGATAATAGGCTATTATATACACAAAAGCAAGGTTAATAGCAAAATAGTTGGTTGTAATCGAGAGCTTTTAAACGTGCCGTGTCATCATTCCTTATAAAAAGAAAAAACTAAGATCTAACAAAAATCGGTTTGCCTTTTGCAATTCGCCATGATTTGCTTATTTTTGTGAGAAAAACTACGATGTAGTTATATTTTAATCAAATGTTTAATATATAAAGGTGGTTAGGGGTTAGGTATTCAATATAATGTGTTCTGCGCGGCCCGCTTTCCATAATTCTTTGTCGTATTTTCAAAAAGTTTTGTTTCTAAAGTATTATAATATCATCATGTTTTAATATATTTCACTAGAATAACCTAACTTCTCTTCTTGGGTTCGTTATAATTAAGAAGTACATAGTGCTATTTTATTTAAGTGTCATATTTTCTGATAATCCGCGTTAGCATTGGCAAATCCATTATGCTTGATAAGTTTTATTTAATTCTAAATTAACCGCCAACACATTTCCCAACCATGCATTTCTAACCCGCAAACATCCTTAATTTTCAATAAAGTAATATGCGTTAGGGGATTTTTTCGAAAACTCGGCTTTAACCTAAGAGAAAACTATGCCACTCCAAATTAGAAAATTTTACATTTTCTTGTAATCAAAAAGCTCAAAAAACCTTGGTAACAAAACTGCAGAAAAAATTATTTAAAAAAATGTACACTACAAATATGTTTTGTTTTAGGATGTTCGTAATCCTGTTGTAGTTTTAGCCTCATGTTTGTGATTAATATTTTCAAAGGTACTTGTGTATTATAGGCCACTCAATCAAGTTTACGCTGTCTAAAACTCGAGAACAAACCGGTTTTTCCGTTAGTTTCTTTAAGCTTAGCGTGAGGCAAGACAAAGACAAGTGACAAAATAGACGGGAAATACGTAATTTTGGCTACTTATTTGCACATTAGGGGGTGGGGTAAATTATTTGGACATTTGAAGCTGGAAAACAATCATTACTTCATAAAATACAGAATAATTGTACCTAACACACCTTGAATACAGGCCCGCTATAATCCCCCCCGCCCCTAATGTGAAAATGTATAGCTCAAATTTGTTTCTAAAGTATTTTATTTTCATTATATTTTGTGATATTTCATTAGGATTGAGCGTCAAAGAAACATGTTCAAATTAAATGAAGCACTTCAGTGAGTGGCGTATAAATACACAAGTACCTTTTCAAAAATCAGTAAATTTCAGATTTTATATCAAGCACCATTTTGGAGAGACTTCGGGTCGAGCTTCTGGTTTCCATACTGTTTCAGACACATTGTCCAGGGGGGGGGGCTAAAAACCAACTTGTGCCTCCGGGTAGGATGTAACAACTACCCCACACCTTCAATATAGAGTACAGTCCCCTTATATATCATGTGAGTTCCAAATTTAGTTAGCTGGCTGTAAAATGGTCTACTTAATTATTCATGAGATAATCATAAAACCTATGATACATTCAGCAGTTTATTCATTTTTGACGAATCAGATATGCTTTTTTCGATCGTAAGGCAATTCTGTTTGCGTAATGTTTTGTTAATGCCAACACAGATTTGGAGGTTTAAAGTGGCGATTTAGGCGAACCTAATGAACATGTTCATCTCTCTCATTCCATAGTGAATGCTCTGCATTTTGTAGGGTTTTGACTCAAACATTCGATTTCCTTAATGCCCCCACTGAGCGGATTTGTCAACCTTGTTTGATTTAACCTAAACTCAAGGGCATTATAACCATACAAATTCCTTCTAATATAGTAACCATTTAAAGGCTAGGAAAAACTGACTTGAAATAAATTCATCGTCCTATTCACAGTTTCGTTTGAAGTGCCCTCTCCCCCCCAAAAAATTGATTGAAGAAAAACCTTTAAAAACTCAAAAGTTGTTGATTTCAAAACTAGCATTTTTCAGAGAATTTACTATAAAATGGGAATGAGTTATGTTACATTGATCACAGACGACCAAGGCTGTGTCTAGGAGGGGTGGTTAGGGGTTTGACCCCCCTCCCCCTAAATGTTTGTCCGACTCGTAAAAGCGTAACGAAAATGCATATAAAATTGTTTTGATGCGTCTTTAAAGTATTTTTGTTTACTCCCCCCCCCCACGAACAAAAACACTGGGTATGGTCCTGCAGACGATCAAGAAATTAAATTAATTAAAATAATTAAGAAATTAATAAAATTAATTAAGAAATTAAAGAGATTAAATTAAATTAAAGAGATCCCTTTTAGGAGAAAAGAAATTTCTCCTAAAAGCTTTTTAAAAAAAACACAATGTCTGTTTTGGTTTAAGCAGTGCATGCAGATCCAAAAATTTGATGACATGCCTTAATAATTGCCAATAAGATGGAGCAATACGTATACTGTATGCCTTTTCTCTTGTGTTTTCAAGGTTTATCTTTTATGTTGTCCCAGATACTTTTATTTTTACTTTTTATTCACGCTAAGGCTGAGGGGAGGTCTCGGCGGTAATATTTAAATTTTTTTTTTACTTCACTGACTGTTGAACCACTTCGTTTTCCTTCACTGTCCGAGGTTTTCATCAGCTCCTTGCCACATCAATTTTTTTTTCGTACATAGAGCATTAACCACTTAAATGCAGATATTTGGTATACCTTGCAAAAATAGGACTGCCATTAAATCTTTCGTATCAGCTGAAATGTTAAATTAAGGGTCAAATTTAGTCGACGCGTCCTCTGCCCTTCCTAAAACCACAATATTCTTCTTTTAAAACTTAGCTTCTCTTAGTCTAACAAATCTCATAATGCCATGGGCGTACGGAGGGGGCACTTGCCTCCCCTCCTAGAGCTCCAGATTAACGCTAGATATTGCTGAAGAAGCAGATGACTGACAGTTGAAAAAAGGTGGATGGTTGAAAAAGCTGGAATGACAGAATAAAAGTCAAACAAGAAGCAATTATCCATAACCTCTTGGAAATCTTTAGCTCTGATGATTTATGATTTTTCGTGATTACTTATTAATAAAGATTTTTCGTGATTACTTATTAATAAAGATTTCGTAGATATGATAGAGCTTGCTGGCAATGTAAGGTTTTTGAACTGTCAGTATAAGTTCAACCCCCCGCATGTGCTTCATCAGCAGAATTAGCTGCCCCCCCCCCCTAGACAGGAAGCTACGTACGCCCATGTATAATGCCAAGTAATTGGGTTCCTACTTGAATCAAGCTAATTCCTTTGTAATTACCACACTCATTCTTATAACCATTCTCATGAAGGGTTTTAATTAAAGTTTTTCCTAAATCACAAGGTAGGCTACTTTCCCTTTTTCAAAAATCGTATTCATAGTTTTTGGTAAGTTATCTCTAATTTTGCAACCACCATACTTCAAAAAGTCGTTCGACTTTAACGACAAAAGTCGTTTTACTTTTAACGACAAAAGTCGTTAAAAGTAACGACAGCCTTATTATTTTCAATCCTTTTTGTACTGTATCTAACATCTCCTCGCGCAGAAAATCTTCCTTTACTTCCAAATTGTCGTAAGATTTTCTGACTATTTCGGCAGATACCTTCCAATTGGTAAGATTGGGCTTTTCTCCTTTACCTAGTACGATGCATTTCTCTTATTCGATTGTTTTGTTCCTCTATGACACTTTCTGAAGCAAGTCGAGAGGGGGGTAAAATTGGGCAGTCGCCTATATTTGTGTTTTCAGAGCTGACCCCCTTCCCCTAAAGTATTAATTAATGCACTGATGCATTAATTAATGCCATTTCAAAATCCAATATTGTTACCGTACTGGGCAATGACCTATTAAGAAAAACATCTTTGTGTATAAAGTCTAAACCAACGTATAGACTATGATTTAGCCGAACCTTTTTGAGCTGGTAAGCATTCTATTGTCTTCGTGAATTATTTTTAGGGCACGCTTTTTGATTAACTTATTCTTAACATAGGTCATTTGAAAGACCAGGATTCGTTTTAAATTTTACTCCAGTAGATATGTAAAAGACGAATAATAATAAGGCATAAGGTTTCCATCACAGAGAAATAGAGGGACTTATCTAAAAAAAAATCTTGTGGTTCGAAAAGTTTTCGTTTTATTATTGGCTTAAATTTTGCTAGGCGAACCAATCACCTTGAATTTGACATTTTGTTCTTTTTAATGGCTTAAAATTTCCAACAGAGATTTTTAAAAATAGTAAGGTTTTAAAAAGGCATCCAAAAGTAAATCTTTGTGTGATTGGCTTACGAAAACACATCTCTCATATATATATATATATATATATATATATATATATATATATATATATATATATATATATATATATATATATATATATATATATATATATATATATATATATAAGTATAACAGATAAGTACTATAAATTCTTATCATAGAATTACAGGAACGTAATCTGCCTGTTTCTCTTTGTTTCCACGCTTTTTAAATGATTTTGAGCGGCTCCACAGTAAAAAGAGTTAAGGAACCCCTGTGCTATTCTAACAGCCAATTTTACCATCCTTTCTGGGCAAGTTCAAAGACCTTTTTGGAGTAAGGTATTATAATATCACCGCCCGTTTTTTCCCTTTTAGTTGTGACAACCCTATAAATTTATGTAAATTGTTTAGCGTCTTGTATTAACTTTGCTAAAATTGTTTAGCGCACTAATTAACTACTTCGCGGCCGTATCTTTAACGCTGATTACCCACCTTAAGTTGTTAATGAAATTCTAGTGGCTCATTGTGAAGTAAACATAAAAAGAGATATTAAAACTTAGAACACATTGTGAAAATTGACGAATTGTCTCGAACTTTTCTTTGATATTTGATGGAAATACCACCTTGACGTGAAATTTCGAGGACAGGTTTTATTTTATTTTTTTAAGGTTAAAAGCAGGCAATAGTCCTTGAATCCATTCAGTTTATTATGCAAGCACGCATAATACACGCTTGAAAGAATACGTCATAACCCCAGATTCAGAGCCACATAAGAAAGACCTGCCTTTCGACTGCTGGTCAGGGTTGCCACCATGTTCAGTTCCTAAAGTCCTATAATTGCCCGAATTTGTGTACTACGCAGCGATTTTCAGTGCTACAGTCAAAAAATTGACAGTAATAGTGCTAAAATAGTACTTTTGTGATACAGGTAGCATCCCTGTTACTGGTACGAGTGGTACGGTGGTACGGTGGTACCACAGTACGCTTTGTGTGCCAGGTACTGTTCTGTCTGCAACTGCCCACTATACAAACGTCAGAAGGTAAAACAACGGGGAATTATTTTAAGGCTGGATTTTTTTCTAAACGAATATTTTCGGTCTATATCGTCATTGGCAAAGCATAGATAAATATAAGATAAATCTTACAGTAAAATTTGTGATCAATACAACTAAAAAAAAATATATATATAAAACAGTTTTAGCATCAGTGATGGCTAATGACCCACTAGTTTTAGGAATCGAATCATGAAATGCAACTGGTAAAACTGTACCATCTCAGAAACTATAGATGTCATTTCTGGAAGCGGGAGGGGATTGAAAGCCAGAAGCATCACTTAGCGGGTTATGAACCCCACCAAATAACTCGACATTTTTCAATGGAATCCATAAGTATTCCCTTGCATAAAAAAATCAAGCATTACCTTTGGTAAAGAGAAGAAAAGTCTCTGAAACAGATCTGGTGAGACAATAAGGTTTTTCAAATCATTTTTATTTCAGCGGTTTTGCTTACCTCTTTTCCTCTAGAACATGACAATCCTTGCCCTATGTTTTTGGTACATTTTTTCTTATTTTTATACATTTTTCCCTTCTTATTTTTACAGAAAAATAAATGCATATATATATATATATATATATATATATATATATATATATATATATATATATATATATATATATATATATATATATATATATATATATATATATATATATATATATATATATATATATATATATATATATATATATATATATATATATATATATATATATATATATATATATATATATATATATATATTAATCAACTGCATTTTCTTTTAGCTTGTAAGCAGAGGTGGCCTTAGGGGGGGAGAGGAGAGAGGAGACCTTGTCCGGGTGCATAAATTTTAGATGTGAAAAATTTCGAATAAATAATCTAATGGTTGTAATCATTTTTAATTTTGAAAGTTTATTGAAAGAAAACTGAACAAAAAGTTGAACATTTTTTTTAACTCGGGAAAGGGTAAAACGGACCATATACTAGGTAGTGGTGTCTACAGAGTCCCGTGTTCATGTGGAAAATTTTACATTGGAAGGACCCATCAAAAATGAGGGGAACGATTGCAAGAACACAAAATTTCAATAGATAAGTCCCTGAGATTGGAAAATAAAAATGACAACTTTGATTCAGCTCTGGCCCAGCATATATACGAAAATCCTGACCATTTAGTTCTTTTTGAAGAGGCCATTGAGATAAAAAAAAACATATAAATAGAAATTTGGCTATAAATAGAGACATGGGAGATATTTCATTAAGCCCAATTTATAATAATTTAATATTAAAAGACTCTATGAATATTTTCGCCCAGTCTAATTTAAGACAACCTGTCCGCATATCTAATGAAAACCGAAATTGTAGACAGGCGAAATCTGTTGCAAGGCAAAGGATGCTTATTCAATCTAATTGATAACTTCTCTTTCATTGATTTCAAGTTGGTTTTTGTTGTTTGATTCAGTGTCTTTTTTCCTCTCGTGCAGTTCACTTAAAAAGGTTAGATTTTGCTGTTGTTTCTTCTTTGTTTCTTTTTTTCCTCTTTCTTTTTTTTTGAGCACTGAGGACGACTTGGCGGAGGTACCTTGTCGAAATATTTGCTTGTTTTTCATATTTTGCTACTGGCTGATAAAATCCTCGTTTTTCACCTATTTGTTTTTTCTCTTTTCATTTATTATTTCCTTTCTTTGTTTTCATACATAAATCTTAATTGTAAAATCATTTACAGGCCTCGGTCCACCCGCTCCCGGTGGCCATCCGTTACACACTGTCCCAACTGCATTTTCAAACTACGGCTCAAATTCACCTCAAATTGGACTGGATCAGAGAACTGTGTGGGATACATCCAGGTTTGGTCATCCTTTCCAACATGCAAACCAAGGGTAAGTTATATATGAGAATTTCTAATTTAATAAGAGAGCTGCAATCTAGATTACCTTTCAAAACAAACAGCGAAGCAAGGGTGTTTTAATAAAGACCTTATTGTCAGTTGGAAGACAGAACAGGTATTCCGCATTGTATCAGTTGAGCTTTTGCGCCTATCTTGTCCTTGAACTTGAGAGATCTTATGATTTTTACCATAATTTCTTATTTTTGTCATATAATTTGCCAAAATTTTGGCTGGATCCCTGAACTAATTGCTTCCTTTTTTCATCTCGATAGATATATTCTAGATGTTATTGTTTATAATTCTCAGTTGAATACGAGGGAAAACGTTGACCCCCTTCCCTCCCTCCACTTCAAACTTTTACTGTAGCCCAGTATGGTCAATAATCGATAAATATTTTAAAATATAGATTTTAACTATTATAAATAGACTAAACATTGCTTTTTTTGGCAAAACCTTGCCCCTTTGCCTTTGTTGAATCTTTGAAATGTAGATTAGTTAATCTTTTTATGAATACGCAATAACTTTATTGCAAAATATAAAGAATTAGACTTTTTAACTCAAGTAATATAAAAAAAATTGATGTTGAAATAAATAAAACTACACTATTTAAGCTTGAATTTACAGGGAATGTTGAGAGAGATATTGAAATAAAAAAAAGACGTTAATCACGTCAGACATAAAGATGAGAAACGTTCAAATATTCACATTGCGTTTCTTATTCCATATCTCGTCTTTTTTATGTTTTTTTTTAAGCATAAAAATATACTGGTATAAATGAATAAATAAATCCTGAAATAAGTAAAAATTAAAATGGATTCTAGTCAAACTTAAGTTGAACAAAAATTACTTCACCTAGGAGTTTGGCTGCTGCAACACCATCATATTCCCCCTCCCCCGCAAGGCTCTATGGACGGAGTGTAGGAGAGAAAAAAAATTAAAAACAAACGTTCAAACATTCACGTTGTGTTTTTTATTCGTTATCTCGTCTTTTTTGTGTTTGTTTAACCTTTGTTTCTTTTTTCATCGTTGATAAAGGCTTCAGGCTTCAGGATGTGAAGCCAAAATATTGCGACTTTTATCATTATTTGTACGAAAAAGTTATTTTTTCAGTGTCTCATTAAAAATTTTATCGTTTTTCATACTTTCATTTTATTTTAGTTGTTCTGGTACATTTTGGTACATTTTGGCTGAATTGTACTTTTTAGAAAGGGCACCTATCTGTTTGATAGTACACACTCGAGAATTTGGATCTACAGGTATGGGGTTGAAACGACTATATATATATATATATATATATATATATATATATATATATATATATATATATATATATATATATATATATATATATATATATATATATATATATATATATATATATATATATATTGGGCTGTATATTTGCACATTAGGGGTGGGGGATGGATGCAAAATGTAACCTAACATATCCAAAATACCAACTAATCATTTAGTAAAATATAGCTACAATGTAGTTTTCCACTGAGTCGAAGCTAATTGTCTCCATATACAAACAACAATAAAACGGTTGTTGTATGATTTCTAGATCAAAATTCTCGAGTGTGTACTGGCTAACAGATAAGTACCTTAGAAAACAAAAAAAAATCTCCAGTTACCGCTTAGGGACGCAAGCAAAAGAGCAGGGACTCTTTGTCCAACGCAAACGTGACACAAGAAGAAATCGCTGCGAATTCCAAATTAATCATCACACGTGGAAAACGCGCTCTAAATTGGCTTTTAAGACACGGAGAAGATATAAACGAAAAAAAAATCTTGCATTTCAGATTTTTGTCTATGAAATAGGAAACAGACGTATAATCAGGTAAACGCACCACTAATAATTTTTATGGTACAGTTTGACCGGGAAAGTTGTACAATTCATCTCAAAGGACTGGCAACGCTGTTACTAATAGTGTTTCTCCATTATCATTTAGGAAAGGAAATAGCCTTTTTTATAGATTAATTTAAAAGTAGTCCCGCATTTTCGTTGTAAAGGAGGAAAATGCATCTCAAGTTAGGCTTCACCCCAAAAACCGACAGTTGGGTTAAATTGAAGTTTACACTTGAGATCTTTTTCTTCATTATTGCCAAAGACATTCAATATGGCATCTCGTAATTTGATAGTCAAGAAGCCTTTTCATGGTTATTACTATGGCAAAAGAACTATAGAGTAATAAAACGTTGTTTAGTAAATCCATCTTCTTAACATCTGTTCATATATTATCACTAATAAAGAAGATCACTGTCTGGGAAAAATTGAGGGGCTGCATGAGTTTCTAATTAATCCAATGGTTGTAAAGTTTGAAAATAAATTGCTGATATGTACAATTTTTCTTTTTAATATTGAATATCTACTTAAACAAATGACCCTGCAAAGTTCAGACTCAAGCGGCAGTGCCAATATTGCATTTAAAAATGAACGCCCTTCAACCTGATCTTTTCCTGATGCACTTAGTGATACTTTGGCGGAGGGGCGGGGAGAGGTATAAGTTCGGAAAAGGCGAATTATAGGGAAAATGTTAGAAATTCTATTAAATACTCGGAAAAAATTTGGAAGATTTTTAATACGTTTTCTGTAAATTTAACTTTTTTTTTGTATAGCACGCAATATATAAGAGGAAATGTATGAGAATTTCATTCTTATCTTGAATCATAGATTAGTAAATCTATTCTGTTTCTTAATCTGACCGAGCTGGACTGAAATATGTTTCTGAATTTAGGAATTTGACTGAGCTAAGGAACACATGCGCTACTTGATCGTGTGTAAGGGGAGGAACTGAAGGGTCCCTGTCCCCTGAAATCCTGAGAAAAATAATGATTCTCTGCACAAGCTATTATATTTTTTTCACAATTCACCTCTTTTTTAAGATACCCCCCCTCGAAAGAAATTCCTGTTTAAGTTCGTCGATGCGCATGCTCTGATGCATTTAAATAATTTTTATTTGTGGGGTTTATGTCCTCTCCATCCGCTCATTTTGTTGGCAATCCTGGTCATGGGCCCATGTAATCACCTTACGTAGATTTTTATAATATTAATAAATCATGAAATTTCAGTTTCAGTCAATCATCAATCATTTTGTTCGTACTAGGAAATTTTTAACAAGCACTGCGTGTAGTTGTTTGGCCGCAGAAATGTCATTAATATATTTTGTGAACTAGTCAACCACGACGCGTAAGTTAAAGGAATTTCCCCCCAAATAAGCAAGTAATACGAAATATTTTGTAAAATATGTCTGAGATGGTAAAAACTGGAATTTTTTGGGGATTAAGAATACGAAGGTACCCCCACGCTTCTATGCACGTTCCTCTTTCTAAGTTGACTCTTACTATTTCGTGATTTAATCTGGAGTAGACTTATCTTTACACTTAAACCTTAGTGTGAACTTCCATTAAAAAAGAACTGCCCCGTTCGCTCTTATCTAGAATAGGGGGGCGTCAAATCGATTCTAGATAAAAGACGCTCGGGTAATAACCTTAAGAGATATGAGAGGCCAGGCTTTTATTATATGGTGAACCATTAAAAATATTGTACCTCATTTGTCTATTTTGTAAGTAGTTTTAAACCCTTGATTTTTGGACACATAGACAGCTGTCAAGTGAGTCACCCCTTGATTCTGGTGCAGACGAGTTTAAGACAGGCCCATAAATGTGAACTTATTTCAGAATAACCCTTTCTTGGGGAGAGGGAAGAGGTTCTAAACAATCGGATAACTGACGACTCAGGGAAAATTTTTGGAAATGAAGTGAATCAATAACGGTCTTAAGTGAAAAACATAGTTAATAAGTGTAAAACACAGTTGCCAAAATAATCTTAGTCATGATGATCAATTTTCTAAGTTTAAGATTATTGGGAGGTTTTTAAGCACAGGCAGCAGTAGGCCATGGTAGATTTTTTTTTCTTTCTTTTGGGTATTTGTGGCTGAAGAATATGGTTAGTTAGAATAGTCTTTTTTTTGGGGGGGGGGGGCTTTAAACCATCAAATCACTAGTGGCTCGGGTGAAAAATGTTTAAAATAAAGTGGATAATAATAACGACCTTGAGGTTTCAGAGGAGGTAAGCTCGAATGCGTACCTGCCTGGTTTAAGCCCATTGTTGAGTTACTTCCAATAGCATCCTGAATATTTAGATATTCCTGTAGTAATTAAGCACACATAGGTCTGGCAGTCAGGTTTATTCTGGTGGGGGGGGGTCTAAAACATGAAAAACAGTATTTCTTGTCCCAAATTTTTTCAGGGCGAGGTTGTTAGTATTAATATTGAAGGAAACCACTCTTTCTCGGTAAGGTATACTTTTAGTGTAGTTACCAATTGTGTAAATTTAATTAATTATTTATTTTCTTACTTGTACAAAGAGGGAAACAAAACAGAAACATTTTTATCCACTGACCCCCTATCCCACCTAAGGGTTGAATCTGCATATTAAACCGTACACAGAAAGGGGGCTCAGTCGTGGGCCTTATCCAACATCTCAAAATTCTTCTGGTTCATCCAAACAATTTTTGTATTTTCCCAAAATTTCTTTCATTTTTTCCATGTTCTCTCCTATTCATCCCCTCATTCCTCGGAAGTTTCTATGTGCGTTGCTGCATGTTCGTGCCTATTTTACCAGATTATTAAAATCAGGTTTAGAACTAACTTGAAATCACTTTTGAAAGATTCAAAGTTCGCATTTTCAGTTTCACTGCAATGAGGTTTGCTCAAAACAATTTCGTGATGGGGTTTCACCCCTAAGTTTTATTTACGAAGGAAAAGACTTCACGTGTATAATATTTTGACTCGAATGATGAATCTGGAGGTCAAACGACTTAATACTTAGTGCTTTTGGATTGTTCAAATTATGACGTCTCACCTTCTTGAGCGATAATTTTTGCCCAGGATAGTTAATAGGCTTGCAACTACCGCTTTAGCCTCAGGTAGATAAACCAGTCAAGTCCCCTTTCATATAGTTGACTGATGAGCATAGCCATACTGTGTTTGCCCGCTCATTTCTTCGAGTTACAGCCATCAATTGAGAAGCGTTAATTTAAGCAAAATTTGGTCAATTATCTTCAAGAGAAAATTGTTATTAATGGGTCGTTTATGTGAAATTAGCTTTGTGCCAAGTCTGGGAACATGAACTGTAATGATTAGTTAAATGGTTACTCACTTGTCGTTGGTATGCAATCTCAGTTTAGGAGACATAATAACTTGTTGAGCCATAGTATCTAGCCAGCTCGCTAAAATCCTGGAGTCCTGCCAAACTGTTGCACTGAAGCTAAAAAGGGAGATTACTGCCCTATGCTTCCACGTTAAGAAGTGTACTTTACTTCCATTGGTTTATTTTTGAAAGTCTTTTTTACTTGCTATTGCCGTTTTACTTGTTATTGCTATGTTGAATTTTGACTCAGTAAATAGAATGCAACAAAGAATTCAATAAAATCTGATTGGTAATTAAGTATTATATGAGAAACACTCGAGAACAGAAGTTTTGTTAATGCTAACGAAATATACCTAAGTAAAATAAAAATATAATAGTTTAGAAACAAATTAAGGCTATTTGGCCCTAAAAATATTTGCACATTAGTAGTGATGGTGGGGGGGGATAAAACATAGCATATTTAGAATACGTAACCTAAACAAAGCTATTCTAATCTAACCAAAACACCAACTAAATATTTGATTAAAATATAGCTATCCATGGTCAGAAACTATATTCTATCACTATACATTACAAACTAACCGGGATGAAAACAGGGATGAAAACAGGGTAATCTTCTGAGTGTTTCTCGTATAATGCGTAAGTACCATCTGATTAGTTCTTTCGTAAGAAATTTAAAGCCTATAAAAATGACGAAAAACCTTTTGAGCCGAAACCAAGGCTATATCTAGAATGAGTGTAAAGAGTTTGAACACCCCTCAAAAATTTACGTCCGACTCGTAAAAACGTAATAGAGATGCAAATAAACAAATTTTTAATGCGTTTTAAAGAATTTTTGTAAACTTCCCCTAAAAAAAAGACACCCCTACTCCCGATAAAATCCTGGATAAGGCCTTGGCCAAAAGATTATTTTAAAGAGTAAATTCTGTTTCTCTGTGGTTGTGCATTACTCTGACAGTGAAAATATGTGCTAAAGACCGAATTAAACATGGCCTGTAAAAATGCCCAGTGCACTCTCAGCCGAACAGTTGAAACACTCAAAATGGCTTGATTCTCTCCCCCCCTCGAATCAAACTCTTTGGCATAGGCTCGGTACAGTTACTGTACCTACAGTTACTGTCGCACATAATTCTCTTAGTCGCACCGATTCTCCTTTGTTTTCAAAGGGAGAATCGGCAGGGAAATGTATGTTCAATCACACTTTGGTCCTCCAGATCTACTGCCCTCCCAACTGTGGCGGTTCTGGTGCCTCTTGTGCTCGGGGCAAACTCTTGATCAGCCCTGTTATCTCCCACAAATTTTTCAGGCCAAATTTTAACAAAATTCTCATTTATTAAGAGAATCATTTTCAATTTATTAATTAATTAAATATTCATTTTTGATTTATTATTTGAATTTTTTGATTATTAACTCTTGCGCCACTAAAATTTCTGCACCCGGAGCATGTCCCCTCTGTCCCCCCTAAAATCGCTTCTGTCTGTCAATCCTCCTCTTTTACGGTTTGCTGAGCAAACTGTCTTTGAGATGTTAAAATTTCAGATACGACCTTTTTGGTGACAGTCACTACAGGAAAATTACATTAGAATATCATACAATTTTCCATGAGTACTAAAACCCTTAAAAGCCGTTTTAGCGCATCTAATAGGTCCTTAGTGTAAGTCTTGGTAAGGTCGTCCTATTCTCTTACGGAGATTTCATATTAGGTTTGTAATTTTAATAAAAAAAAAGTTTATCCTTTGAGTTTTCTATCTTGAGTCTTTTTGTTGTTCTTATCTTTCTAGGTAGCCATTTCCTACCCCTCACTCTTTTTTCCTTAGCACGGCTCTCATTACTCCAACTAAAGTTTTACTGCTTCATCTTTTCTCTTGTTAGTACGTAATTTATTTCTGCCTTTTCATGCTGACAAATTTGTTTGCTTATATCATGTTGCTGTAAATACTAATCTGACAACTTAGGCTTACAGCACTATTTACTATAAAACATAGTGGCCAAAACATAATTTTTGTCATGATGATCAATTTTTCAACTTAAAGATTAGTGGGTGATTTTTAAACATAACCATTTGGAGGTAATGGGTCTTTGTTTTTCTCTTTTTTGGAGATTAGCGAGTGAAGATGGTTAGTCAGTTGATTGTTATACTTTTGGGTTTTTCTAATATTATTTTTGCTTTTAATAATTTCTATTTTTTAGTTGACCTTGAATGATTATTGTATTTTACATTTTTCCTCATTAAAGCGGAGGGTAAAAAAATCTTAGTTAGTAGTAGACTTCAATCAAAGCTGAAGGTTAGGAAAAAATGACAGATTCCGTTGTAATAGTAGATTTTGGTCAGGGCTAAGGAATCAGGGAATAGGGGGATCATAAGTAGTAAAGGAGTAAGGTTTGGCAAACACCATTGGCAAAAGATACTTATGCCACGTCGTTCAATTTCGTCTGAAAATGCACTTTCTCATACCAAAATAGATAAGTATAGAATCTACCCACTACTTAGATTTTTGACTGCATATGCCTATGTTTGGGTCCAAAATAGACATTTTGAAATATCTGACTCCTCCCATAACAAAATCACGTAATTCCTAGACACGTTTACAGGATGAGAGGCTCTTGAATCTGTCTCTCATAACCATTTCTCCCCTTCGCCATTTCTTCTCTTTTTCTATCCCCCATATATATATATATATATATATATATATATATATACATATATATATATATATATATATATATATATATATATATATATATATATATATATATATATATATATATATATATATATATATATATATATATATATATATATATACCATCATTTTAATATAATATGCCTTTTGTTGCTTCGTCGTGCTGAGGTGTCACTTTAAAATCTCCCCCCGTATTAAAGAAAAATTTCTGCGTATATCCCCGATTCTCTTTTGTAAGAGTTTTAACTGTCATTACCTGCATTAATGGCTTACCTTTTTAAGGGGTGATGGTCAGAATCCTTGCAAAAAGTCATTGTCACTGTATTGTATATTGCTTTTGATTCTTAAAATTAAAAAGTTAACATGATTTTCAAATTATAATCTGCATGAATTTGTATAACTTTCATTACATGAGAATCATTTCATGCTTCTATTGTAAACCCAGGTTCATTTTCAAAAATTCCACAGAGGAAGCATTTGTTATTAAAGCCCCTGTAATGCTTGCAATGATGACTTTGAAAACACCACTCTTGTCATGATGTTGCTATTAAATTCTCGCGGAGCTGACCAGAATGAATGATTAGTGATGGAAACCTCTTTTGTACCACCAAAAATCATTTTTCATCCTTGTCAGAAAATGTATTCTACTTTATTCACAATTGTAAAGGTTGTAGGTTCACTTTTATAATGTCTTGTTGTCGCTGATATAAAGTGTTATAGCACAGGCTTATCAATTCATCTGACCGTTAGGCTCATAAGTACCTAGTCAAGAACCTGAGTTCCATGTCCATTAAAAAAGAACAAGAAAAACTAATTCATCTCTTTTATAGCTCAGTATTTTTAAAGTTGTTCTGGTACTTGTCGGTTATTGGAAACAATCAAGAATTACGTTTAGGTTAAATCTCAGAAAACCGGTTTCATAGCTACAAAAAAAAGTGATTGATGATACAGTGCATTAGACTTAGACAGAATGCATTGGATCTGTATAATTCGGGTTATATATTTGCAAATTAGGAGGAGGTGGTGGTGGTTAGGTCAGGTTTCCATAATCTTCTTAAGTATTATTTTATCATATTTTGTTATATTTCATTAGAATTAACCTAATTTCGCTTCTTGGATGTGTTTCCAATAACCAACCAGTACCGTTGTTGTTGCCAGGTTATGAGCAGATCTAAGAAACATGTCTCGTATTTTTATTATTTCCCCCCACGGGGTTTACTATAAGAGTTGAAGCTTCTGGTGGGAACTTTTTTCGAGGATTCAAATATTAAAAAAAAAAAATCTATCAAAGGTTGTTGTACCATTAATATAAAAATTGAATTTCAATATCTCAAATAAATTTAAATTATAACATATGAACGTTCACCTGCTATGTATGATAACCTAGGCCTATAAAAAGATCTGACTGTTAAGCTCATAGGCTAAACACCTAATCAAGAAGCTGGATTAGGTTTTCATTATAAAAAAAAAGAAGACGAAGAGTATATTTATCTCTTTACTGAGACTCAATATTCAGTCAACAATTTTTTTTATTATTATTATTTTATTTTATTTTTTTTATCAGGTTGTGGTCAGATCTAAATGACATATCTCACATCGTTACGATTTTACACGAGAATGCATATAAATTTGGAAGCTTCTTGGCGGCACTTCTTTAAGGACTCAAATTTGTAAAAACAATGACAATTAAACAATATTGTTGAAGTTTTTTACACATGAAGTTTTTTCTTTACACAATTTTACACGAGAGTGCATATAAAATTGAAAGCTTCTTGCCGGCACTTCTTTAAGCATTCAAATGTGTAAAAATAAGGAAAATTAAACAAAAGCGGTGGAACATTTATAAAAAAGATGAATTCTTAACTCCTAAAAGAAATGGAACAAGATTGATCAAATATCTCCCACGCTCTAATAAAAAAAAATTCTTTTAGGCGTAAAGATAAACCTTTCCACCCTTCTCCCTTCGTCACAGTCCCTCATATATTCTCAGGTGTATGTGCAGGTGTACAATGTTGCTACCCGTGTAATCTTTATCTTCTTCATAGTACTTATTTTTCTAAACAGCGACTTGACAATCCGTATTATATTCTCAAGCCTGATAGACCCCCTTTCCTCTATTCTCAAGATGCTTATAATACCTTAAATATACCTTTCTTTTCTCGGCTCTTTGGCCTATTTCACGTTTCTTCCAATTTTAGCCCACCCCTCCTTTCTATTCTATCTTGCTCGCCTAGTTTTTCATGTAGTTGCTTGACTTGATCTCAAGTTTTTGATTTTAATTAAATTAAAAAACAAGTTTTTTTTTTCAACTGAAAGTAAGGAGCAATATTAACACTTAAAACGGACAGAAATTATTACGTATATGAAGGGGATTGCCCCTTTTTCAACACCTCGCTCTTTACGCTAACACTTTTTTAGAATTTTTAAAAAAGCTTCCTATTGTTTTAATTAAACGACCCTTGTGTTTCAGGAATCGTTCTCAAAGAATTGGGAAAAAAATTCAAACTTTAGCATAAAGAGCGTGGTATTGAGGAGGGGGCAATCCCGTTCGTACGCGGAATAAGTCTCTTCGGTTTAAGTTTTAATGTTGCTCCTTACTTTCAGTTGCAAAAAAACTTCTTTTTTAAAATCTAATTTCTGATCGTTTTTAATAACGCCAGGAAATCTGGCCCCGCCTTCACGGAGAAATCCCCCTCCCAATGAAATATCCTCTAGACAATTCAATCATGGTGAAAATTTTTCCTGGACAATTACCCTCAACAACTCCAACCGTAAAATTGAGACGGAAAAAGAAAGCAAGACATTTAAAAAGGATTTTCTATAGGAAGTGTGGAAAATTCCCCCAGTGTATAATTTCCCCTGACAACTTCACTCCCTGGAAACTCCCTTCCCCATAGAAAATACCCCCGTGGAAAAACACCCACCTAAAAACTCGCCACACCCACTCGAAAATGTATACCTACTTCACAATAACAAATACCATGTGTAATACAGTTACTATGTGGGCAAATTTTATGACTTAAAGAACTTTCCCCTGGGGCTGGGGGGTATGTTATATGCAAAGGCAAAGTTAATGGGCCTTTTTACTATGATGAGCAAAATGGCTATCTCAAAATTTTGATTGGACGACTTTGGGGAAAAAAGGTGGGGTGGGGCCAGGTTGCCCTCCAATCTTTTTGGTCTCTTAAAAAGGACACTAAGAACTTTTAATTTCCGTTTGAGTGAGCCCTTTCGCGATATTCTAGGACCACAGGGTCGATACAATCACCCCTGGGAAAAAACAACCAACAAACAAAAAACCAACTAATGAACACGCATCAGTGATCTTCTTTCTGGCAAAAAATAGAAAATTCTATATTTTCGCAGATAAGAGCTTGAAGCCACCACAATATGGTTTGATACGCTGAATCTGATGGTGGGCTTTTCATTAAGATTCTAATGCTTTTAGGGGGGTGTTTTGCCCTTTTTTCAAAAATCAGGCAAATTTTCTGAGGCTCGCAGCCTTTAATCGATAAGATTAAACTTCATGAAACTTATAAATTTAATCATTAACTTGTAAATTTAATAGACTTATAAATTCAATGTACGCTAAGGGGAATGCCGATGACAGTATGGTATGAGGGAGGTATGGAGGTGGGACCAGTTCTACACCTTGTGATGCCATTGAGTCTCGCATCGGCAAACCCAAGTTGTAAAAATAATGGAAAAGTGCCTGTACACTAGCTGTGTGTACTTACTTCTTTGGTGGGATCATCTAGTTAAAAGATTCCTTTGACAAGTATCACTTAGCATTTCATTGATGCCAAATGAAGATCAAGACGTCTAAACTAGTGTCATGGTTAATCATAGTTAGCACCCCAAGGAGTGAGTTCGCCATAGACGCCAAATGCTTAGCAGTTAAATTAGCATATCCTGGGTGGTCTTATATCGAGTGAGCTGAATGCGTGATATGGCTCAATCATGCTGAAACCACTTTTGAAACCATCAATTGTTCATGAAGTCTCGTGCCTTGCCCGATAATCACTTAATTAAGTAGTGTCAGTTCTTAAGTAAAAATTTCATTTCGCTCAAATTGGTTTAGAAAGGATCACATCATCTGACAAGCGTGGATATGAAGATCCTCACGACTGAATAATAATAATAATTAATAATTTATTTTTAACCCGCTACAAAACAACAAACACAAGCGGAGTACTAGGAAAAAAGAAACATGAAAAGAAACAGAAAAACATGAAACATTAAAACAAAAAAAATGAAACAGAAAAACAGAAAACATGAAAAAGAAACAGAAACAGAAAAGACACTTCAAAATACACAAATATAATGCACAATCACTAACGACAAAACAATTTATTTAACAGGTGGAAACAACCTAGAGAAGAAAGCAGCATTATCAGCTAAAACAGTATTTAATCTTTCAAATGACGCAGTAATATCCGTAGCATCGTATTTACTAACAATGGCATGATTACGGTTAGAACAAGGCAAATAAAGTAGGTACTTATGGTACCGAAAGTACATCACTCGAATTTATTTTAGTTGTTTCTTCTGAAGCAGAGGATAAATACCATACATAAATAAAACGGAAAGGTCACAAAATGTACTATAAAGACGGGCGAGTGCTCGACGTGAGTAACGACCACGATCAGCGACGACTTTCCCGTAACCTCTCTGAAGCTTTTGTTTAATGTTGACAAGAACTTTTACACGGAGCCTAGAGAGCGTATTGCAAAAATGGATACCAAGCCACTTAATAACATTCACATATCGAATTGAATAAGATTCACATGGCATTGCAAAAACTGTAGCTGGTGATTTTACGTTTATTGCCAAGTACTCAGATTTATCAACATTTAGGATTAATCTGATATTAGAAAAAAGACGAGAAACAAGATCAACTGAGTGAAAATCAGTGAAAATCAGCCTTTGGTTAAATTTAAATGGTATAGCTCCAGATATCATATACTCTGGCTACTTTCTTGACTCAAGACTATCTTGTCGCACGATTATCTGACTACGAACATGAATAACAGATTTGTGTCATAAACATGCTAATCAAAACTTAGAAAACGAATTAGTACATCCCAGCTTTTCCAGGACTTAGAATAGTTAGTGTTGGTTGCTTAGCCAAGGATGATTCAAAGTGTCTTCACCCCTTCCTCTCTCCTTAACGGAACACTACACAAACATTCTTTTTGAATATATAAATGGAATTTTATTATAAAGGTATTTTACCCCCTTATGTCGCTCCCTCCCTTATGAATAAATTCTCCTGTCCAAATGGTCCTCTGAGCAGCCGCTGGCACAAGTGCCAGATATCTGTCACTCAATCGCTGTATTAACATATCAAAGCTGTTCACATATTTAAATTGATGAAACATCTGGCAGTAAGAAAAAGATTAGCTCTTGTTAACAGGATATTTTTCTTTCAGATTAGGTGGTGGTAGCCCAACACTCTCAGAGCTGACCCTTTTAGCAGCCGCTCGTCATTCTGCTTCGGCATCGCAGGCTGTTAGTCAGTCACCTCAGATGCACCCAGAGCTTCATCCCGCATATCGAATTAATCCATATGTTGAACATCTGTATGGTTCTCTTCACACTAGCCCAGTTGCATCCCTTAGAGGGTTGAGTCCTGCTTTAGATCCCAGAAGTGAGTAGAATTGTTTTTAGAAATGTCCCTAGTCATGGTCAATATCCCTGTAAGACTTTAGATAAATGTAATTCAGAGTATTACCACTAAATTGATTCTATCACTTTGCGCCTATTGTTTAGTATTCAAGACATGCGAATAAGTTTTGTGTTTTTGTTATTGCAATTGTTTATTGTTTTGCCTAGGCTGCATAGAGACCGAAGGATTGTTCATAAGTTTGGGGCTTAGTATATTTTGATGTCTTATAAAAATTCGGATTTAGAAGAAGAAGAGGCCTATTAAAGTCGGATTCAAAGAAGAGGCTTATTTCAAAGAAGAAGCTTATTAAAGAAGAGGCTTATTAACGTCAGATTCAAAGAAGAGGCTTACTTCGGGGGGAGCGTGAAGGTGGATATGGAGTCTTGCTCCATAAATCCTAAATTTTCTTGAATTTGTGGGCACCTCTTGTTTAAAGTGACAAATAAAATTATCTGTCAATTATTATTACCCCCACCCGGTACCTGTCGAGCTTATTTGTGGTTAGGTCTTTATCATCCTGTCATTTATTTTGCTTTGTTGTATTTGCTTTTGTCGTTTTGCCATAGGGAATGTTTATTTTCTATATGTTTTCTTTTTTTGTGTTTGCTGCTCTCCTTCTCCTGTCAGAAAGCTATAAATAATTTATTATTGTTACATGGAAAAGTTTTCTTATGTCCATTACACATTCAACGTTTTGTGTTTTTCATTATTTCGATTTTTCGCTACGTCCTACGTCCCTGACAAATCCGCCTCCATCTTGTGTCTGATCCACCAATGGAGTTTTTCTAATATAATTCCCAGAAAACTGCAAGATAACTTTTTGATTTTTGGCATGACTATTGGAAACAAAATCACCGTCCCCTACTGCAACTAACAACTTCCTCCAGCGCCAAGCCGCATGAGGCCAACACAGGTTTTAACGCTTTTCTCCACCCAACCTATTCAATGCTTCACTCTCTATCCCCTTCCATGAAGTTCCAGTTCCCTTAAAATCCATCCCTGTGACCCCTTCCCACCCTATTCAGGGACGACCTGTTTTTCTTTTGGCCCCAGACGGATTACGCAACAGCGTAATCTTTGCCAAATCTGTTATCCTCCATCCTTTGACAAGCTGTCTTAACCTATCTTTTACCGTAGCTCTAGAAAATGGTATGAACTAACTTCATTTTTTTCGTATAGTTTATTTTGGATAACGGTCCACCAAACGATTACTAAGACTATCCTGAGCATACTTGTATACTAGTTAAAAGTATATAGGTACTTACGTTTTATACCGACCCCACTGTTGTTCTTCATCTGTTTAAAACCGGTTTTCTTTGTGTGCTCAGAGATAAACTACGATGCAGGTATATTTTAATTAAATATTTAAAATATAGAGTTGGATAGGCTTGATATTTCATATAATGCGTTCTGGGCGGCCTGCTTTCCTTAGTTCTCTGTTGTAGTTTCCATTATTTTGTTACTAAAGTATTATATTTTAATCAAATTTTAGTATATATCATCATGATTGATCTAACTTCACTTCTTCTTTGTAGTCGGTATAATACGTAAGTACCGTATATATGTTACAAATTACATGTCTTGAGCATATACTCTCGTTTAAATTTTGAGAAAATTAATTTATTTCTTCAAAATTTAATATTCTGATGAATAATTCATTTCTTCATCTGGGTAGTTTAATAAAGACATTACATTTTTTTTCATAAAATTGAGTTTCTATTGTTTAAAACACATGCGTGCTTGGGCTCAAAGCTTGATTAAGACATTTCCAATCAGCAAAAGAATAACCGAAACTAAGCAAGGGTCACGGCGTGGTTGTAAATTTTCATGCCATATAATTACAGGTCGTTATTCTGCATTGTAATTTTGGTGCCTAGGTATGTTAGTAAGGATACAGCGCAAATTGGCAAATAACTTAGGTACATGGGCGAACTCAACTTTTTGAAATGGGAGGGGAGTTTAGGCGTTGTTATCATTTACTATAAATAGTCAGCAACAGTAACGAGAGTAATTTAAACTTTGACCATATATCTGAACGAAAATAATTGTTTGCATAATATTACTGTGGGAAAGGATTTAAGGGCGATCGTGTTTTTTAGTTACTTAAATGCTTAAAGCGTTTCGGACTGCTGTTTTATTTATGATACAGTTATTTTTTTTCTTAAGAGAATCCATTTTTGGACACCTAAATTTTGTTTTCCCCATTGAAACATGTGATTTTGTGACAAGCATTCAAAAGGACGAGATATGGACAGGGGTGTCAGTTCACAAAAATATGGGGGAGAGGGGCTACTTTTTTATTGAAACTAGAAAGGTATTTTTTGGCGCAAATAGCCTAACAAAAAGGGTAATCTTCAATGGAAATACCAAAAAGAATACTTTTCAATTGAAATATAAAAAATGTATTCCGAAATCGGGGGAGGGTAATATAGTCTCAGATCTGTACATTCAATGATTCAGAAATATGATATTACTTAGACTTTTTCTTGGGGAATTGTCTGAACTTACTTCAAATAGGAAGTTCGTAATTTTTGCACGAATTTTCGATAACTTTTATGTTTCCCTGTGAAAAACAAGATTTTGTGACCAACATTCAACAGCAATTTACACTAAAGGGAGGATATGCTTTTATTTTTGACAGGGGTGTCAATTCAAGAAAATGTAGGAGGAATTTTTTTTCCATTAAAAAAACAAAAAAAAAGGTAATTACATCACCAAAAAAAGTTTGAAAAAGTTTTTCAAAATCGAGGGAATTGGGAGAATATTAAGATCTATACATTCAACCAACGAGAACTAAGGATATTACTTTGACCATTTCTTAGAGAATTGTTTGAACATCAAAATACTAAAGTTTTACTTTTTTTTGTCACATTTTCAACATATATTTAAAAAAATTGAGTAAATTTCAACTTTCAATTTGGTAAACGGATAAAACTGAATTTTAGCTATTGAATAATGACAAAATTGTCGTCCTAAGTTGAAACATTAAAGCCATAGGATTGTAGAAAAGGAGGACTTGACAGTATTTGTGCGTGGCAGTACAGAAGTGACAGTAGGGCTTGACACACCCAAAACTTCCTCAGGGAATGGACCTTAAACGTATATGGATGTTGTCGATTGGTTACAACCTGAATTTAAGAGGTGCATTGTTAAAACAGTAGAAGTTGAATCCCAGTAGACAAAGCAGAAATACAAGAAATATATGAAAAATACAAGAAATTACGAGTGAAATTCTACAAATCTTGAGATGTTTTGGAGAGAAGCCTCACCCCCTTCTTACATCTGCATTTGCACCTTACTGCATTTTTTTACCCAGAAACAATTATGAAAAATATTAAGTCAAACTCTTTGTATAGTAGGCTATAATCAAAACTGGCAATGTATATTATTATTTGCTTTTTATTTATTGCACAAATTAATTGAATAAGTGAATAATTGCAAAGGTGCCTTTTCCAGTCTCGGTTTTTTTATGCTTCAAGGGAAACTAAATCTACGAATCATCCCCTACGAAAAGAAAAATATTGCAAAATTTTTATCTGATTTGATCTTATATGATTCTAAGAAGTCTTATCTGACTTTCTTATGTGATTGAATTCTTGAAAACTAAGGGAAGAAAATTTACAGTCTTTATTTTACTCTTTACGCAAGTTTTATTACTAGAATTTCATTTTTCCTATCAATAAATGCTAATTTTGGATTTAATTTCAGAGGGAGGGCACAAGCCAAAAAATCACATGTATGTAAAAAAAAGTATATGAGAAATTACAGGACGATCTTAAACATTCGCAGCAGTAAGACCCCACCCTGCCTGCACAAGCACATGCTTAGCAGCTTATATTAGGTCTATAGGCCTAATGTCTTGAAAATAGGATTTTAAGATTCTGAATAGTCTGTCCTTTAAACTTGTTTTGCTTTTTGCTAAAATTTTAAATCAATCGATTCTTCAAAATTTATTTCAGTTGTTTCTTTTTCTTCAAATAAGCCATCTGTCTATCTGAACATCTACTGCCACTTTTATTTCTTTCTAATTGAACATTAAATGACACCATTTTAATTAAATTGGCGACATAGTTCTGGACATTTATTCTTGATCTAATTTCGTCTTGGAAAAAGTAATTTTTCGCCGTGATATCAGAAGGGAAGACTATTTAAAAGATCTAAGTTGACATGTGCAAATGAGCTCCCAACAGGATGAGACATTCCGAAGACTTAGACACCGTGGAAAAGGAATGAGACACTAAGGGAAAAAAGATGTCGCTTCTCCACATTCCATATCAATATTTCTCACTTATTTGTCGAAAGATATTTAATCAAGGATCAACGTAAATTTAACTTTAGTAATTTAGTCACTTTTAGGATTCAGTAGAAGTGTAACTATAAATACGGTATTTAGAAGGGCGGTATTTGACGTCAAGATATACACACCAGAAATTTACTGGAGTGAATAACTTGTTTTTCATTTTTGTCCACAACCTGTAACTCCAATTACGGGATGGCCATCTAGTTTTTGAAGTATGATTTTTGTGTCTTTAAAAAAAAAAATATTGAAGAAAATATCGTCTCTCCTCTTAAAGTTCATGGATTGGCGCCACTGTCGACGACTAGTTTTTATGGCACTTGGTATCTACCAAGTGACATAGCGATCGCGAATTCTGTCGGTCGGTCTGTCTGTCGGTCGGTCCGTTTGTCCCGATTTTGCTAGTTTAGGCACTTCCAGGTAAGCTAGGACGATGAAATTTGGCAGGCGTATCAGGAACCAGACCAGATTAAATTAGAAATTATCGTTTCCCCGATTCGACCACCTGGGGGCTGAAGGGAGAGGAAAAATTAGAAAAATTAAGGTATTTTTAACTTACGAGTGGGTGATGGGATCTTAACGAATTTTTATATTTGGATGGACCTTGTGACTCAGAGCTCTTATTTCAAATCCTGGCCGTCATCAAGCCTCTGATTTTCCTTTTAAAGCAATCTATTGATTCTTAGAATTTTGCTAGAGCTCATACCGTATGAGCTCTTGGCTCTTCCGACTTCGTCACAAGTGCCATATGAGCTCTTAGCTTTTGTCTGTACAAGAAAGGGTTTATTAGTTATCAAAGTTGCGACTAATAAATTACGTCCCCTATGTACGTGCCTTTTTCCTAATTATAGCCTATCTATTATGAGTTAGGAAAAAAGAACATTAAGAATTTGGAAAGAAAAAGAAGTAGGGAGTTCTAATTATCTTGAGAACCAACTAAGGTAGAAGAAAACGGATAGAACCAATCGATAAAACTTATTTAGTATGAAGGGATGGGTTCAAATTTAGTTTCTTTTTAGAAATATCACATAAAACCTTTTTAGTTATCCATCCGATATGAAACAACTAAAATTGACAAATTTCTCAGGAAGCCAAAAAAAAAAAAAATTATGATGTTCCTTCATCAACATGAGCCTAGAAACGTACCTTATCCAGGGGAATTTTTTTAACGATGAAGGAGTTTTTTTTTATAAGAGTTCTGGTTCCTGAGAAAAGAACATTATGTCAACATAAAATTTCAAGGGAAAATGTGTTAGCATTGTATTGCATTTTGTGCCATTCTCAACATAAAAGAAAAAAAAAATTGATAGATCGTTTTACGATTGAATATTTTTTTTGAATATATTTTTGGATGGGAAGATGTGGTCAGATTCAAGGGTCGTGAAATAGTACTCTGTTTAATGTTCAAGGACTTTCTACTTCATAATCACCCACTTGCAGCTCAAGGGGTGAGGGTTCACGCTCTCCATGGGTAAACATAATTCTATCTAAAGTTTAACCCCTATTTGAAACCGCTTTCAAGTGCTTAAAAATCTTATTAATTGCCAAAATGTTGTGCTGACCCCAGGCACTTTATATTTATTAAATTGAATTTATTCTTTAGTAGAATAATACATAGTAAATACTAATTTTAGGTTGTTTTTTTTTGGGGGGGGGGGGTAACATTTATTTTCTTTTCCAAGCACATCCATCAGAAATTCACGTTCCAATTCAACTGAAGTCTCAGCTCAACATCACTTACACAAATAAAAAACCACCATAATTAATATGAAATAATGGAAAAACTTGGTTTGAATACATAACCTATTATTTCCTTAACATTGAAGACCTGACATGAATTTCTACAACAAAGGTCTTTCTGTTTTATATCTATAATTTGTCGAATTCGATCTGTAAAAACAAGGCGCAGACGGGTCTCATGCTGTGGTAATTACTTCGGTCTTTGCATTCAACTTTTGTAGTAAATAATACAAGTTTCCGGGTATTGATGGGTAAAGACAATGATGGGTTGTCATAAAATATTTAAGTGGCAAAAGATATGAATTTTAATCAGCGAAACATTGTCAAATTTTTTTATGTGATATCGTTAAAGAACAGTGGAATTCCCAAACCCTTCTTATATTCACCTATAATTTCAATCATGTTTCACTGTCTAAGGAAAGAACTTGTCCCTATTTCAACTTTTATTTGTGCAGCACGATATATAGGTACCTGATGTTGCAATACTGAAAACTTCGTTTTTAACATGGGGGGGGAGGGAATGCCGTGTATTAAAACCAAACAAGTATTCGCCTCGACTTTCAAACAGAAAGCGAAGCTGACGCACAGGACCGTATTGCCAGAACTTTCATGAATATTGTCTGGGAAAAGAAATTGTGTAAGTTTGACCGCGCTTCCATTGTCCCAATCACCTTATCTCAGTAACGTGACTATTCTGCTATTTCGATTTAATTATATACCAGGGCAGATCTAGACCAAAATCTTGGGGGGGGGGAATCTGCTAATAATTGACAAATTTATTCTGAAAAAGAGTAAAAAAAGAAAAAAAAAACAGGGAAAGAGGGCGCCAGAAAAAATCTTCGGTGGCCCAGGCCCCTCTGGATCCGCCGGTTTTTTATGCTATGTACTACCTCCTGTCTGCTATCTTTGTGACTATCTCAGCTGTCCTAATAATTTTCAAA
Organism: Artemia franciscana; assembly: GCF_032884065.1. NCBI lineage: Eukaryota > Metazoa > Arthropoda > Branchiopoda > Anostraca > Artemiidae > Artemia > Artemia franciscana. Next base: position 43,262,395 of record NC_088871.1, on the reverse strand, counting down.
AATTGTATTCATTTCGTGAAGATGTGAGGCCACTAGAGCAATATTTTGAATCTTGTGCTAAAAACCACTAGACAGAAACCCTTTCCACTAGCGGCCTAGATTCATTTTTCGAGTCTCACCAATTCTCGCCAGTTTGTGAATATATTTTGCAAGTCGGCAGTTAAGCGAAGTCGCTATGTAAATTTTGAGATGTATGTCTGATTGAAAGGGAATTTACCTGAAATCTTCGTATTAAGTCTAACGATAAAGAAAGGCTACTTTGAATACCTATTTAATATCGACACTACAACCTATCGGTATTGTACATTCAATATACGTCTTTGAACACAAAGCTTTTCTTTGTCAAATAACCTTTAGCCGAACGAGAAAATTAGTTTATGAACTTGGACTGAAATAAAACCGTAATTATCACTCATACTTTTTCATGGGGCGGCTTGAAATTTGACGAGGTAAAAACTGATTCCCCCATTGACCTATCTTTAGTCCCTTTAAGGTTACCAACTGATGAACTATCAAGGAATACTAAGGGTTTTAGAGTGAAATAAATAAAATTTACTCTGAAAAAAGCCTGCACTTATGATACATTACTACACTCTTTTTACAGTTCATGTCTAAGAGTATGAGTAACTGATAAGTGTCGTATCTTCCGCGATTTAACATGGAAAGATATGAATTGAAAACTACTAGCGCTAAACGCAGCGTAGTGGCTGGTGAAAGCATTAAAAGGGTCTCTAAATAAGTAGAATATTTAAAAAAGAAAGGGATAATTGATATGATAATGATAGAGACCTAGCCTAATTTGTGTATTTACAGCATTTAAAAGTGAAGTCTCTGGGGTGTAAGTAATAAATAACCTGTACTGGTTTTGTTTCAAAAACTAATTTAGCTCAATAAGCCTATCCAGGCTGCACAAAGTAGACCTGGGTTTAAACTGGTAGGAATAGTAGTTACATGGTTTTGGACTCATTACTCTCACCTGCATTTCAAATTGCATAAAAAGGCAAGTATTTGCCTGTTTATGGTAGGCTAATCTACTGTTAAAAAACAAATATTAGGCCTAGACTAATAAATTCGCCTGACGTTAGATGGCACGTTTTTTGTACTCTCGCGAGTTAACACTTTTATCAATTGTCCATACTCTCTAGTTCATGTATTATGGTTGCGCAATTTGCCAAGTATGACGTCATATTCAAGACATGCAAGGAGAACCGTACCAATGACTATGATTTAGGGGGGGGGTCAAATAGTAAATTCGCAAATTGTTCAGATTTCATGAATTAGTGATGCTATTATTCCCAAAGTAAAATTTCCTTTAATACTGAAATGCCTGTTTTTCTTAGGGGAACGCATCCATGAAGAAAATGTTCTCGGGGTTTATGTACAGAGAGTTTACTAGTAAAATGTTTTGACTCAAACTCTTTGGTCGTTTACTGGTTTTATACTAGTTCGAAGTTTAAATCTCATCGGTTTTATTATCCGGAGAACATCCGCCGGCTTCACATCTTTACACTTTCATCTGTTTATTGAAAATAAACTTCTATCAGGTGTTAGTTTTTAACTGTGTTATAAATGAACCCTTTCATGCTATAACACAGACGTCAAAGTGCCGCAAAGCTTTCGAACAATCCAAGGTCAGTCTCAAGGTCAGACTAAGCGTCGGTTTGAGTGACCCCATAAGTCAGAATTCGGAATTCTGATTCTTCCTGTTGAACTTGAAGACTGGTGTCATTATTCCCCTCTGACAGTAATGATATGGAACGCTGGAGAATGAGGGTGCACACAGCTTATACTCAAGGTCTCTAGGGGTTTAATGCTCGAGATATGTACATAAGAGGGGGCCTTCAGACTGCCTTCATGACTTCTCGCTGTTTTATATGATTTTTCTCAAAATCTCTTACATTTTTTTTCTCATAAGTTTCATATAATCTACCCTTTCTAATTTTAGCATTTGGTAATTTGGTAAATAACCGTTTGGCAATTTATCCTCCCATCCAAAAAAGTAATACGTAGGTGTATCCATGGTCTTACTCTTTATGAAATACATATTTTAAGAGCTTCAGGCGTCCAAAATTATAGACTACTAGCTGTCCCCAACACCTAGTTGGTGGGGGCGCTTCGCCCCCCCCAAGCCCCCCCCCCCCCGCACGCGTAAGTCGTTACGCGCCATTGTAGTTCTGTCCCTGTGTCCCACCTGTGAATATAGAAAGATATATATATATATATATATATATATATACTAGCTGTTGGGGTGGCGCTTCGCGCCACCCCAACACCTAGTTGGTGGGGCGCTTCGCGCCCCCCCAAGCCCCCCCGCGCGCGTAAGTCGTTACGCGCCATATTAGTTACGCGCCATATTAGTTACGCGCCATTGTAGTTGTGTCCCTGTGTCCCACCTGTGAATATAGATAGATTTATATATGTGTTTCAAACTACGTAAAAATTGCGAATATACAACATTCTTGGCTTTCCCATTGTCTGTCCATATACAAAGCCGTATGTACTAATAATGACGTCATATGCAAACGCTCTTTTTACAAACAAACAAACATGCATACACACAACTCGTTTTTATATAGATAGATAGATAGATAGATACAATACAAATTAACTACGTAAAACTTGTGAATATACAACAGTCTTCGCTGTCCCATTGTCTGTGCGTATAAATAGATTGTCAGGTTTACCGACCCTCAAAGATGCAACATACAATTGTACATTGGTAAAGCAATCTGTATTAAGATCTATACCGCATTTTTCTAGTGATTGCCCTTGAAATTGTAAAAATTTATGATTCTCGCCTGAGAATGGTAGAAGGGACCCTGCTTTATGATAAATTTGCCCTTTTACTTTGAAAGTAGACATAAATTGATCTGGATTTTCGATTTGGGCTCCAAACGACGTCATTTGGAAACATGAGTTGTATTGTCTGATTTTTGACAAAAAACGCTTAGATTCTGACGTAGTTCCAGTAAGGAAAGTCTTCAATGGCTCTGGTGGTGCAGCCAATAGAGGAAGTTTAACTTTTCCTGAGGCGCAACACATTCCCATTGTTTCACCATTGAATTTCAAGGCCTTGCAATAGGGACAAATTTTAGACATTGTCCCGATTTGAACACATCTACTCAAGCTATAATCATCGACTGGGTTGTACCTGAATGCCAGGCGATAACTTTCAGATTGCTCTGATTCCTCGGCACGCTTTCTTTTCTTACTTTCTCTATCAGCAGCAAGCCTGTTTCCCTGCTGGTCTTTTGATTCCTCGGCACGCCTTCTTTTTTCACTTTCTCTTTTAGCAGCAAGTCTGCTTCTGCGTTGCTCTGGTAGTTCCTCGGCATGCTTTCTGTTCTTTCTTTCTCTATCAGCAGCAAGCCTGTTTCCCTGCTGGTCTTTTGATTCCTCGGCACGCCTTCTTTTTTCACTTTCTCTTTTAGCAGCAAGTCTGCTTCTGCGTTGCTCTGGTAGTTCCTCGGCATGCTTTCTGTTCTTTCTTTCTCTATCAGCCTCAAGCCTGTTTCCCTGCTGGTCTTTTGATTCCTCGGCACGCCTTCTTTTTTCCTCGGCACGCCTTCTTTTTTCACTTTCTCTTTTAGCAGCAAGTCTGCTTTCGCGTTGCTCTGGTAGTTCCTCGGCACGCTTTCTTTTCTGACTTTCTCTATCAGCAGCAAGTTTTTTGGCATAGACTCTTTGAGCATCTTCATCAGTCATTGTAAACTTAAACATTAATAGAATTCTACGCGAACATATGTCTTATATAACTTGAATGACGTCACCTTCAAAGCAAAAATGATGGCAACTAATTTCATGACGTCAGCCGAAACATGACGTCACCTGATCCACGATCCACAGATCCACAGACAACTTATTTTTATATATATAGATATATATATATATATATATATATATATATATATATATATATATATATATATATATATATATATATATATATATATATATATATATATATATATATATATGTTTTTAACTACGTAAAACTTGCGAATATACAACATTCTTCGATGTCCCATTGTCTGTGCATATAAATAGATTGTCAGGTTTACCGACTCTTGAACATGCAACATAAAATTGTCCATGGGAAAAACAATCCGTATTCAGATCTATACCTGATTATTCTAATGATTGACCTTGAGCTTTGTTGATGGTGATTACTAATCGAACATTCCCTGTGTCCCCGTCGTTATTTATATATCCCCCTGTGCCCCCCGCATCCCCCTTGTAGTTGTGTCCCTGCGTCCTGGTCGTCATTTATATTCCCAGTATCCCGGTCGTCATTTGTATCCCAGTGTCCCAGTCTGTAATTTCTCTTTGAGCGTCCCAGTCGTCATTTATATTCCCTGTGTCCCGGTCGTTATTTGTGTCCCGGTGTCCCGGTCTGTAATTTATCTTTGAGTGTCCCGGTCGTCATTTATATCTCCCGGTCGTTATTTGTGTCCCAGTGTCCCAGTCTGTAATTTCTCTCTGAGTGTCCCGGTCGTCATTTATATTCCCTGTGTCTCGGTTTTTAATTTTCTTTTTCTCCTTTATTTTTCAGTTTTTTTCCTTTTTTTATTTTTTTTTCTTTTTCATTTTTTAGTTTTTTTTTATTAGTTTTTGCTCTTTTCTTTTTAGTTTTTTTTGTAGTTTTTACCTTTTTTAGTTTTTTTGTAGTTTTTACCTTTTTTAGTTTTTTTTTCTTTTTTTGGTTTAGTTTTTTACCTTTTTTTTAGTTTTTTAGCTTTTTTAGTTTTTTAGGATTTCCTTTTTAGTTTTTTTGTAGTTTTTACCTTTTTTAGTTTTTTTTTCCTTTTTTTGTATTAATGCTAAAGCCAAGGTTCGAACCTGGAACCTCTCGGACCTGGAACATAACGCTTTACCAACTCAGCTACTTCGGCTTGAATACATTCGTTTTTGAATTGGGTATGATGTGTCCCGGTCGTCATTTATATTCCCTGTGTCCCGGTCGTCATTTGTGTCCCGGTGTCCCGGTCTGTAATTTCGTCAGTCGACAAACATGACGTCAGACGACAAACAACTTCATGACGACATACAGCTCAATCCTTATAATGACGTCAGTCGACAAACATGACGTCAATCGACACACAGACAAACAGCTTATTTTTATATATATAGATTAGCGATCTGTTAGCGATCCAAAATCAGAAACTTATTTTAAAATTAGCGACATATTTTAATATTTGTTACATATTAGCAAAATTAGCGACTATAAGCGATCCCAAATTATAGATCTGGTCAAATGACAGGCATAAAGAAGAAAACATTTGTATCATATACTAATTTTAACTATACTAATTTAATCTACTAATTATATTATAATTTAATAATTTAATTAATATATTATAATTTAACTAATTATAATTTGATATACTAATAGTAATATACTAATTTAATGATAATATTTGTATCATATATTTTGTTTCGTAAATACTGAAGGAAAAATAGTTTGCCTCCTTCCTCCAAAAATTGTAGTTCCCTTACTGTCTCCAAAAAGCAGAAACTCTTTAAAAATTCTAATTTGATCCCCTAGTCATGGGACAAAACAGGGTAGTTTGCCGAAATCAAATATCGCGTATAGCAGGTGGCACATGTCAAGTGTGGCTGAATTTTGTGGCGCGCACGGTACTCGGCAATGTACACCAGAGGGAACGCCTCATTACGTTCTGAAACTACGTACAAAATGGTCATGTCTTAATGAAACATATCAACAGTGTGCAACTGTTATATAATGAGATATAGCTGCTTGCTTATAGTTCATCAGACCGAAATCAGATCCTTTCTTGTTAGTATCCAAAAACTAATTTTGTCTGGTTGCTGCTAACCAGACAAAATATAGCATCAATTGATGGTCGATTGTAAAAATCAGCGGAAAAGTGAAAAACTAAAGCTAAGTTAAGTGTAAGTACCAAATAAAAATATTTCAAGTGAAAACACTGAAAAACTGGTATTTTTTCAAATTTAGAGGAGAATAGTAAAAAAATTATGGGCCAGTGAATCCCCTTGCTCCACAATTGGTGCCACTGAATTCCATCCCTCTGGAAAAAAGAATATCACTACGGACTCGTTTAAAATTTATCAGAATATTTACCAAATATTCTGATATTTACCAAATATCAGTTAGGTCGTTGATATCCACAGTCTCAAGGTAAAATATCACGACGAAAAATTTGGCCATCAAGATGAGGTGGAGGGATCCCATGGTCCGGACTTTCTGGCCCAGCACATGATCTAATTGACATTTCTTACAATTTTTTTGGATCCTCAGCCTTTACTAAAGCACAATTTATAAGGGAAGAAAGCAGGAAAGAAATATGTAGTTGCTAAAATCTCGCAAACCTTTTTGGGTTGCGAAAAAACTGGTCCCCGAGGCTTAGTCACTTGTTGGCCCTTATTAGCTTATGCGTTAAATTCGTCATTTTGTTTATTGTACAAGATTCAACCAAACCCAAAGGGGGTCTGACAGTCATCAATTGCACCCTTATTTACATGTTGTTGTAAAAAGGAAATGTGGGACCCTTGTGTAGAAAGTTCCCCACTTACCACCCTTGGAAATATGAGAAGATCCGCAATTTAATTATCTTTCTAAGAATCATAATTGGACTTCTCATTTTTCTTCAAAGGAAGCTTCTTTTTCCTGGCGCCGGGTTTTTTTCTAATTCGTAAAATTTGAACAAAAATTTGGCAAAAGGCAATAATTTGGACACAGTTTAATTTTTAGTTTCTGGTGGGCTATTCGCAATGATATTTTTCGGGTATTTGGTATTCTTACTTTTGTTTACTACATCCGTGTATTGCCCAATGTCCAATCCCTTTTCCAAAGTCTTGGTTTGTAATTCTGTTCATTTACATTCTCTTCTCTCAAAGGGGGAGACCCAGTTAAAAAGTTTTAAAGAGTGTATAGAATCAGATTATTTTTGCTGAGTTTTTCTGTTTTGAGAAGAAAATGCACGAAGCAGTGTAGATTCATTGTTTCAGATAATGAATTGTTTTTATATTTCGTTTAAAATTTAATTTTTTACTATTATATCAGTTCCAGAACAGCGAATAATAGAAACTATAAGCAATTTATATTACTTGTAATTGCAAAAAGGAACACAATGTTAACGCCCTTTATGTATTATAAGCATTGTAGGGGCTAATTTTATTGCTATTTTCTATTCTAGACTGAAGTTGATAACAAATAAATAGTGATCATCAATTGAGATGGAGTTCTAAACCATATCGAGTGTCTTGAGTGCCACCAGAAAATTTCCTAGGGGTGGGAAGCGCTACCGGGAGTTGTGTTTTTTTTTTACCAAGATTTAAACAAGAAAATTTCTAATTTTCTTTTAATATACATTTTTTTTTTTTTTTTTTTTTTTTTTTTTTTTTTTTTTTTTTTTTTTTTTTTTTTTTTTTTTTTTTGGTTTCACCTGGGGAATTATCGCTAACCCTGGCCACTCTGCTGGCGCGCATGCACTTTGTAATTTCCAGAAAAGGTTTTGACGAAACCGGAATGCAGTGGACACTTTTTTCCTTGGGGGGGGGGCAACTACCCTCCCAAGATGTATTCCTCTGGATTTTGAGAAAAAATGTTTTTTTTTGTGTCGAAAAATTAGAAAACAGAAAAATTACCCACCTCCCTCCTTATATTCTGAGAAATAACTGTTGCGTATCTTCATTAATAAAAGAAGAAAAATCTTGCCCCAATTGCTCAAAAGTATATCTGAGCTCTTAATGCTAATTAGACAAATGGGTTTGAAGATTTAATAGATTTTTAAAGGTACATTTTAAGGTACTTTTATTTGTTCGGGTAGCTTTTCCCGAATGGCTTGGCTGTTTGTTACTTACGCTGCGTTCAATAGTGGCTTGTTTTTTGTTTATTAAGGAATTAAAAATTTTTGGTTTCTTTGTCATTCTGTTCTTTTACGGATCTAGGGAGGTAGTTTCCACTTCTTCTACCCCCTATTGACACGTATATTCTGCAGGCACGTATATTTCGCTCTATTTTAAAAGAGTGGATGAAATTCTGTAAGAGCTGAAAACAGAAAACAATTAAACCATATGATAAGCATTGGAAATTATTGTGAAAACCGAAAATATTGTTTAATTTTTTTTTTATGATAGACTGCGATCTTCTGTGAATCAGTGTACTTGATGCGATCATGAACACCGCTGGATAAGCAATGTAGCCCTTTGGTGATTAAGTTTATTGGTTTAATTAGTTCTTGGAAAGTATGTGTAAGGAATAGGACAAAAGAAGGCCTGTATGAATTGTATTTTCTGGTTATTTTCTTGTTACTTGTTAGTTATCCCAACCACTCCCAATTTCTTGATCTGAGTAAAACTGGATTCTCTATCTGCATTCGGAGATAATTGGCTTAGTTTCAGTAAGATAAACTACTATACAGATAAATTTTAATTAAATATTTAATATATAGGGTTGGTTAGATTAGGTTAGTATTTAATATAATGCGTTTTAGGAGGCCTGTTTTCCATAATTCTCTGTTTTAATTTCCATAATTTTGCCTCTAAAGTATTATATTTTTGTCATATTTTGGTATATTTCATTATGATTAACCTGACTTCACTTCTTGAGTGTGTTCGGGATAACTAAGAAGTACCCTTTTCTTTAATTGTTAAAAGTGGCTTTGTATGCTAATATCTCGATCGTTTTTTTTAGCTGCTGGCTTAGCTCTCCATGCTGATTATGCAATGCAAGCTCTAGGGCAAAGAGCACTAACAGACCTACATGCTTCATCCTCCCTCTTCGGCTCTCTCGAAGTCCCCTTTTTAGACGGTAAGTCTTATTCATGTCTATTTTCTATCTTAATTCTATTTTCTATACTCTTCTATTTCGTTTGTTGCTTGACAATGCGGTTGCTAAATCCACATATGAATTGGCGAAGCTGAATTTGCTTTGCTCATTCAGTATTGAAACTTGACTTCGATTAATAATCCGACAACCAGAAAGCCACAAACTAGTTTGACTTCTGCCAAAGATTGTTGATTATCGATTGTCAGATTGTCAAGAAAATTATAAGCGTAGGCAGAGGTACTTTCGTTATTATGATCAGGATTGCCATCACGGTCCTAAAATTGCCCTGAAAAATTTGGGTGTTCGCTCCTAAAATTTGGGTGTTACACAGTGATTGTGGGGGCTAAAGTAAAAAAATGACTGTAATAGTGATAAAATAGCAGTTTCGTGCTACAAGTGGCAACCCTGACTATGATGCATCGATGAATTTCTTTGCTAATATTATGAAATACGAAGAACTCGAACAATATAAAAAAATAAACACAGAAAAATGCACGAAAAGAAACACTATGAATTTAAACGAGTTTCGCAAGTTCATCTTGTTTGAAAGCAAGAGCTGGCAATCACGTTAGAAAAACTAACAGTGTTTCATAAGTTCCTTTTTACACCTGCGAGGAAATATCCTGTTTATAAACTTGGAAAATAGAGTCTTGTAGACTATGATACCAGTGTTTCCTAATTTCCGTGCCAAAAACTATTTTGTTAAGTGACAGGAAGCCAAAGCGCGTTATGAGATAATCATAATCATGCATTCAGAATATTTCAAAGCAGTATGGATTCACAGAAATGTGGGAGGGGTGTGTAGTTTTCAAAATTTATGGGGATAGTTTTGTTGTTTTTCAATTCTTTTAGTGTAAACACCGAAAATGCAATTCCTTTTTTAAATTCCTATGAAAGGTGTTTGTCGAAATCTAGGGGTAGAGGAAAATCCCCCCTCCCTCTAGTTTAGAAACCTAATTCACGTAAAGCTCGTGTTAGAATATTACTAGTCCAAATGACGAAAATCACTGTGTCGATGTATTTGTATTGGCCTAATTTTACCATTTTTTTTTTAATTCAACCAATTTTTCCATATATTTTCACCCATTTAAAATTTTTTGTAAATTTCATTAAGTAAATTCAATTTTTATCAAATCGGCCTGGCAGCACTATATCGGAAATGTTATCCGTTGAGATTTTAGGGCTTTGTCATCATAAAGAAATAAGTTTTTCTTCGGCTTACTAATCACGCTGAATAACACGACAGTCACGAATTGTATTTATTTCCTGCAATTCCTTACATTGCTAGATTAGATTTGGCATTTGACTACACTAGAAAAAAGGAGCCCATTATACTTTAGCTTAGCTACTTCTTTTTTTTATTAGTTGTCTCAATTTTTTAAATCATACAATGTTCCGTCGCCCAGCTCTTTATTTTTTTGTAGCGCTAATTTCAGTTATTTACTAATAAATATAAATATTTTCTGAGACAGCAATGGCTAAAGGTCCATTCACAATGAGATTTTTCATTGGATTTTCTGATAGGCACTAGATATAAGAAAATTTTATAAAAAGTCTGATTCGCTCAGTTTAGCGCTTGCTAAATCTTGGTAGCATAAAATTCCATTGTGAATGGGCGTATCAAAACGACAATATGTCACATAAAACGAAACCACATACATATTTAGTATTTGCTTTTATGGTGTGTTTTTTTTATGTTGTCGTGTGGACTTTTATCTGAACTTTTTTTTATTCTTAATTGTACACCAAGAGTGGTTGACTGGGAGCCACGACCGAAGTATTTGCATTGATCTGTCTTTTTTCCTTGGTTCAAATTTTCCTCGTTTATTATTCTTTGTTACATTTTCTCGTTTTGTTACTAACTATTAATTTCCTTGCTGTCTTTTTTCTATTTTTTCTCCCCTTTAGATTTTATACTTGTCTTTTAATCTATTTCTGTTTTATTTCACACTTGTGGCTAATAAATGAACCTAGTCTAGTATCTTTAACAAGCAAATGAAGTCAGTTGCTGTAGAACTTTTAGTTGAAATTTCCTTGCCATGTCCATTCAAGTCACATTTTTACCAGGATACTTTACGATACTTACGATACTTTACGATACGATACTTTATTAATAAACACAATTATAACTCTTTAAATTACACATCTACCGCACTGATTGAAAAACATACGATTTTGTTGGCGTGCAGTAGTAGAAATTAACCATTTTCTAAACACACACACACACACACAAGAAAAAAAAAACAGGGGGAAGATTTTTGGACTAATCTTGGAGAGTGATGGCATTTGATGTTAAATATTGAAATCTATTCTGAAGTTGTGGATATATTTTCTGGCTTTTCAGCTGAAACAAAAGAAACGTTTTTAAAAGGAAGTCACTTTAAGAACATATCTCTTGCTTCTATAGTTAGTAGCCGTATTAACATCGTAGTATAATTAAGTGGTCATGGTTATGAACCATTAAGATAGTTTGCTTTGAGCCATAAGATAGCTGCCTGTTCTAGGCATTTTTACAGGAGTTTAGTATCATTGAGACTAGGGGGGAAACCTGAAATTTTATCTAGCATGAATTGTAGGCTAATTCAGATAATCCAGGACAATCGCTGTCAATCTTGATGTTTTTAGGGGTGGGGTCTATGATTCCACCCTGTGTATATGCCTGTCTCTTGTTAATACTTAGGAATAAAAAATAATCAAATTCCACTTTTAACAGGATCAAGATTGGCCAGCCCACGACCAGCTCAAATCCGCCAAAGTAGGAAGCGAGCCCTTTCGAATTCACCCTACTCTGATTCCCTTGATCTTGGTTCTATGATCCGATTTTCTCCGAACTCATTAGTTTCATTTATGAATGGCTCCAGGTCCTCAAGTACTTCAGGTTCTTATGGACACCTTTCAGCAGGTAAGACTCGAATTACATCCTAAATCTAACATAGCCAGATTCAGTGATGTTGAGAAAAACTCGAACTACTTTAAAGTTAAGAGAACAATTCGACTCTTAAGTTTAAAATTTTATCATGGGGTTTAGCTATTGAAATTCGCGCGTCACACAATGGTCTTGTTAATAAGTTGTTTTGATTTTGGTATTTTCAAATTATATTCAATCTTTAGCTTGCGTTTTGAAGACTATTTAATGTTTCTTCTGTAAATTTTCTGTAAATTTTCTTCTGTAAATTTTCACCATGGATGATTTGGTGCAATCATATTTTGTCTATCAAACTGTTCGTAGTGACGAACTGTAACTAATGAGCAATGCGGCTCAATGGTAACCGAAACTCTGAGAAACAGAGTCTTGATAACACTAGATATACCAAAGAATCGGATTTTGATTCTTATTCAAAATATGTGAATTTCATCAAATTTAATAGTATCCATCAAAAGTTACAAGCCTGAAAAAATTTGCCCAATTTATGAAAGGGGGGGGGGTACCCCAAAACATAAAATGACCCTAATGAAAGTCACTGCATCATAGTCAACATTCCAGAGAACTGTAGAGTTTTCAAGCTCCTGTGTACAAAATTTTCAAGTTTTCAACTTAAAGTTTTCAAGTTTCAAACTTTTTGAAAAAGTTTTCAAGCTCCTGTGTACAAAATGTGGGATTTTACATTTTTTTTTTGTCAGAAGAATGATCACGGATGCGTGTTTATTTGTTTGTTGTTCCCCCCGGGAATGAGCATATCGAACCAGTAATCGTAGACGATCGGGAGAGGGCCCATTTGACCTTAAATTCAGAGCTCTAGTGTCCTTTTTAAGTGACCAAAAATATTTGTTGGCATCTAGAGCCATTTCATTCAGCATAGTCGAAAAATGTAATAACTATGCCATTGAGGATGACTTAACTTCCCACAGTTCGCGGGGGATGGGTTGGAAGTTATGAACTTTGCCTATTATTTACATATACTGTTGATTATTGGGACGTATACAGATGTTTTCAGGGAGGAATTTCCCATGAAGGGAGAGCCGTTTTCAGTGGGGAATTTCCCAACATTATTTAAAAAGTGCTCTGAAATTCAATAAAAAACAACTTTTTTCAATTGAAAGTAAGGAGTAGCATTAAAACTTAAAACGAACAGAAATTATTATGTTTATGAGGGGGTCGCCCTCTCGTCAATACCTCGGTCTTTACTCTAAAGTTTTTTTTTAATACATATTAAAGATCTATTAATTCTATTTAAACGGGCTTTGTGATTCAGGAGTCACTCTTAATGAATTGGGACAAAATTCGAACTTCAGCGTAAGTAATGAGGTCTTGACGGGGGAGCGACACTACCCATATGCTTAATAATTTTTGTTCATTTGAAGTTTTAATGTTGCTCCTTACTTTCAATTGAAAAAAAAGCCTTTTTTTTATTTATTTCTAAAAAAGCTGCAATTTGAGTTTGAAACTTTAAATTTTCAAAAGTTACTTTCGAGATTAGAAAATTCTTGAAGTCAATTCAAAATGAATTCTCTTTTGTACAATTTATTTTCACAATCAATGGACTAGTTTTTGCAAAAGAATACTATTGCAAAATTACAAAAATGCTGTCGAATTCTTTGTTATGACGAGTCTAATCATACCTAAGAATCCCAATTTTCTAAGTACTTTTCTTTTTGTTGTTTTTAAATTATGAAGTTTAAAGGCAGTATCGCATTCTTGTCAGTGTTGCAAAGTTAAACAGTGAAAATAAGTAAGGAAAAGTACTTGGTTAAATTAGTTAAGTTATTCGTCCGTAAAAATTCAAACATTGTCAACCTGTTGTAGATTTCCAAAGACAACTACACCTTGAAAGGAAAGCTTTTTAAGATGTTTTGTGCCATATCTTCTTAGCTACTTTCCCCCCTAATTTTTCACCCACTTTTTTTTAATTTAATTTACCGCCTGCTACTACAAAAAACTACAAACTGTATATGGAGGTCTTTTCCATTAAAAATTAAATAATCAATATTTCCTAGTTATTTTTATATATATATATATATATATATATATATATATATATATATATATATATATATATATATATATATATATATATATATATATATATATATATATATATATATATATATATATATATATATATATATATATATATATTAAATATATATATTTAATATATATATATATATTAAATATATATATTTAATATATATATATATTAAATATGTATAAATATTACATTATAAATATAAATATAATATTATAAATTTATATATTAAATATATATATATATATATATATATATATATATATATATATATATATATATATATATATATATATATATAATATATATATATGCCTAATTTATTTTTATCCACAATTGTGACTATTATATGGCACGGGCTTTTATCTTATGCGCTCTGAAAGCACAAAGGACAGTGAAAATAAAGTCTGATTGTTTAAACTGGTTAAGTGAAAACGTAGACAACCAAATATCTTTAATAATTAGGAACACAATTTTTAACATATGGAGATACCTCCATATGCGGTAATGTAGTTTTAGTAATAGCAGGGCAATAAATAAAAAGAAAAAGAAACAATGTTGAATCGTCAGCAAAAAAAAAAAAAAATAGGTTAACAGCCTAGGAAGGCAGAGCTTTCCTTTGAACCTGTAGTTGTCTTCGATAATCAACAAAACAATGTTTAATGAAATATACCTCCACATGCAGTAATGCAGTTTTAGTATTTGCTGGGCAGTAAATAAAAAAAAATTGATGTCGAATAATCCACCGGTGGATCCAGGGGCAGAGGGGTGGGGTGCCTGCCCGCTCCAGATTTTTTGGTTCCCTCTTTCACAGTTTTTTTTCTTTTTCCTCTCTTTTTTTGAATAAATTTGTCAATTTGGTTAATTTTTGAAATCTTTGTCAAATCCCCCCCCAAGATTTTTCTCATTGGCGCCCATGTCAAATACCCCCCCAGTTAAGATTTTGCTCTCGATCAGCCCCTGGAATAATCAGCAAAACTTATGACACGAAACAGCTTGTGAAGGCGTAGCTTTCTTTTGAACCTGTAAGTGACTTGGATAATCAGTAAATTGTATTTTTTTTTTACGGTCAAAAAGTGTTGTCAATCTGATCTGATAAGTTTTGCTTACTAATTTTAAAACAACCGAAAGAAAAATTTTGGTGTGTCGCGGTTTTCAAGTTTGAACACCCCTAAGATGGATCCAGGGGTCAAACAACGTTATTATTTGGTGCCATTGGTACTTTCAGTATAATAATAAAAAAAGAGCTACAACATTTCTTATTCTATGTTTATGTCCCTTGCCTTGGGGTTTCTCAAAATATTTTATTTGACAGGGTAGGTAATGATGAAGTCGCGAATAAGATAGGGTATCAAGGAAGAACCGACAGGATAAACAGACCATTTATTCTTTATACTCTCTTTGTACCTTTTAACATTTGTGAAATACTAGTGAACTTTTTAAAAAGCTAACTCATAGAAATTATCGTAAAAAAATATATATATATATATATCATCAAATATATCAAGGAAAAACCGACAGGATAAACAGACCATTTATTCTTTATACTCTCTTTGTACCTTTTAACATTTGTGAAATACTAGTGAACTTTTTAAAAAGCTAACTCATAGAAATTATCGTTAAAAAATAAATATAGAAATAAGTCTAAAACTGACTGATTCCGTCAGCTTAGCAGTCCACCTTTAGTCATTGCGCATGAATATTCACCACGGCAAAATGGTAACGGCAGTCAAGCACATAAAAACTTTAAAAGGGAAGGTTGACAAAAAAAAAGCATTCATCATTAAACATCCAGTAAAAAAAAGGAGTAAAACCGAAGTTTGGTCTGTTTTTTAAAGGTTTGGTGTTTAGTTACATCTTAGCTAAAATAAAATTTGACTAAACTATCTTGAAACTAAATATACAGCCAGACAAGAATAGCGAAAGAAAAAAGAAGGTCGCTGTTATCTATATGTTAAAAAGGGGATATACCTTCATTTTTTTTTGTATTTTCTGTAAGAAAAAGAACGGGAAATGAACCAGAGATGCCAATCAGGAGGTAGGTGGGGAATCGCCTATATTTTGAAACGTCTCTTTTCGGGGCTTTCATTGCAAAAAATCGAAAGAAACTGTTCCCCTCTACATTTTGAAAAATACTTTTTATTTTGTATCTTCATTGAAAAATGGAAAAAAGTCTTGCCCCTTCCCCTACGATTCTGAAAAATTCCCACTCCTGAAACGAAAATCAATCATCTGATCAGTTTTTAAGGGGCATGATTTGTCCTATCCAGACAAATTCACAGGATTGAGTTATCAATCCTGTGAATTATGGACCGTTTAGATAAAAACACAGTTTGAAACGATCTCCACACATTCTATTCATATTTAGAGCCTATTAATAACAAATCTTGGATTCGAATAAGTTGAAATATTGGGCAGTATCAAGGAGAGGGGGAGTAAACAAAATCTCAATCGATTGAAGTGATTCACTTCGATCGATTGAATTGCCCTGTTTTGTGGTCAAATTATAAATTTTAATTATTGTATTACTCAAATATTAGATATAATTTACTTTATTTTAAGGAGCATTGAGTCCAGCGCTCGGGGTACCTCCACTTCCTCCTACTCACTTACAGCAGTTACAAGCACACTTGATGAGAAGTGGTAGCTTAGGGAACATCGGAACCCCGTCTTCGCCCTACTTGCCTCCATACTTACATCCTCAGTCAACTCTTGCTATGCAACATCAGCAGAATTTGTTCCAGCTCGGAGGAATGCATCAACATTGCTTAACGAATTTGGGTGGTATTAAGCAAGAGGTAAGAAGTTCTAGTGTCCTTTCTTCCCTTTTACGTTTGCAGTTTTTATTTTTTATTATTATATATAAAATTTCTATGATTTCAATCTTCTACTCTTCAGTTCCCTTTTTTTCAGGTAATCATGTAAATGAAAAAATTGCGGACCTTTACACTCAATATCCCCAAATGGATTTTCTCCCAAATATCCGGAATTTTTTTTGAATAATTGGGAAACAATAAAGAGTATGCAAGTATAAATACATAAGTATTAAGTATTTAAATGAATAAGAGGAACAATTTCAATATTAGATTTGACGATTCGGGAAGAAAAATATGCAAGGCCGTTTCCAGGGGAGGGTAGGGTTTTTGACCCTTCCCCCCCACCGAAATGTTTGTCCGGCTGGAAAACACGTAAAAAGTGCATATAAACAAATTTTATTTGAGTTTTTAAGCTTTTTTTTAACCTCCCCCGAAAAAATATCCCCCCGCAGAAATATCCTGAATACGGCCCTGACTGTATATATATGCTACCCTTCACCCCTTTCTTCAAGATTTTCTTGATTGGTTTTGCCCCTCCTCTTTCCTTGGCGGTTAGACGTTCTGAATCATAAGTAGCAATAAGTAGGGAAGATAGTATTTAAAAATCAGAAAAAAAAAATCAAATAACTGTTACCTAAATTATCTATTTAGATACTTGCATTGTATTTCAGTTACTTATCTTACGCATTTATATCAAATGTAGCATAGTAAGGAACTATAAGTAATGAGTCAATAGAAAAAAGCTCTAGAAAACAAAATTTTGATTACAACATATATAAAAAAATCAACTTTTTTTTTACTCTGATATCATCAGACTCCGAATATCATCAGTTCAAACAATCAGCCAATCAGTTCGAACCTACCACAAGGTGTTTACACACCTTTTCAATAGCTTCAGAAGCCGTATGCTGGTGTCACGTGTCTAAGTACCGCTTTCCTAAACGTTTTTGAAGGTGTTTTTTATTAAACGTTTTTTGAATGCATTTTTGAATTAAACATTTTTGAAAGCAACAGATATAGCCAGTTGGTATTCAAAATTTTTTTATTTACATATTTTCTTTCAAAATTACTGAGCTGATCATTTGATTTTAAAGCAAATATTTTAAAATTGAACCTTCATACTCGAAACATTAGTTTAAAAAAGTTGAAATTCTTAGAAGTTGATTTCCTCACGTCCTAGTGTATCGATTCTTGCATGAGAAATAAGGAAGGTCAAACTTACTATAAAGAAAGTCAGATGGCAAGTTTCACCAAGTTTAGTCTTACTCATCAAAAATTACGAGCCTGAGAAAATTTACCTTATTTTAGGAAATAGGGGGAAAACCCCCATAAAAGTCATAGAATCTTAACGAAAATCACACCACCAGATTCAGCTTATCAGAGATCCCTATTGTAGAAGTTTTAAGCTCCTATCTACAAAAATATGGAACTCTATATTTTTTGCCAGAAGGCCGATGTTTATTTTTTATTTTTTTTTATTTTTTTCAGGGGTGGTCGAATCGACCCAGTGGTCCTAGAATGTTGCGAGAGGGCTCATTCTAACGGAAATGAAAAGTTCTAGTGCCCTTTTTAAGTGGCTCAAAAAAATTGGAGGGCACCTAGGTCCCCTCCCACGCTAATTATTTTCCGAAAATCACCGTATCAAAATTCTGAGATAGTCATTTTATTCAGCATAGTCGAAAAACCTTATAACTATGTCTTTGGAAATGACTTATTCCCCCACAGTCCCCGTGGGAGGGGCCACAAGTTACAAACTCTGACCAGTACTTACATGTAGTAATGGTTACTGGGAAGTGTAAAGACGTTTTCAGGGGGATTTTTTGCTGGGGGGAGGGGTTGAGAAGAGGGGGATATGTTGGTGAACTTTCCATGGAGGAATTTTTCATGGGGGAAGAAAATTTCCATGAAGTGAGCGCAGGATTTTCTAACATTATTAAAAAAAAAACAACGAAAAAATAAATATGAAAAGTTTTTTCAACTGAAAGTAAGGAGCAGCTTTAAAACTTAAAACAAACATAAATTATTACGCATATGAGGGGTTCACTTCCTCCTAATACCTCGCTCTTTGCGCTAAAGTATTTTAGTAATTTCAACTATTTATTCTAAGGCCTTTGTGATTCAGGGGTCATTCATAAGGAATTGGGACAAAATTTTAACTGTTTTAAAAAGTAGAGTTGAGAGAAAGAGTCAAATTTTAGCATAAAGAGCCGGGCGTTGATGAGGGAGCAGCCCCTTTCATATACGAAGTAATTTCTGTTCGTTTTTAGTTTTAAAGGTGCTCCTTACTTTCAGTTAAAAAAAATTGTTTTTTTATTTGATTATTTAAAGTGACGTCCAGCATGACAAGTGAAAAAAAAAATCCTACCGGCGACTGAACTTTTACAGATAGCGCTGAAAATGCCGGATAAATTCAACGAATTAATTTTGATTCAACTCTAATAAAAATCAAAAGCTAATAGAAATCTAATAGTTTGAAATAACTAAGTTAATTAGCCTAGGAATGTAAAAGCTAAATACTTACGTCTGAAAAATTTGTCTAAAGTTATTGAAGTATGCTGATTTTGAAAAAAATATGACCTTTATTTAATTTTGTAAGGTAGTTTAAAATATTAAACAAGTTTGATAAGTTATCACGAGAACCGTGTCCATGCTTTGACACAATTTTACCAATTTAAGTTGTAAAAAAAAAGATTGGTATTTTTTAATTTTTTTCTACTTTTAATGCTATATTTACACAAATTTGCAAGACAAAAAAAAAAACAAAGAAACAAAAAAAAAACTATATTTAAGAATAGAAATTTTGTACTGAAATAAAAAAATAATTAACTTTGAATTCAAAAGAATATAAGAAAATGGTGGATTAACATATTCTAAGTTAAACTAAGTTGGGTTGAAACATGTTATTAAGTTAAAATGAAATAACTAGCTTTGTTTTAGTTATGTTTTAATTAGCTATCAAAATTCGTTGGATTGACAAATTCCAAACAAATTTACGAGGATTTGCTAAAAGAAAATTAAATTGAACAATTTAGGGTTAAAATATATGTTAAAAAATTAAAAAATAGGTTCTAAACACATTTAGACGCATATGTTAAAGCAAATAAAAAAAAAATATAATGAACAATTTTGGGTTGAAGTATGTATTTAAAAAGAAGAAGCTTTTTTAATGGCAAGAATATAAAAAATATTGGATTGATATATTTCAAGCTATTTTCCTTTGTCGGATCAACCTAATCTCATATATTAGTTCTAGACATATACTAATCGATTGATACAGGCAGTACTTTTCAATGTACCTTGTCATATTAATGATAAAATACCCAGATCGCTAAAATAATTCGATTCTCTTAAAATTGTGAGTGATGAGTACGTATGTATAAAACGTAACACATTTGTGGGTGGGAGGTATAGGGGTAAGGGCCCAGCCGCCTTCTGGGCCCCACATCAAAGTTCTGTAATATAAATTTCCTGTATTGTATCATTTTCTTTAAAATAAAGATTAGCGATCTGATAAAATGCAATTTATACGCGAAATAACATGAGATTTTGAAGAGGAGTGGCACCCCTTCCCCTCCTCCTTTCTGGTATGCAGGACAAGAATGAAAAGGTACGATGCTCGATTGAATCTTTTTTTTATTTATTTATTTTTTTTTTTTATTTTTTTTTTTCTGAATCTTTTTTTTTTTTTTTATTCTTTTTTAACTCTTTATATTAAATATTTAAATGGAATTTACATGCATAATAGTTTAAGTACATAAACTAGCTTAAGTGCGTAGTGTAACATCTCTAATATAGGACTATCTCGATTATATTAAATAAATTTGATATGGACTTTTACAGGTATCAGTTTTCCATATTATAAAGCACATCTATATATATATAAAAATAAGTTGTTTGTCTGTCTGTCCGCATATGATGTCTGAATTATTTCATCATATACCAATTCAAAAACGAATGTATTCAAGCCGAAGTAGCTGAGTTGGTAAAGCGTTATGTTCCAGGTTCTAGGTCCGAGAGGTTCCAGGTTCGAACCTTGGCTTTAGCATTAATACAAAAGAAGAAAAAAAAACTAAAAAAGGTAAAAACTACAAAAAGAAAATACTAAAAAAACTGAAAAAGCTAAAAAACTAAAAAAGCTAAAAAACTAAAAAAAAAAAATTAAAAAAAAGGTAAAAAACTAAAAAAGAAAAAAAAACTAAAAAAAGGTAAAAACTACAAAAAAATAAATAAAAAAAAAACAATAAAAAAACTAAAAAAACTAAAAACCGAAAAATAAAAAAAAATGAAAAAAAGGAAAACACTGAAAAATAAAGGAGAAAAAGAAAACTAAAAAAAAATAAAAATAAAAAACTAAAAAAGGTAAAAACTACAAAAAAAAACTAAAAAGAAAGAAGAAAAAAACTAAAAAAGCTAAAAAAAAGGTAAAAACCAAAAAAAAAAAACTAAAAGGAAAAAAAAGGAAAAAAAAACTAAAAACTAAAAAGAAAATACTAAAAAACTAAAAAAGCTAAAAAACTAAAAAAAGGTAAAAAACTAAAAAAGAAAAAAAAAACTAAAAAAAACTAAAAAAGGTAAAAACAAAAAAAAACTAAAAACTAAAAAAACTAAAAACTGAAAAATAAAAAAAATAAAAAAAGGAAAATAAAACTAAAAAAGGTAAAAACTAAAAACTAAAATGACGTCATTATAAGGATTGAGCTGTATGTCGTCATGAAGTTGTTTGTCGACTGACGAAATTACAGACTGGGACACAAATGACGACCGGGACACAGGGAATATAAATGACGACCGGGACACTCAAAGAGATATTACAGACTGGGACACCGGGACACAAATAACGACCGGGACACAGGGAATATAAATGACGACTGGGACACAGGGACACAACTACAACGGGGACGCCGGGGGGGACAGGGGGGATATATAACTGACGATGGGGACACAGGGAATGTTTGATTAGCAATCACCATCAACAAAGCTCAAGGGCAATCATTAGAATAATGAGGTATAGATCTGAATACGGATTGTTTTTCCCATGGACAATTATATGTTGCATATTCAAGAGTCGGCAAACCTGACAATCTATTTATATGTACAGACAATGGGACAGCGAAGAATGTTGTATATTCGCAAGTTTTATGTAGTCAAAAACATACATATATATCTATCTATATTCACAGGTGGGACACAACTACAATGGCGCGTAACTAATATGGCGCGTAACGACTTACGCGCGCGGAGGGGCTTGCCACCAACTAGATGTTGGGGTGGCGCGAAGCGCCACCCCAATAGCTAGTATTATATAATAATAAATACATTAATAAATCTCATCCAGTAATGCAAACTTAAAATAAATGTATTCTTGAGTATTTGAATAACTCACAATTTATCTCTTATCGTCAAAAACAATTCACTTTAAATTTTAAAATATCTTTTTTTGTTCATTTTGATGGTAACGTAGGGTCTGATTGCGCCCAATCACCTTTTATCTGGCCCTTCTTATATGCCTCGTTTAATTATTCGTTTACGAACATTGTCGAGGGTCTGCTTAACATCAGAGCGGTTGTTAATTTACATTCATTCTACTTTCTTCAATACGTTGACTAAATATATAATAGTTGCAACCTTTAATTAGTTTTTTTATGCTTTAAATGCCAAATTAAGTCATTAATCCAGCAACATCTTTGTCGGTTCCTTAAATAGAATTTAGCCGAAATTAAGCTTTCATACCTCTGTCTATAAAATGTAGATGAGTGACTTAAATATTAATTAAAATCTTAATATCGTATTGTTCTTCTTAAAACAGTGAGAGGTTGGGATTTTTTATGTAAAAACTTAGATTAACTCCTTTATATGTGAATTCTTTACCGTGGGGTAATGGTTGGTAGTAAAACTCAAGATTTTGTTTGCAGACATAATGTTTTAAGGCTAATAAAATAGTAAACAAAAGAATTGACAGATATTTTGCACCACTGCTTTGTAATTGATGTTCAGCGTGGCTCAGAAGAAAAAATTGAGGAATTTTGGATGAGGCCAGGAAAGGAGAATATTTTACATGAAATAAAAGTTAAGCTATAAATACAATATCCAGCTTCGCTGAGAATTTTTCTAGCAACGAATTATCGGCTTAGGTCCAATGTGTGTTTTGGCTCGTCTGACAGTATAGGCGTGGAGCACACGGCTAAATTAATTGAAATAGTAAACAAATTAATAACAGATAGTTAGGACAAATGCATTAGCCAAAAACGTTCCGATGTTTGCTGTCGAACTAAGGAGAAAAACTAGAAAAAAAGCAAGAATCATGTGAATAAAAGGAAAAAAATAGGTTGTTTAGAGCACATTAAAAGCTATTGCAAAAACCTCGACGTTCGGGGACGTGGTACTGGTCTGAAAGACCCTTCTCCGCCCTGTTACGCTGACTTGCTGTGAGCTACCACGATCAATGGTAATTTCCAAGTTGTAATCTAATTATTTAAGCTAATCAATTGCAATGCTCAAATTTGGACAGTCAAGACTAGTGGAATTCTAATGGGACACTGAAAGCTTCCTCTCTTTCACGCACTTGAAGTGGGAGGGGTCTTCCCTGATAGAGTGAGTAAAACTAATCATTTGGCTAGGAGAAGAATTATCAGTTGTCATTCGTACCTGAGTTATTGTTCCTGCATGAATTGTTATCTTGCTTCAGTCAAATTAACTCATTTAAAGTCAAAGTTAATTTCCATTTTGTTAATGAAGGCTGATAATGATAAACCGTTTGAGCTACATGTTGTTAACACTTAAGTAGTTTTGCGTCAAGCACACCTTTTTTTGTGAGGAGAGTTATCAGGGCTGGTCCTAATATAATAGAACATGACCTGGGCTGCCGCGCATGGAGGAGGTTCTTTGCTGTCATCATCAACGTCAATGTTTTTACAGGTTTTTATCTCGTTTCCTCTACAATCAAAAATATTGTTTGAAATTTTTCGGATTTTTGAACTTGTCCTCCCTCTTCCATGTCAGCTCTACGGTGTAATATTGCGTTTTTAATAGATATGGGAGTGGCGAAATACATTTTTTCTAGCTTCGCCTCAGAAAATGATTCCATCGGGATTTACGACATCAGTAATATCCAGTTCGTATTCCGAGGGCTGTGTGTGCCATAAGATTTTTCTGGTGTGGCCCACCAAGCCCAAAAGGTTCAGCAATGATAATCCATGGTTAATTAGGATTGTTTAACAACATTTTTTTTTCTCGGTTATGGCTTTTTGGTCATCAATCTGGGGCCAAACGAAAAGTAAATTGTTCCCGCATGGGCTGGGGAGGGGCTTAAAGCATGAGCGTTTCCAGGATTTTTTTTCGGTGGGGGGGGGGGGGTCTAAAAAACTCAAAAGTGCGCAGAAAATTTTTACGTTTTTACGAATTAGACAGACATTTCGGGGGAGGAGGAGGGTTAAACCCCCTGCCTCTCCTCTAGATCTGGCCTTGGCTGTAAGAAATAGTTTAAATGAAACTGCGAATCGAAGGGAATAAAGACTGACAGATTGGGGTGGAGGAGGAGGATGTACAGGCACAAATGTGTTGGCATCAAGTGACTTGGTGTTACAATGAGTAGCTGGCTGAAGACTAAAAAATCTGGCTCGCAAAGCTAGTTGAATCCAAGCATAGAAAAAGCAATTTCAGACATTCACAAGATTTCGGACTTTCACGGTAACATATGCATTATTGTATGTTCTTCGTATATGAACTTTGCTGTGAAGGGGAAAAATATAATATGCCTGCGATCCTAATTCGCATAGTTATTATATGTTGCGAATCTTATTTTCATAATGTCTCTTTTTAATAGACGGAACCTTTGCCCAAAGAATCCCCGAATCCCGTTTCAAGTACTGTTGACGAGGAGAGAAACAGAACTTTTAAGGTGAAAAGAGAAGCGACGTCAACAACAACCGGATGTGGCGAGGGAGACGATGAAGGTGTTGACGGAGGCGGTGATGAGCCAGGAGACTTTGTTGAGACCCATTGTCACTGGAGAGATTGCTCCATTGAGTTTTCTTGCCAAGACGAGCTTGTGAAGGTGTGTATGTTTTACATTATGTAAAGTGTATTTTTAGGTTATTCTTTTCCCAGGGAATATGCCCTCCTTACCCTCGCTCTGTAGGTAGGGTCAACTTGGGTAAGTTTACCCCGGTTGCAAGTTAAATTATACAACAGCCGAGTGTGGTGAACGAGACTAATGTTGGCGGGAACGATGACGATAGATCAGATTTTGTTGAGACCCATTCTCACTGAAGAGATTCATTGAGCTTTCTTGCCAAGACGAGCTTGTGAAGGTATATTTGTTGGCATTTTATGTAAAAAAAAAAAAAAAAAACACTTATTGGATAGCATTTTCCAGTGAATATGCGCTCCCCCAACACTGTGCAGTGAAAGTTAGCCTGTATAAGTGTGCCACCAGATGTAGGTTCAATTTTTCCCACAACTTGATATGGCGAGCGGGACAAAGGTTGACGGTGAAGGGCGAAGAAATTCTACTGACATCCATTATTACTGAAAAAAAAATTATTGCTTTTTCTTACTAAGACGACCTTGTAAAAGTATTTGTTTTTATATTGCAATGACCCGAAAGGCTTCATTTTTCACTCAGTGAAGATTTCTAGGGTTCTGAAATGGTTTCGTTATATAAATTAATTTTGATTAATTAGTTAAATTAATTTTAATTAAATTGTTTAAATTAAATTATGTTTAATTAATTGTTTAAATTATATATAAATAATGTCCATATCTAAACACCTGGAAGTGACATTTGAGTAACAGACTTAGAAATGGGGCTCTTTACGTGGGGTGGAAGCATCCGAAGGCTTTCAGTGCATGGTTTGTAAGGATACGAAGAAGGATATCTGGAGGTTATTTTGAGCACAGCTTCTGAAGAATTGTATAATTTGGCACATATTTGCGGCAGTGTTTCAGCAAATAACCTATTGCTTATCCTCAAAGGAGTGCGTGGTTGTGCTATAAGATTAAAGGTGTGCGAACGCATAAAAGACATTGTTGGGAAGCTCTGGATTATAGAAACCTCTTAATAATTACCCTCAGTAGATTATATTAACCAGTATATAAGTTTTATTATTAAGTATTCTTTTTTTATCCTGCTTCGAAAAAAGAATAATAAACGAGATTTTTCTAGATATAATGAAATTAATACAATTTTGGCTAATAGTCATCAGTATGTTACTGATGACTCAATTTTGTTTTATTATTCTATCTGGTACTTTCGTTTCCAGTTTAGGAATTAATGAATGGTTAGCTTGTTATCAGTTTAAATTAGGTTAAGTATTTGCTTTGCTAAGTACAAGGCATCTTTTCTTTTCGTTTTATTTAGAAAAGGAGCTTTGAGAAGGGGAACGATAAAAATTGGGTTAACTATGTAGTGACATAGTCTAATTGAATTCCAAACCACCTCATGTTTGTGGTCTTTGCGTCTTGTAAACTAGAAATACCAACCAATAAATAATAATAATCGCACAACAATAAATAATTGTAAGTAAGTAAGTTTATTACCCGAAAATTTCCTGGAATTACATCGGAGTACGAATGAAAAAAGAAAAGAAAATCACACTATGAACATAACCATAAGTATACACACACTATGTACACTAACAAAACTGCTGACACATGATAGCTAGCCATGGGTTCGTCCTTCCCTTAGCCTTTTCCAGTCGAATGATGCACATTTGCTTTTGTCACTAAAACACTTCGCATGAACCTAGATTTAATCAATAAATATGCAGATCCACCATTGTGAAGGAAGCAAAAATTTTTGTTGAATACCTAGGGTGGCCTACTACAACATTACTCCACTAGGAATTTTTAAATGCAGTGGATATCATATTTGCAGATATCGTGAGGTTTGGGTACGATGCACGACTTATCCATGGGGCGTCTGATGCTTAGGAGTCAAATTCCGCTACATATGCTGGATTTCACATCGTCTATAGTTTTGGATGAGAGTTGAAAAGCTTGTTTTCTGAACTTCAGGAAATTCGTTTTAATTATATATATATATATATATATATATATATATATATATATATATATATATATATATATATATATATATATATATATATATATATGTATATATATAAATTGTCGAGAAGTATCTGATACTTGAACTAGGTTTTGATGAGAGTCAAACATAGCCACCAGACTTCATGTCGTATCATAGAAAAAAAACGTTTGCGGGGGTGTATGTTTGGTTCACTTTTGTTTTGGATCGAAGAATTTGTTTTGCAGAACTGTAAGATAAAAAAAAAAGAACACAGTCTTCCTGTTTGAAAGATGTCTATCAATACAATAAATAATACTTTTTGGTTTCCTCGATTTCTTTCAATGCTTATCTTCTTGTGCTTAGGCTATATCAAAGGCAAGGCCGTATCCAGGATTTTTGTTCGGGAGGAATAAAAAAAAAAAAACCTACAAAACACATAAAAATTGTTTATATACAATGTATTACTTTTTACGTTTCAAAAAAGAA
The DNA here is from genome assembly GCF_032884065.1 of Artemia franciscana. Taxonomy (NCBI): domain Eukaryota; kingdom Metazoa; phylum Arthropoda; class Branchiopoda; order Anostraca; family Artemiidae; genus Artemia; species Artemia franciscana. The sequence goes on along the minus strand of NC_088871.1, from coordinate 43,235,287 downwards.
TTTCAAGGGGAGGAGGGTTCAAATTCGGTACCCTCCCTCTGGATACGGTCTTGGTCAAAGGTGATTATATTTGTCAAAAAGGGTCGTTGTATTCATAAAAAAAACAAACAAAAAAAAACAAAAAAAAACAGAAAAACAAAAAGAATTGAAAAAGAAAAACAAACAGAATTGAATGAGGGGATCCCTATAAAATGCACAGTATAGCAAGGAAACTGGAACGACTATGGGCTGCCTGGGCCTCGTGCGTCTTTGTCGTGCGATAAGTACCTGTCATTAGTAGTATTAGCAGTCATTCAAAACGTACTCACAAATTACAAGATACGGTAAGAGGAGCTTGAACACCCTTCCTTTGATATTGTTTATATATTTCATTGAGTGATTAAAAAACGTTATAAAAGTTTTGATTAAAAAGCAATATAAACATTAAAAATCGTTATAGTTCTGGCTAATCGAATCAGCATAGGGGCAAGGGAAAGCAAAGGCACAACTTGATTTTGGTCATCATGGCCGCATCCAGAGGGGTCCGCGGTTTGGCCCCTGCACAAATTTTGTCCGACTCGTGCAAAAGTAACAAATTTTGCACAAAGAAACCCTGATAGTCCACTCCCTTCCCTCTGAACAAAAATCCTGGATACGGCTTCGGCGGCAACCTTTCTTAGGGTGATCATGTCGTGAATATTTAACCCTATTTGATTATGTTTTATACTTGATTCGTCTTTAAAAAAAACCATTTTGAAACTCATCTTGCTTGGATGTATCTTGCATAACCCCATCCACTTTAATTCGTCTTCAAGGCATAATTTAGTGCAATGGATTAATAACTTTCGTCAAAAGACAGACAGGTTAAAAAAACGACCTTAAAAAATGTTCATCATAATTGCAGTCTGTCCAGGCAAAGATATAAATTTCGGTCTTTGGACAATTCAAATTGCGACAATTCGAGCTGATTAAATCATTATGGTGGCACGAGGAGACACAACTTGATTGCGCCGGCCATCTGTATCCAAATATAAGTTCCAGCTGTTATTCTAATTAAATTGCATATTACCATCAGATTTCATATGCCACTAATGGCTCATTTTTCAGTCGGTGTCGTCTTTTTATTTAAATCTTGGTGAATTGCGTTAATTTTTATTACGCTACGTGATATAATTTTTATTTTCCTGAGGCAAGAGGAAATTAGAAACATACCGAAACACAAAAGTAGGCTACTTCTCGGAGACAATGATCTAAAATTGTGCTTTTTGATATGTAAGCCCTTCCCTTAGAGGAAAAAATATCCAACTTTTGCATAATATTTAGTTCTAACACAAGTATTTCAGTTTAATTTAGAATTTTAAATCTCGGCAAGTTGCGTTAATTTTTATCACGGTACTTGATATTATATATATTTCTACCTAGAAGCATAAGGAAATTAGAAACATACCAAAACTCAATAGGATTTCTCCAAGATAAAAAGGTTATCATGTCCTAAAAATACACCTTTTTGTTATGTAAGCCCTTCCCCCTCCCCTGGAAAAAATGCCCGATGTTAATATATTTAATACTTAGAACTAATATTTCCTTTTAATTTGCCATTTTAAGTCTTGAAAAAATACGGTAATTTTATTACGCTACGTGATATGACATAATTTTTGCACCATGACGCACGATGAAATTAGAAACATACCGGAACACAACATGATTTTGCCAAGATAAATAGGAGATAATCATGTAAAAATATCCTTTTTGAGATGTAAGCCATTGTCCATCCCCTTAAAAAAAATACCCGACGTGTGCGTAACATTTAATACCAGCACAAATATTACCGTTTAATTCAGCCTTTTAATTCTTGGCGATTTTTTTTCTCCCTTTATTTATAAATCAAATACATTTAACTAATATGCAAGTACCCACCCAGACAAAGATACAAAAAGCAAATGTGACGGGGTGGGTACATAAAACTCATTTTCTAACTAATAATTCACTACAAACGAAATAACAACAAAAAACAATAACTAATAACAACCAATCTCATAATAATAAACAGAAAAGAGAGAAAAAAGAAAAATAAATAAAAGAACTATGAACCTTGGCCTAGCAAGTACTTTTTCAATTTATTTTTAAGTAACCCCAGGTGCTCAGGCGCCCAAACGCTCTCTGAAACAGAGTTCCACACATTAGACCCAGAAAATCTAGTAGGAAAGCCGGCCCTGGTTCCACTTCTGTTCGGGACGACGAATTCACTAGCGTGACACGTTTCATAATGATGCAAAGATCTATTTTCACTAAAGTAATCGCTAAATTGCATTAATTTTTACTACGTTGTGTGATATGAAATAGTCTTCTACCCCGTACACGAGAAAACTGCATGATTCTATCGACCTCTTCAAGAAAAGTTGCAAATAATTGTCTAATAATGTGCCTTTTGAGATATAATCCCTGCCATGGAAAATTTCTTATCCCTGCCCGACTCATGCATATTATATATAACTTACTTTTCTTACTTATTCTTACTAGTACTTTTTATGTACTTATTCTTATATATCTTATTTTAGTTCTTATTCTTGAGAAAACAATAGAATTTCCTTAATATAATGACCCTAAAACATATCTATATGACGACTACTCCCTCTCCCTTCCCTGAAAAAATATCCCTGCCCGACTCATGCATATTATATATAACTTACTTTTCTTACTTATTCTTACTAGTACTAGTACTTACAGGGGAAAATATCCCTGCCCGACTCATGTATATTATATATAACTTACTTTTCTTACTTATTCCTACTAGTACTTTTTATGTACTTATTCTTATATATCTGATTTTAGTTCTTATTCTTGAGAAAACAATAGAATTCCCTTAATATAATGACCTAAAATATATCTATATGACGACTTCTCCCCCTCCCTTCCCTGAAAAAATAGCCGATGTGTGCATAATACTTATACTTATAATGACTATTCCCGTCTATATAAGTATAAAATCGTGCAGGACCGTTACATGAGATGAGACGGGGGAGGGCTCAAGACTAGTGATTTGGTTATTACTTTTTTCGACTTGGTGTAAAATTGTGAGGAATTAGTGATATGTCGTTAGTTTAAAGTATAATTTATTCTTATGTGATTATAGCACATAAACAACGATCATATCCATGCAAATAAGAAGAGTTTTGTTTGCCGGTGGCGTGACTGCACGCGAGAAGAAAAACCGTTCAAAGCGCAATATATGCTTGTTGTCCATATGAGGAGGCATACTGGAGAGAAGCCTCATCGTTGTACGGTAAGCCTCCTTTGTTTCCTTTTTTTCTACCCCTCTTAAAAAAAAACTATTTTGCTTTTGATGCAGGTTTCTCAAAAAAGTCATGCTTTTAATATTCAATATTCCATTTTTTTGCGGGTTTGGGAGGAAGGGTTAGACCCTGGCAATATACATGACATCAAATACTAAGAGATCCTATGTTTTTATAGTCACTTGCTTCTTTTTCTTTTTGTTTACAGAAATTGCTTGTGTATTCAATTTTTCATATGTGACTTTGATGTAATTTCCACTTTAAAATTCTTTAGGAGGTATCCCTAAAGATACGGTAAGCAATTGCCTTCCGGACGCACATTCTCTGATATTTTAAAGGAAGTCGTTGAGCTTGGTGAATGAAACTTTACAAATTGCTCAAATATTAGCTCTTCAATTCCTGAAAGTTTCATTCACGTGTGTCAACCACTTTCTTAAAACTTTAAAAAAAAATCTGAAAACTGAAAGGTTTACCGTAAAAGATTTGCAAAAATTTGATTTTCTTTTTCAGAAAAGAACTTGAAGCGAAAATCGAGACATATTCCAGTTCTGAGGGTAGGATTATTGCTTTTGGAAATCTTAGAACTTTTTGTGCCTTTCTCTTTTGATCGTTTAATTTTTTGATTTCCCTACTTTTTACGCAAAATTCGTTTTTTTCCTTAACGAAAAAAATCATTGAACAGCTGAATTCAAAGGACTTGAGTTGTTAGTTTGGGGATCTGCCATTTTTTCGGTGAAAAGGCTTTTGTTTGCCTTTTCTTGGATACAGTCGAAAATTTTCTCTTCACTTTAAACAGTTTTAAGGACGTTCGATACCAAAAATATCATTTGCGAGTTTCAGCGTCGGCTGACAGTCTCAAAGACAAAGGGCCTATTTGCAAACTTTCTCAGCACCATGGAGCTTCCTAAGCAATTTCGGTAAAAATTGATTGGGGATCTTAAATTGACCGACACTTCAAAAAGCTACCGAGTGGCCAGTTTAAAACAAAGAAAACCTATAATCGCTTACTTATTGCGAATCAAAACGCCGTTTAATCAATTTACATACAGCGTAAATAATGGGCATTCTGTGTCTGCAAAGAATTCAGTTAAGCCAGTTAGCACAACAGGAAACTTCCAAAGCTGTCAAATTATTCAATTAGACTTCTTCTGGGCTGATTTTTTATCATTTCCAAGTGGGTACACTAGAATATTTTACCAGAAATTTATCACCTATATTCTCACCAGAATTTTGTCACTGGGTCCTGGAAAAGGGATAACGGATTTTTGCTTTTGAACAACTTGAAACTTATACCCAAATACCCAATACCCAAAGATTATTTGTTACAAGACGTGGAAGCTCGTTTTTCCCAATGCTGATAAAAACTTTTAGTGACACTGGCACTGAGGGCGGCTGAATAGAAGCTGCATGAAATATTTGCATTTTTTCTTTGTTCCCTGTAGGCGAATCATCTCCCTTTTCTCGCTGTCTTATTTTTTCCTCATTTTACCAAGTTTGCCCAATGCTGTCTCTGAACTTATTTGTGTGCTGTGTAATATTTCACTGAGAACAATTAAGTGCCCTAAGCCGTAACGCAGACTTTTCTGTATTTCACTGTATTAGACGTGTAGTCAATTCTTGATTGTTTTAAATAAAAAAACACAAGTTTTTTTTTACCGGAAAGTAAGGAGCGACATTAAAACTTAAAACGAACAGAAATTACTTCGTATATGAAAGAGGCTGCTCCCTCCTCAACGTCCTGCTCTTTACGCTAAAGTTTGACTCTGTCTCTCAATTCTTCTTTTTAAAACAGTAAAAAACTATAGCGTAAAGAGCGGGGCGTTGATGAGGAAGCAGCCTCTTTCATATACGAAGTAATTTCTGTTCGTTTTAAGTTTTAATGCCGCTCCTTACTTTCAGTTAAAAAAACTTGTTTTTTTATTTAATTTCTGAACGTTTTTGAATCAATGCATGTTTTGATTTTGGCTCTCCGCAGAGGAATAATTTAAACGAAATTTGCATTTTTTTTTTTTTTTTTTGGCTAAATGGCTTTCTCATAATTTTGATCGAATGATTTTGAGAAAAAAGGAGTGGGGGAGGAAGCCTAGTTGCCCTCCGATTTTTTGGTTAATTAAAAGGGCAACTAGAACTTTTAATTTTTTACGAATATTTTTATTAGTAAAAGATTTACGTAACTTATAAATTAGCTTACGTAAGGAACCTTTGTATTCTCATATTTTCATTACATATATGAGGGGGTTCGCCCCCTTGTCAGATCCTCGCTCTTTACACTAAAGCTTAAATTTTGTCCCAATTCATTAAGAATGACCCCAGAATCACAAAAGCCATAGAATAAATAGTTGAAATTACTAAAAATACTTTAGCGTAAAGAGCGAGATATTTGGAGGAGGTGAGCCCCTCAAATGGGTAATAATTTCTGTTTGTTTTAAGTTTTAATGCTGTTCCTTACTTCCAGCTGAAAGAATTTTTTCATATTTATTTGTTCATTGTTTTTTTTTAAATAATGCTAGTAAATCTTGCGCTCCCTTCATGGAGAATTTCTTCCCCCATGATAAATTATCGATGGAAAGTTCCCCCAGCATATCCCCCTCTTCCCAACCCCTCCCCCAACCAAAAAAATCCTACTGAAAACGCCTGTACACTTCCCAATAACCATTACTATATGTAAGCATTGGTCAAAGTTTGTAACTTGTTGCCCCTCCCATGGGAACTGTGAGGGAGTAAGTCGTCCCCAAAGACATAGTTATAAGGTTTTCGACTACGCTGAATAAAATGGCTATCTCAGAATTTTGATCCGTTGACTTTGGTAAAATAATTAGCGTGGGAGGGGGCCTAGGTGCCCTCCAATTTTTTGGTCACTTAAAAAGGGCACTAGAACTTTTTATTTCCGTTAGAATGAGCCCTCTTGCAACATTCTAGGACAACTGGGTCGATATGATCACCCCTGGAAAAAAAAAACAAACAAAAAAACAAACAAATAAACACGCATCCGTGATCTGCCTTCTGGCAAAAAATACAAAATTCCACATTTTTGTAGATAGGAGCTTGAAACTTTTACAGTAGGGTTCTCTGATACGCTGAATCTGATGGTGTGATTTTCCTTAAGATTCTATGACTTCTAGGGGGCGTTTCCCCCTATTTTCTAAAATAACGCAAATTTTCTCAGGCTCGTAACTTTTGATGGGTAAGACTAAACTTGATGCGATTCTTTTCATGTAGGTATTGGTATCAAAATTTCATTTTTTAGAGTTTTGTTTACTATTGAGCCGGGTCGCTCCTTACTACAGTTCGTTACCACGAACTGTTTGATTAGATGTGTTTTAGCTCTGTATTAGCCATTTCTGCTTCCGATTTTGGGGGAGTTTGTTTCTTTCTGACCTATGAACTGAGGCAGAGGAATGGTATCCTGATGGCGTCCTGAACTTCGATGCTTTTCTAAACTTCGAAAAAGAATTCGTGCTTTTCAAAGGGTGGTCGTATTGAATCTGAGGTGACGATACGATATCAAGAAAAGGCTCAAATTGTTTGCAGTGAGAAGACAAGTGACTATGAGAAATTATTCAATTAGACTTCTTCTGAGCTTATTTGTAATGTTTTTCAAGTGGGTATAATAGAATATTTTTAGGGGCCGCCCTTTTCTGAACTTTAAAAACAAAATTCTGCTCCGTTCGACACGAAACTACGCTTTCTAATGATGCACGTTTCATTGAATCTGAATATATCTGACAGAAAACAGTCAAAGTTAAAGGGTATTTCCAAGATTTCCAGGAAAGTAGGTATCGAAAGTAGGATCGAAGTTTTTCTGTCGTTTATTTGGATATCTTATCGAAGCTAAACAAGTTATGGCAAGACCGCCTAATCGATCTCCGAATAGTTTGACCACTCACACTAAGAAAGCTTGTAATGGGCGAGATAGGGTGATTCTTCATGGTATAGAAGAGCCTTAACATTGTTTTGTAAAACAAAAGTTTGATGAGTAAAACTGGATAGCTTCCGTTCAGTTATAACTCTGTAAGATAAGATGAATAAGACAAATTTCTCATCGAAGTACGATTCCCTGTCGACAATCTTTCGAAAAAGCAATAAACTCGTTTAACAACCTTACCTAAAAGGTCAAATACATACATGATTTCAATCCTTTTTTTTAATAACATACAAATATACAATCAATAAAAAGAAAATAAACCGGTGATGTTTTATAATTTAGTTTGTTTTCTTAGCCGAAATATCCACTTCAGTTGCGTTCACTGTTTTCTCAAATTTTCTCGTTTTCTTCTCTTGTTTTGTATGGGGGAAAGGCAGTGTAGTTGCCTTCAGTTTTGCCATGATTTTCTTTTGCGCCAATCATTCTTTTTTTTAATTTGACACTAACTGTGTAACTCTATATGGAGGTCTTTCTCATGAAAAATTGAACTCCTGTTTTTTTTTTCTTCCTAATTTTGAAAGCTATGTTTGGCTGTGCAAGTTTCCACTTAACCAATTTTTGGAACGATGAAAAATTTATGGAGGGGGGGGAACTTAGCACATTCCTCCCCCTGGATAAGCCTTGAACTTCACTTGAAAGGGCTTCAGTTTTTTCTTGTCTATCCTTTTTATTTACATTCAACTAGTGGTTAAAGTTTCACTAGTTTTGATCCATTTGTGTCTCTGTTGTATTTTCGTGGATGTAGTAAAAAAATGTCACCTTTTGCCAAACAAATATAAAATTCTTTAGCAAAGATGTTTCTTGTATCCGGTTGAGGTATTTTAAGGTTAAACCTGCTCAAGCTATTTGATCCCATTTTTTTTTTTAGTATTTTACTGATTTTTAACTCACTTTTCTTGTGAATGACAGTGGTCAAATATTGCTCTGAAGCATGGGCGCTCCGAAAAGCAGACGAAAATTTACTAAATGTTTTCCAGAGAAATTGTCAACGGATTGTTCTGGGTACCCGGCTGACTGACCGTATTTCAAACAGTAGCTTGTACGAAAAATGTGGTTCAATCCCAGTTTCTAGGGCTATAATGAAATAAAGGTTGAGATGACTAGGCCAAATTCTGCGGATGAAGGATGACAGATTGCCGAAGATTGTCCTTTTCGGCCAACCGTCTGGGGCTACACGGAAAGCAGGTCGTCCTTGTCTGGGTTGGGAGGATACCATAAATATTCTAATATTCTAAGATATCTATGGAATTCAGTTCTTCGATTATTGATCTATCACTTTTTTGGTATTCAACCAATGGTTAAAGCTTCATTTGTTTTAATCCATTTACTTCCTGTTACATTTTCCGAAGGTTCGTTCTCTCAAGAAAGGGTCGCAGGTGAGAGGTCGCTCATTCCAAGTGTGGCGGAACTGTGCCATGTGTTTTGGGGAGTGTTCTAATCGTGGTGGAACAATGCGGCACACTTGGCGTTCCGAGATGTAAACCAGGTGGCAGAAATTCAGCACCCTTAGGTGTCTTCATGGCTGTAGTCGAAAAGTTTCACCTTTTTTCATACAAATATAACATTTCTCATCAAAGCAAAGTTTTTTTTTTATCCGGTTAAAGCATTTTAAGATTAAACCTGCTCAAACCGGTTTGATCCCATATGTTATTATATATTTTTTTAATGATTTTTCACCGACTTTTCTTCAAAATTTCTGTCCCGCTTCTACCAAAAACTAAATAGCTATGTATGGGGTCTTTTTCATTAAAAATTGAAATCCCGACAGTTCCTAGTATTTCTGCTTAACTATTTCAAATAGTCAGATTCTATTTTCACTGTCCTTGCTACTTAATAACTTCAACTTAGAGGCCGAATCAAGACAGAATTTGAGTTCTTTGCTGTTGGATCTATTATTTTTTGGTGTTCAACCAATGGTTAGAACCTCATTTGTTTTTAATCCATTTCCTGCTTGTTGCATTTTCACGGCCGAAGTCGAAAAATTTCACCCTTTTTATACAAATATTTCATTCTTTGGCAAAAAAAAAGTTTTTGTATCCGGTTGAGGCATTTTAAGGTTATATTCAAATGTCAAGTTTTACTAGAAAAAATGAACAGATACCAAGACTGATTGTTTCATCTATCGTGAGAACGAACCTTTGTTTTTAGTTTGCACTTGAATGAATATTTGACAGGGGAACGGTCAATTTAGTCAGTGTTAAATGGAAATGAGATTATTATAATTGCTTTGCTAGACAACTCTTTTTCATGAAGTCGATTGTTTGAGATTAAGCGATAGAAGTGGCCACCTGTTGCGAATTGGCTATTCAAAGCTGTTAAACAATTGACTAAAGGAAGCCATCTTGATTCGCCATTCCAAATTGGCTTTAAAGGATTCTTTTGAAAATGATGAAAAAGCATTAAATACTGTTGGCCTTGGTTTTTACAAGCAAAAGGGTTTACCAAGTTTGGAATGGCTAATTGTAGTATTAGCCTCAGGTTCGTAGGCATGAATTTATTTCGGAGGTGGGACGAGTTTCAAAATAAGCAAGTCATATGGCAACAATAAGAAATAAAAGAGAAACCTTTATAAATCTCTTGGGTATTGTGAGGCCAGTCCCAAGCAACCTTCTTGCATGCGTACCTAATTAGTATATATAAAGTTAAATTTGTATGATCTTGTCAATATGGAGGAATTTTACGACATTTTTCTTTAGCTGATTCCCCGATCTCCCCAGAGGCGGTTTTAGGGGAGGGATAGAAGGGGCTCTTGCCTAGGTGCAGAAATTTTTCGGCAGCAAAATTTCAATTAAATAATTTAACGGTTACAATCATTTTTGGAATTTATTAATAAAGTAGAGGGTGTAGTCAGTAAATGAAACCTCTATCAACACCGCTGCCCCGTACAATTAAATAAGAAGAAAGGAGAAGAGCTCATTTTTAGTTTGCCAGTTTTGGTGTCTTGACAAATTTGGTCACTAAATTACATTTTTCGCGCAGTTATCTACATAGTGCACGAGAATTTAGGGTGATACTTGTAAGGCGAACTAGCCTTTTGCCTTAGAAATTGTTCCACCAAAAAGAAACCTTATGGGGCCCAACATTTTTTATATTTGTATTGAACCATTTGTAGTTAATCGGCTTTTTTTTTTTTTTTTTTTTTCTTTTGAAAAAAAAGTCTTTTTTTTGAAACGTCTTTTTTTTGTAGTTAAACAATATGTCGCAAATCAGCTTTGCATACTCAATTATGTCCACGAATTTGTGTACACAGATGTAGGAGTATTTTCAACAAAATATTTTTCTAAATTTTTGAGATCGCACGGTTAGATTTTGGGATATACTTGTGATTTTGGAGAGGTTCCAAAATATCTCTCATCACTTATAAATAAGACTACACTTGCAATTTTTCACCAAAAATGTAAGAATTTCATCAGGACCAAAAAAAATTAATTTATGAAAAATGTTGAGAAGTATAACGAGAGTGTTTCAATTGTTTACATCTGTATATATTTACAGTTCGAAGGATGTGCCAAGGCCTATTCCCGGCTGGAAAACCTAAAAACTCATCTACGGTCACATACGGGTGAGAAACCCTATATGTGTGAATACCCAGGATGTAGTAAGGCATTCAGTAATGCCTCTGACAGGGCGAAGCATCAGAACCGCACTCACTCAAACGAGGTAAGTTACATCTCTCATCTCACAAGTGTTTCCCGTGGTAATGCTATGTTGCCATATATCATATGCATGTTGCTCTTTAAAAGTATTCGCTTTTTACCTCTAAAATTGCAAATACATATTAATCCAAGGCATCCAGGGGGAGAGGGGTTTGAACCCCCCTCCAAAATGTTTGTCCGACTCGTAGAAACGTAACAAAAATGAATATAAACATTTTTTATGCGTTTTTTGTAGTTATTTTTGGTAAAAAAAAACCTGAAAGAATCTCTGTTGTCCCCCCCCCCGAAAAAATCCTGGATACGGCCCTGTATGAATCATCAGGCTATCACTAATCATTAAGCACTTCGGAATTTGAAGAAGAAAGAGATACTTCTGGTTGTTTTTTTTCGTAATGTGATGTTTTTCGTAAAATTTTGATTTAAATTCTATTAATAGCTTCAATGCGTTGTATCTTGTCTTATTTGATTCTTATGATAAATATAAGTTTCTCTTTTTTTTCTGAGTGTTTTATTTCTTCTTCCCGATTACGGGAACAGTCGAAAATTGAAACTTTTATTATCAAAGTCGTTCCCTTGTAATTTTTTTTTTGTAAAATACCACGTCTTACCACCACAATCACCTTGTTTTGCTGTTACTTTAGTTTTGTTTCAACCTTTTTCTTACGAAAAAAATGTTTTACAATTTATGTTTTATATAATTGTTAAGTGCCAGTTGCAACTAACACATCACGCCAGGTTATACAGTGGGTTGCTGAAGCCCATATTTCTCCATAGTAGTTTTGCAATCATTGTCCAGTTGTTTCCGATCATCACAAGTGGGTACACCCAGTTTTGTCTGACGGCCATGGGGTCGAGTTAAAGCTTTCGGGGAATTTTGGGGGGAAGGGAGGAAAAGTTTTGGTTTTGCGAGAGAGAAAAAGACGCTTTTCAACGCTACTTATAAAAGAGTATAACCTCAGTGACCCCAACTCACAATAATTTTTTTTTTGGGGGGGGGGGAACATTTTTTTTCAAAATATAGGGTTAATATTTTTTTTGTGAAAATGCCAAAAAGGTACTTTTGAAATCTGGGTGAATCTCCTGGCACTCCTCTTTTGGCTCGGCTATGTATGCTATTCTTTCACTTTTTTATGCTTATCGTAAAACAAACTAAAACTAGTAAAACATTATTGAAAAAAGAACGTTAAGTACTAATAACATACTATATATATAATAAAAGTATAAAATATATAAGTCTACCGGACTTTAAGCTTGCTTTACATGCCTGTTTCACAGATATAAATACTTCGGAAAAACGAGAAAAGGAAATCGACTCGTTTTAATATTCAACCATCCTATTAAAGGGGTTTTTATTACTGATTTTAGCTTTAGATTTGTAAAAAATGTTATTGTTTCACCATAATAAAGAAAGCTTAAGGTTTTTACTTAGAAGCGGTTCGCTCTAAAAAAAAAAAAAAAAAAAAAAAAAAAAAAAAAAAAAAAAAAAAAAAATGGAAAGCGGATGATAACTGTTCAAACATTGCTATTAAATTGAGCTCCAATTGCCGGAAACGAGGTATTGTGCAAACCAAGGTGAAATGCTAAGGTTTAAAAGGTAGAAAAAGGTGGACAAGCTTGCCATATACCAGTATGCCTTTACTCAATATACACCAACCCCCTTCTTCATTTATGTTTCAAATAGATTTATAGTGGCGTAAATTGAGGGATGAAGAAGGGGGTCGACTTAATTAGCCATACATTTAGCCAAACAAAAGTTTATCTGGATTTGTAGCTTCACTAAGCAAAATTAAAAAAAAAAACAACTTCCCGGCTTCTCCTAAATTTTAGTGAACTAGCTTTGTTTGCTGGGGCGTGTTTTGAACCCCCCCCCCCCAAAAAAAAGAAATTATATGGAAACAATGTTCTTTTCCTTATGACTTTAAACATGGTATGATAACAACTCGATAAACCTTATGATAAGTTACACTAACCCAAAACCTGTCAGATATGCGAATCCACTAAGCATGAGAATCTAGGGATGGTCTGAAGAAAAGGGATTTAATCATTATCAGAGACAAAATTTAAAACAGGAAACTTACAAGTTGTAATATGGTAGCAATTTTTCAATGGTATGTTCGTGTTCAAATATTGGACCCTCATAATATTAAAAATAATACCAAGAAATCCCTTTATGTCAGGTGTGGTTGTTAGTTACTCTCCAGATCAAATCTTCTTCCCTCGTCCTTTTGGATGGTTTTAGGTAAATATATGTAAATATGTTTAAAATATATGTTTAAAATGTTGATAAATATATGTTTGAAATATAGGTAACTAGCTGTTGGGGTGGCGCTTCACGCCACCCCAACACCTAGTTGGTGGGGGAGCTTCGCGCCCCTATACCTCATTATTCTAATGATTGCCCTTGAGCTCCCGGTCGTCATTTATATTCCCAGGATCCCGGTCGTCATTTGTGTCCCAATGTCCCAGTCTGTAATTTCTCTGAGCGTCCCGGTCGTCATTTATATTCCCTGTGTCCCGGTCGTAATTTGTGTCCTGGTCTGTAATTTCGTCAGTCGACAAACATGACGTCAGTCGACAAACAACTTCATGACGACATACAGCTCAATCCTTATAATGACGTCAGTCGACAAACATGACGTCAGTCGACAGACACACAAACAAACAACTTATTTATATATATATATATATATAGATTGTATTTTCTCCTCATATTCTTGTTTGAATATATAGTTTATTTATTTGCTAATTTCTGAAATTCTAATTTCTAAGATTCTAAGATTTCTAATCTTAGACTAATTAGTTTAAGTCTAATTAGTCTTAAGACTAATTTCTAAGATTTCAGTAATTGTATAACTCTGTGCGAGATTGTTTATCTAGATTTTTTATATACTGTTTTTAATTGCCTCTTGTTTTTTACGGAGAAATGTATTTTAGCCGCATACAATGGCGTCGTTTGGGGGGGAGGAGGAAGGGGGGCAGTTGTCCCCCAATAATTTACAGAGAAAAAATCATTTGTTTAGCCCGTGCCCCTTGACTCTATGGATGTAGACCTCTCTTGCCCCCCAATAAAGTGCTGGAGCTACGCCCCTGGCCGCACAGACTCCCTAGAGCGTAATGGCTAGCCATTTTTAGAAATTTTGCTCCTCGTTTTATCTAATAAATTATTTTCTTTCTCTAAAATGATTGAACTGAATACCTATAAATCAGGAAGTCAGTAATTATAGGAATTAAGAAAGGATTTAGATTAGACTTCAGTGCGATTTCTCATTTGAAGAAAAGCCCCTGTAGTCTAACTAATGGTAAAATGGTCTATTTGCCTAACCGTTATCACAGTATGTTTTACGGACAAATTTGAATATAGAAAAATGCAGGAATGTCAAGTCATCGGCTCTTCTTTGCAAATAAGTTATCAAATAATTTTGACCGCATTATAAGTAATTAGTATGCGGTTACAGATGACTTAAGGGTAGTAACTACCAAACCGCAAACAAGTTTGTAACTCATGCTGAGCTGAAAGTAATAAATTGAAGTTAGAAATTAATTACTCTATTTTCTTTTGATCTCGTAGACGGGAATGATTATCCTCAGGGCAACAAATTTATTTAGCTCGATGTTTAGTCTAGGATTCGTCTCTGAAAATTTGATTCTTTGTTTCAAAAAAACCATTGCTCTTTTCTAACTAACTTTTTAGAGTGTCAACTTCAGTTCAAATCCGGTTCCGATGGGAAAGCATAGATGACACTTAGGCAGAGGAATTTAAATTTTATCAGACAAGGCCGTATCCAGGGGGTACCATGCTTGAATCCCTCTCCCCCCAACTGTGTCCGATTTGTAAAAGTAACAAAAATGCGTATGAAACATTTGTTATCAATCAAGGCCTATATATATATATTAAGGTTTACTTAGGTTTTGCTATCGAATTTACTCTGTTTTTCTCATCTATTTTATAGAGTCTATTCTTTAGACGAAAAATTTATTGAACATTTTTGTAGCTCTTTATTTTTAACTTTTATTTTTGATTTCGAAACATTAAGATGGAACAGTTGGATATGAATAGCATAAAAAATTGTCATTATGTTTCCTTTATTTTCATTGTAACGAAATAAATAAATTTTCATACTTTTTCGAAAACTGTGTTCATTATTTCAAAGAGCTGTGTACAGCTCCTAAGCGGCAAGTTGACCATATATGACCTATAACAAAACTGCTTTCGTTATAATATCCTTTCTTTCAAGAATTTATAATTAAAAGTAATGAAAATAATGAATATGCAAATTAAAATAAACTGCTAAAAAAGTATATAGTAAAGGGTTGCCTATAGTAGTCTGGAATCCATCGTCATTAAAAAAGTATTAAAATAATAGTCGCCTTCTAAAGTGCTTATCATTTACTTCTAGAAACCTTATGTTTGTAAAGCCCCCGGCTGCACAAAGAGGTATACAGACCCTAGCTCTCTTCGCAAGCATGTGAAGACCGTCCACGGGGCTGATTTTTATGCGAACAAAAAGCATAAAGGCTGTGATAATAACGGACCTGGTCCTAGTCCTGGAAGTTTTGGAGGTTCAGGTGGCTCGCCAAGAAGTGAAGATGGTGCGTTAAAATCTACTCCAAGTCCTAGCATCAAGTCTGAGGTAAGGAACATTATCCTATTGTTTCAAAGTAATTTATTCTGGTTTTTCCTCCTATACCAATGGGCACAGGAATGTTCGCTTAATTTTCATTGGGTGCTCCCTTTTCAGGGAGGGGGGGGGGGCAAGCTAGAAAATCAAACAAACAATATAAATATAAGTTAATTATGTGAAACTGCAGGACTAATCAGATAAATCTTAATATTTGGGGGGAAATGAACGCTGAATTTGGTTTTGGCAGAGGGCCAACGAAACTTGGACCCACCCAATGTGGTTTTTGTCCCTTTGTTCTTGTAATTAGTTAGACTTTTGACCTTCCGAGTGAAGGGTGCGTTCTCCTGGATCCACCTCAGGGGATTGGGCTGAATCTGAAGCCCATGTTTACGTACCTGGCTCAGTGCGTAAATTAAGAAAAAAATGAACACCTTTTGCAAAATTAAACAGAAAAACAGAATTTTCTTGTGTAGTCCCTTGCGTCAAGAGTACAACTTTAAAGTAGGTTTGGTATTCATGCTCCCTTCTATTAATTTTTTCTTAGTTTCAGTTAATGTCTGTAAAAACCACTTTGTTAGTTCGCGCCCACAATATAAGTATATTACCTTTACTATGTGCGTCTTTAACAAAAACGGTACTTGTATGATAAACACCCTACCGCTCAAGTTGTTCATTCATTGACGCGTTTTAGAGCCGTTTTTTTGTTGTTGGTTTCTTTCCGCTTAGCGTCAAACAAAGCAAACAGAAGTGACAGAATAGATAGAAAATGTATAATTTGGGCTATATATTTGTATAGTTTTTGGGGGAGGGGGACGTAAAGTATTTGGACAGTTTGAAGTAAGAAAACAATTCTTACTACATACTATGCAGAGTAATTGTACCTAGCACATTAGGCATGCAGACCCACTATACTTTACTCCCACCCCCTCTACTGTGCAAATGTATAGCCCAAATTTGTTTCTAAAGTATTTTACCTTACTTCGGTATATTTCATTAGGAGTGAGCGTCAGAATTAGGCATGTAGACCCGCTATACTTTACCCCAACCCCTCTACTGTGCAAATATATAACCCAAATTTGTTTCTAAAGTGTTTTACGTTACTTTGGTATATTTCATTAGGAGTGAGCGTCAGAGAAACATATTAGAAGAACATTAGGTAGGGCGTATATCATAAAGATACCACAAGGACAAACAAATAATTTATTGTCCAGACTCAAGTTTTTTCCTTAGTAAGAAATGGTAGCAATTTTAACCAAACATGTGGGCAACACATGGATCGATCATCTTAATTGCATATTTTGACGTAAACAGGTCAATTTTAATTTGTTTTCAACTTCAGACTATTTATTATAATCCCGGAAGCAATATACATCTATTCATGCTATAAAACAAAGGGATTGATAAAAACTAAAATTGGCAAAATAGCATATCATAAACCGCAATATATTATACGAATGTCAAAAATGCTAAAAAAAGTTGAATACTTCTTATGGTTGAAACAAACAAGAAATTGTTTGCGAATACAGGGAAATCACCAAAAATCCAACTGGCGGTACTTTTTGACTTGTAAATGGCGTTTTAATCGTTTATGTCATTTAAATTATTTTTGCCAACTCAATTTTAGACAGATCTTTACGACAGGGTCTCAGATGAGATCTCTAAGTGCCAAGTTCTGATTCATGCCGGAAACGTTTTTTTTTTGCTAATCGAAAATGCCGATAATATCATAAAGCTAAAAATACATGTATATCCTGAGCAATTGAGCCATTACAAAGAGTTCATTCATTGCATTTGTTTATTTTTGTATGAGTCTATGCAGTCTCGAGACGAAAAGAGAAGACATCCTAGAGAGTTTACAATGGAAAAAGCCTGCGTGATTATGATATTTGTAATTTTACATTAATTCAGTTAACCTAATTCTATTTTTGTGCAATTAATTATTTTTTATGTAATTTTTCACTAAAAAGTTTCTGTAGTGATTCAGAAAGCATTACATTACCAGGTATGAATTTTTCGGGAAAAAAAATCTGAAAAATGATCGGAGGTGATATTGCAGTAGAGTAACAAAACCATAGGCTATCTATTTGTGGGACTTTGGTTTAATAATAAATTAACTGCAGCATTTCAAAACGCAATAGGTTATGGGATAAAAACTTATTTTATCCCGGGGAGGGATAAAATCCCAAGGGAGAAGCATAAAGCTGAAAAATAAAAGGTGGGGGAGGACACTGAAGGGACAACAACAACATACTTATTTGTGGTAGATTTTATTTCTGAAAACAGTGCAGTAATGACGACGTAAGGGACAACACTATACCTAAGTGAAACTGAAAATTTTCGCAATAAATTAAAAACCGCTATATGTTACAAAAGATTTATGATTTTTGCAGAGGAGCAGATTAACACAATGAAAATAGGAGGGGTTGACATTAAGGAGGAGAGGAAGAACGCCATGCTTATTTGTGGCAATTGCTGTTCGTTTTGAATGTGATGTGTGATTTGAGTGACTTCCCGCATTTTTCAAAATGTATCTTCGTTATTTGGTTTTGGTGGAACAAAGAGATTACACGCTAAAGTCGTCTACAGAATAAAAGTCTAGAATTTTGCAGCGCTATTTAAAAATAGATTTTACCCTTTGGGCCTTTCCGAAGCTTCTTTCTGTTACTGTAAACTGTCTACGGTACTTCAGAATACATCATGTTACTACACACACATTTTTAAAGAGTAGCGCGAAATTCTGAGGTGTGCCAACTTTTTGAAATCACGTACACCAAGTGACACGTGCTAAACGTGGTCAGAGTGCACCAAGTGCTGTGGGGACTGTTTCAAAGTTACAAATATTTCATTTACGGTGAAGAACTAAAAGCTCTTAGCAAATAAATGACTGCTTGTTTTTGTTCCTGAGCTTGTAAATAACTAGTTGACCTGTGCAATCAGTGATCTCAATAATTAGTTCAACCTCCTGTTTTTTTTAATTTTATATTTATAAAAAAATATATTTCTTTATAAAAAAAAATATTTAAAAAGCGCATCAGAAATCTGCATTGATATTACGCATTGCATTGAATTAGAAATCTATTCATTGATGTTACGTTTTTGCAAGTTAGCTAGACATTTCAAGGGGGGTATCTTTATTCCCTCTCTAAACAGAATCTCGTGAACGTGCCTCTGACCAGACAGAACACAATGTCCCAATTCATTCGGAGAATATAATTTTGTAAAATTGTAAAAATTTCTGGATGAGACAAATCCAGTTTAATTTGTTTCTTAGAATACCTGAATAGTCAAGAACCATCAAGGGCTTGACTCAAGGGCTTGTCCGTCCGTGGCCGAGTGGTTAACGCGCCGAACTCACGAGCGAAGGGTCGCTGGTTCGAATCTCGGTGGTGCCGACCGTTTGGTTTAGGACGAGGGTTAGTGGCGTTTCCCCGTAAGACAAGCCAAAAGTCCACCCAGCTTCAAATGGGTACCTAGAGAAATCTAGGGAAAAGCACGGGAAAGCGTCGGATGGCTTGCCCCCAACCACGCATTGCACCCCGGCCGAGGGCAGAGAATCAGGAGATCGGCACCTGCGCTACGCGAACCCTAATCGGTTTGCATGCGAAAGTTTGCTTTTTTTTTTTGCTTTATCAAGGGCTTGCCCCTCCTCTATGTAATTACCACTCAATCCCTTGAATATCAGGTCAATGTCGTCCAATAAAAACACAATTGCAACTAATTAGCTTTCCGGTCCTGCTTGATTGCTTAATTACTTGACAATTACTACGTTAATAAAAAGACATTAATTATTGCAATAACTTTATAGAGACATCGTTTCGTAAGAGGTTTTTGTGCCTGTTTTCTTGTTTCTTAAGTTACATCTAATTTTTTTTCTCGAGTCATACTTTTTTTTTAGCTCAGACAATCCTTTTATAGCTTGTTTATTATAGTACTTGAATAGTACTATAGTACTTGGAATAAGCACCCAAACCTGGCCCTTCCTGTAACCCACGCTATTACAAGTAGAGTTGCCAGAACTTTTCAAGACCAGAGCGTCAAAATGAGAGAAAAGACGACATTTTTATTGTACCTTCGAAAACTAGTGGAGCTATAAATTTTCGTCCTCATATGCAATATCACATATGCAATTTGTCGCGTGGAGGGAGTTGAACACCTTTTCCGAAGGATTCGACAATTTAAAATTGTTTTGAATTAAAAAAAAACAATTCAAAATAGGGATGAAACCTTATAATTGACAATGAAACAAAATAAAACTTTTATAATTGGATATGTCGGACACATATAAGTGTCCATCATCAGCAGTAAAACTCTAAACTGGATATTTCGGACAAAACAAATTATATTTGTTTCACTGTCAATTAAAAGGTTTCATCCCTATTTTGAACTGTTATATTTTCGTCATGGAAAGGCAGTGTGGTCTTCGAAGTTATATTTGTTTTGAATTTAAAAACCATGTAGATGATGCAGTGGATTTAAACCATCTGATATTTTTATCAGAACGTGAACTTTATTATATGGAGCTGGAAGTAATAAAATTGATGTCGAATTAAGTAATCATTCAGAAAACCCCAAAGTTTTCTGCTGTCGAAATGGGACAATATCCTTAACAATAAAATATGAATAAAAGGCAAACCTAGCTTTCCCAAGAAATGAGCAAAAATTCAACTTACGCGGGTTCGATTCGGAAAAAATGCAGTGTTCCCTGCATTCTTTTTAGAAAGTGGCCGTTTTTGTGTTGTCCGAATGTCACCAAAGGTAACAAAAATAAAGTGCCAAAAAATCGTAAGTGTCCCTTTGGCAACACTGCTTACAAGTAGGATTTAACTACTGCGCAATCATCGTAGAAAAAAGTTGCAACAAGCTATCTCTCCGGTTCCACTTGATTGCTTAATTACTTTGCAATTACTATGTTAATAAGAAGGCTCTATCCATTGTGAAAGCTGACGTCAAATAAGTATGAAATAATTAAAGCTAGTGTATTTGTAATTTTTCAGCAAGTGTCTAGACAATCACCGAGGATTGAGCAATTTAATCATTCAAGAACAAAAACTCCGACTATTGAGCTGCATTACTCCGATTTCAAAGCGCAAGAACTTGTATCCAGCCAAAGTTTCAATTCTTTTGTGAAAAACTACCGACTTTGGAATGGTCATTTTTTATATGATTCATACCGCCAAAGAGAAACGCGTAGATTTGAATCACACGCCTCATTTCTGGTAAACCCTTGCCGCTTACCCATGCAAGCGAATAACGAGTAATCTGTACAGAAAGATATTAATCCTGAAACCGCATACAATTAAATGCTCAAACAATAGAGAACATTGAAGTAGTTCACTGGTTCGTTTGTTTTTATGACCAAAATTATGGCAAGTTCGACAGGAAATTACTTTTAAGGGCTTTCAAAAATTATGCACGCTAGTGCCATGTGTGGTGAAAGTGGCCACGTGAGGAGGCGGGGTGGAAGTGTGCCTACACTTCGCGTGAAGGGTGCCACGTGTCGTGGAACAAGTGGCGTTCTAAGATATGTATCGCCTCAATTTCAGTCACGTGCGCAAGGAATTGGGCTTGGCCTTCAACCTAAATCTCGGGATTGGTGACTCCCTCTGATTGTTTTTTATTTTTCTTTTAATTTATCCTTTTCTGCTCGAATTTGTTCCCCTCCCCGTTAAAAAAATTCCTTCGCATGTGGATACTTAACATGTAATATTTCTACAGTGGCTGATAATGTTTTATATATATATATATATATATATATATATATATATATATATATATATATATATATATATATATATATATATATATATATATATATATATATATATATTATATATATATTATAATTTGGTTTAAGCATGGATTGGATACGTAATCTGCAGCAAATCATTTACTATTCTTAGTTTGTACAGTTAGTCAGTAGCATATCGATAGTAATATTATGGTAATAAAATAGTTACTTTAGCTTTTTATTTTTACGATCGCCGCTTCTTCCCTCAATATAAACTCCCCTTATTTACTATAAAAAATATAGCTATTCCACCAATAGGTATTAAAGATAGAAAAGACCTGACACGTTTTCTAAACAGTCTAATGATTATAATTTTGACATTCCAAACCTGAAAATACAACCTGTCCCAAATTCTAGGACCCAAATTCACCTGGACATTATGGCAGTCCAGCGACAGACGCCAGCATGACGCCTGGCCGAGGTCATCGTGACGGAGGAGGTAGCCACGAAGAACCAATTAGTGACAATATTGTTTCAACTACAACTGCCATTGGAGGTACTACAGAAGAGGTTTGGGAGGCTGAGGAGTCCAGTGATATTGAGGTATGTGTAGATTGTGTCACAATTGTATAGAGTATATGTATAGATTATGTGAGTGTGTTTATAGATTGTGACAAAAGTTTGAATTCTCTTCGTCTTTGAAAAAATACTCGTTGCCATAATTGAGTTTATTTTTGAATTCTACGAAACCATGAATTTTTTTTTCCAGAATATAAAAAAACCTTGTCGATCAAATAATTAAAAATTTAGACTAGGCACCCTTTAATGACTTATAACAAATCATTCATGGGATGATCCTTTTTTGGAAAGGATTACAGCTAGCCAATTAGGTGACTTCAAAGTATATAATCTATTATGAAAGTTCAAGGCATGTATGTAGTAGTTTTTTGTCATAAGTGTGGAGGAAGCAAAAAATAGAAAAAACAGATTTTATTGAATAGAAACAAATAAGTGCCCTTTAATTCAAGTAAATTTAGCATATATTTGGGGAACTGGTCGTAAGGTCCCTCTGTGTACATCCCTGTTCCCATGGATCAACTCAACGCAAGAACCTGTATAGTTGGACCCCGGCACTCGGCAAAAATGTAATCACACACCCTAAGCTAAGAAGTTTATTCATTCCATTGGAATTTTGCCTGAATAAAATCAGGTATTTCAGTTGAAATAAGTAATTCTGGCGTGAATTCGATTCCTTCTTTTTGTTCTTAAGGTTCATAATATGAAGATCTGAAATTAAGGACGTACACAGGAGGAAAATCTTGGGGTCTTCTCCTTCGAGTCTCTAAAGTTTCCCGAATTTCTTGGAACTCCTTATTGATATTATCAATGAAATGTCTTTTTATTACTCCTCCCAAGTTTCCCGAATTTCTTGGAACTTCTTGTTTATGTTATCAATGAAATGTCTTTTTATTACTCCTCCAAAGTTTCCCGAATTTTTTGGAACTTCTTATTGATGTTATCAATGAAATGTCTTTTTATTTCTCCTCCCCCCCCCCTTTAAAAAATCATACATACGTGCGCCGTAAATGCTCTCAGTAAGCCTTGAAAATCACTTGACGGGTTAAAAAAAATATAAATTAAGTGCTTGTCTTCTGACAATAAAACTATGTGGATTCTAGTTTTCTGTCTGCCAACATGTACTTAAATTTCACGGTGACACTTTTAATTTGTTTACCTCTGCAGAAAACGGATATTATCTCATGATGTTCTCAAACAAATTTTAAGGATGGCGAAACGCGAAAACAAACATGACATTACGTTGTTAAATACCTTTAGTTTTGATTTATTTTTCTAAATATGAAATAGCTGACTGGTGAAGTGCTGCTGGCGCGTTGTCATTTTTTGTAACTGGTTTCTAGTATTATAAACAAAAGCATCTAAGAAGCAGTGAATTTTGCAATGCCTATATCAGCCATGCTCCTCAAATAGCTGACTATTGAGGTGCTACTGATCTTTTGTGCATGGTTGCCAACTTTTTGGTTTATGAATGTGTCCTCTGAGATATCCAAAAATGTATCAGTTTTAGCTAAAATGTTTCCATTCTGAAATTTCAAAAACTAGGTGCTATTTTTTTAGCAGCTGTATTACTGACCAAAGATGCTTTGTAAACCTCTTTCAAAGCGACCAGTTAACATGAAATGTAATAAAAACGAAAAAATGTAATAAAACCTTTAGACAGAATGACTGTGTGAAAGTGCGAAAATCGTCTAAACTGTAAATCCGTTATTTTGGAGAAAATCCTTTATTTCGTTTTATATCATAAATTTACAAAGTGTGTCTTTTTTTCTTTTATGTCCCAAGTAAAACGCATCACTTATTTGTCCTTTTACATCATTGTGTCCCGGCACATGGGAATATGTCCTTTTACAAAAATGTGTCCAGTTGGCAACTCTGCTTTTGTGGCACTTTCCGTAACAGGTTTGCAGAAACGTGAATAAAAGTATTCGTCGATTAAGGAATTATTCTTTGTAATCGGTTTGCAATAGTTCGGACGGAATCATCTAAGAATAAATCAATTATGCGATGCCTAAATGAAATTGGCTCCAGGAAAACGTGACTGTTGATGTGCTGCTGGTCCGTTGTCACTTTTTGCAACAAGTTTGCAATAATGTGACCGAAAACATCTAAGAACTAGTGAATTATGCAATGACTTAATCAGCTCAGCTGTTGAAAAAGGCTGACGGGGGAAGTGCTACTGGTCTGTTGTGTTACTTTACACAACAGGTTTGCAACAATGTGAGCGAAAGTATCGAAGGGCTAAGGAATTATTCCTAGGCTGGCTCGGGTGAGGAAAAGGCTGATTGGTGAGGTACTGTTGTTGTGTTATGTCACTTTTTGTGACCGACTTTTAGTAATATGAACGAAAGCGTCTAAGAATTAATTAATTATACTATGTCTAGCTTAGGTCAGCTGTGGGAAAAACCTGATTGGTAAGTAGCTGCTGGTCTGTTGCGTTACTTTCTGTAGTGGGTTTTTATCAACGTGGGTAAAAATATCCACAGATAAAATAATTAGTCCTAGGCCAGCTCTGGTGTGGAAAAAGCTGACTGGTAAGGTGCGGTTGGTCTGGTTTGTCTCTTTTTATAAGCCATTGCCAATAATATGAACGAAATTACATAGAATTAACTATAAGTATACTATGCCTTGACCAGTTTGGCTGTGGAAAAAACGGACTAGTGGGGTGCTGCTCCTCTGTTGTGTTAATTTTTTAAAAAATAACAAAGTTGTGTGAAGATAGTAGTGAACTAGGGAACTGGAGAGAAAATTATAAAATCCATGAGATACCGGTGTATATGCCTACCAAATATACATACCCTGCATCATGGACGTACGCAGGGGGGGGGGGTCAGGACCTGGCCCTCCTTTTGAAACCCGTCTGAAATTTTTTTTGAATTTCTTTGAACTTCTTTTTTAAAATTATGAAATGATATTTTTATAATGTTTTTATTTTTCTATTACCCTGTCCTTTCTAAAAAAAAAACTTTCCTGGCTTAAGTTCCTATTCGAAATTTTTCTATCGCCGAACGTTTTATTCAGCTGGTTTGTTAATACCATTTCATAGTGTAGGTAAGTACATTTCAGAAGTATAGAAATAAGTTTCTTTGAAATCGTAACGTGAACCTTAGCACCCTTAGATACAGTACCGTCGGTACGAATGTGATAGGGATAAGGAGGTGCTAATTAAAGGTCAACGAAATCATTCGACTCTAATTCTAGTTGAGAATTTCAAGTCAATATCTAAAGTTAAGATATACCCTTCACCAAACAGAAAGAAAGTAATATAATGCTGATATTCATATCAGGTCTTATCTATATTTAGTCTTGAATAAATCTGTATACTGGCTAAAGATCCTGTAGGAAAACACGTATAAAAATCTAGCGTAGGCCTTCTTTTTGTGGGGGCCAGAGGAGACAAATATCACTTTCTTCTTCATGGTACAAAATTTCAATTCCCCTTACTCACCCCACTCAAAAGGTATTTCTGAAACCCACTCGTGAAACGATATCAAATATCGCCGAAGTAAAAAATTTGTCTGTTTTTAATGAGACCCAATTCTATGGAATCTACAA
Source organism: Artemia franciscana (assembly GCF_032884065.1). Classification (NCBI taxonomy): domain Eukaryota; kingdom Metazoa; phylum Arthropoda; class Branchiopoda; order Anostraca; family Artemiidae; genus Artemia; species Artemia franciscana. Next base: position 43,209,953 of record NC_088871.1, on the reverse strand, counting down.
TGAAAAAGCCTCGTTTGCCTATCGGGACAAAATGTAAGGAAAACGGAAGGATTATTGGAAAGTAAAGGAAAGCGAAAGTAAAGGGAACCCGAAACTATAGGTTAGGCTGTTATCTCTTTGGGTCCCAAGGTCTGGGAACGCCTCAGATATTGATTGGCTGGTAGCTACCGACATTACTAATTGTATAAAGTAAAATCATGTATTATCAGGGGCGTAATTTTGTCAAAATCCTGGGGGGAGTAGGGACAAAATTGGAGCCAATTGTCCCAAATCAAGTGATAATGACAGTAAAAACTTAAAAAATAAGTCATTTGGTACCATAAAGGTACTATTTAGTACTTTATAAAAGTCCTATAAATGTGTTTTATAACACTATATAAAGGTAAATTATAGTACTATAAAGGTAAATATCAACTAAAAACTGATCTGTCTCTGTTGATGCTGGAATTATGCAGGTTTTTCTTAGTTTTGACAAGATTTCGGAAGAAACTAAGTTTCAGTGGAGGGGGCGCGAACCGAGATCTGGTAGGGGCAGTTGCCACGCCACTGCCCCATAGAACACCCCTGTATAGTATTGACTATCTCGTGTGAGATTATAAATTGTTAAGCTAGTCAATCGACTCTTAATTCTTGTAGTGCATGTGTCATTGGACTCGCTGACAATTTGTCATAGATAATGATGAATTAGCTGCTGAACATGTAGGATTACAGCAATTTTCCTTTGCTTTTTCTCACCCTGTAGAATCGATTCTTGTTTTATCATCTTTTAAATCTTATCCCTGTATAAATTAAGTCTGATATGACTTATGTCACTTATCCTTTTAGTTATTTCTTGAGAGCAGGAGTGAATCCCTAATTACGGAAAGATGATGCTCACATGTCTGATTTGTTTGACATTTTGTTTCTGATGTTTTGATTTAGGATTTTAGGAGTTCAGGATAGGCAGTGGTTTCAATTGGGGGAGGGGGGCACTTGCTCCTAAATTCCCCACCCTAGATTTGGAAAAATACATTTTTGGGAATAATTTTTTGTAAAATAATTTTATTTGGTGTGTTCATTTAAACAATATAAATAAGTGCTAAACTTGCCCCCCCTAGTTTTTGTAAAATATATTTTGCTAATCCCCAAATTTTCGTGACTTTACGCTACTAGATTTAGGTTTTAGGCTCTATATTTTTCCTGTATAAAAAAGGAAAAAAAAGTAGTTGGTAAAACATAAACCCCGACATCTGTTTAAAAATTATGGAGCTTAGTAATAAAGTATCCCATGGTACCTACTAATATCTCTCTGTCCACAGTACCCTTATTCGTTTGGTGTAACCTTTTTTTCTTCCTTGTTTGCATTTTTTATTCTTTTAATTTTGTTATTCTGCTTTTTTGTAGCGGGTTATAATTAATTATTGTTATTATTATTATAGGATATACCGAAACGCGTTCCTTTTTTTCCGTGTCTTGTGAAATTAGCCATTAATATAATAAAATGAGATTAATCTGCAAAAATAAAATAAAAATGAACATATATAGAGAACGAGGGAAGACTCAACCTCCGAAATCTACAGAACCCACGGTGTCCTATGTTTTCATACACTTTTCCTGTTTTTGCCTTTTATTGTATTCAAATCCACCCCTCCCCCTGATGTAAACTTTACGCACGAGCTGGACATACGATAATTTTTAATTAACACATCTCTACCATTATAATTATCTAGCAATATAAAGCCAGTTTCGATGGGTTGGGACGAAATTTAAACTATCGTTAAGGGGCTATGGTTTTACCTCTACCTATCTAGATTAAGTGTTAAGATGTACTTATTTTGGACTAATAACCAGTTAGTCTCTAGCTGAGTGAGATAGAGTTGCTAGACGAATGATTAACTAGAATAAAAACTTGTGATACCCGTTGATTTAAGGCTGCTCGTTGGGGCTCATTATTATGCGTGAAGTTGCAAATGTGCAATTCCTTATCAGAAAATACAAGTGTCTGCAAAAAAAGGACGCCCATTGTCATGCAAATCAGGATTATGTTGGCCTTTAAAACGAATAATTTATGGTTAGAATAAAATCTCCATTTTTACTTGATAGTTTAATTTCATAATATGATTAAATAAAAAAAAGTTTTTTTTTTAACTGAAAGTAAGGAGCGACATTAAAACTTAAAACGAACAAAAATTACTCCATATATGAAAGGGGTTGTTCCCTCGTCAACGCCCCGCTCTTTACGCTAAAGTTTGACTCTTTCTCTCAGCTCTACTTTTTAAAACAGTAATAAATTTTAGCGTAAAGAGCGGGGCGTTGAGGAGGAAACAGTCCCTTTCATATACGGAGTAGTTTCTATTCGTTTTGAGTTTTAGTGTCGCTCCTTACTTTCAGTTAGAAAAGCTTTTTTTTATTTAATTTCTGAACGTTTTTGAGTTAATGCATGTTTTGATTTTGGCTCTCCGCACATGAATAATTTAAACAAAATTTGCGTATTAATTTATTTTTTTGGCTAAATGGCTTTCTCATAGTTTTGATCGGACGATCAAAGGACGATCCGTTGATTTAAGGCTGCTTGTTGGGGCTCATTATTCTGCGCGAAGTTGCAAATGTGCAATTCCTTATCAGAAAATACAAGTGTCTGCAAAAAAAGGACGCCCACTGTCATGCAAATCAGGATTAGGTTGGCCTTTAAACGAATAGTTTTATGGTTAGAATAAAATCTCCATTTTTACTTGATAGTTTAATTTCAAAATATGATCAAGCGCGTGGACTAAAAGGAAATTCCCCCTATAAAGTCTTAAATTTATAGAGGGGAATTTCTGTGACTCCTACACGTGATCTTTTCCAGGGGTGCGATCATAAAAAAAAGAATTCAGGGGCAATAATAATAAAGTACAAAATATATTTTTATCACATAATTTGAATAAGGTGTGCCCAGAAAGTAAAAACACCTAGGATTTGCTGGGATCCCCCCGCCCCGCGTACATCCCTGTTCGTAGCCAATTTTTAGGCTTCCACAGTGAAAAGAAGACATAGCGCAGCTGAACGAGCTTAGGGTTATAAAACTTGGGTTTGCCAAGGTTGCCAATGTTACAAAAACAATTTAAAAAATAAAATAAAAATATTATTCACGTTTGCACTTCGAGAAATGTAATATTTTGTCGGTTACGACTTCTCGCTTCAGATGACTGTCCTATAGCATACAAGTACGGATACCAATTGTTGCATTTAATGTGCAATTTTTGGTGTGGTGTCAATGAGTATCTTTTCAAAATACCCACTCAGCCCCTCCCAACAAGATTTCTCTCCTCGCAACTCTGTTTGTTAAGGCGAAAAGACGAACATGCAGGTACACAGTAAGCTGTGATTACCTGAAGCAGAAAAATGTAGGGTTCCAATTCACAAACATGTAAGGGGGAAGGATTTGTTTCAAAGGAAGATATCTAGGTCGATGACTTTGCTTTTTTTTCGATCTCTTCAAAAAACACAAAAAAACTATTTTTCAAAATATATAGGAGGGGGACAAATCTAGGGGAAATTGCCTCGCTCCGTAATTAATACCCCTGATTGAAAATGCAGGCATATAGTAGTGTTCAGAACTGCGCATGCACTTAATTGACGTCGAGTCCCAGTTTGTAATTTTACGTGTTATTTCGCTCAAGGGGTTGCCCACTTTCCGCTTCGTGTTTTACATGTTTCGAGAAACACTTGTACCGCGTAGTTCCGCAATACGTAGAACACTTCCAATATTTGGTACAGTTCCGCCCGTATGGAACACTGTCACGCTTGGCCCACTTTTACCATACTCGACCCCCTTTTACCACGCTTGGCCCACTTACATGGTACACCTCACGTGATTTCTGAAAGTTGGCAATCCCTTGATCCTTTTACATTACGAAAGACGGCGAAATATTTACAATTATAGGATTTTCAGCGACATTCTATGTTAAATCCTTTTGGGGAGCATCGTATCCAGTGATTATACTTAATACCTTTCAAGTCCTAATTGTAATACCACTAAATTACAACCCATTATGTTAGCAAAATACAAACATTTATCATATGTTATTTTCAGGGAAGTGTGATTTTTTGTGCATGACCGAAGGGCGTTAGCTTGTCTAAATGCGCATTTGTCCATTGTCGATTTATATCTATGGACACAAGAATTTAAATAAGCCATACGATTGCCCCTTCTTAATGACTCACTTAAAAGTCTGGTTGTTGATGATCACGACAGAAAACAAGTTCTGTCTATTTTCTGAAAACAATAAATCCATCTTAAGGTGCCTACACACGTATTGATAAATCTGATAGACTTATTTTCAGACATAGTTGATGGCATGGATGGTAATATTGTTAGTTTTACTTGACGTGTGCCTGATGTCTGTCAAACTTATCTATGAAGTGTACCGTTTGTCTTTTTGCCTCATGTTGACTTGCAGGAAGAATTTTAGCAATATCGAGGTTCAGCTAATTCTAAAGGTGGTACGTCACAAAACAAAGTTTACATAAGAACACTAAACAGAGAAACACATACTCTTCCTGTTTTTTTTTTAACTTTTCTTTTACTCTTATTAATAATCAGGTAATTGTAATATTAAGATTTTAATATGCACCATTTATGCCAAACCAGATTTTCAAATCAAAAGCCTCCAACTATTTTTTAGGGAAGAAAAGAGGAAATGACACAGTTTTGATAAGAGGAATTGCTCAATGTTTTTGAAGCCAATAAGATAGGAGAAAAGAATCAACTGAACTTGATTGGCTGGCTAGAGCGAAAACAATCGTGTTGTGCCAAAAAACACCAAGGACGTCCGTAGGGGGGCATGGGGCAACTCCCAAGATCTTTTTTTTCAAATCTATGGGCAGTCTGATTAAAATTGAAATAAGTTTTCTTTATCATCATCACCGAAGAAAAAAAAAATACGTGCCTAGGTGTCACAACGTCTTTAAAACTTTCGTTATGGAAAGGCAGTGTGGTCTTCGAAGTTATCTACTTGGTTTACCCCTCCCACACCCCAGTCCCGTTTCTAGCTGAAATTTATTTTTTTCAAAAATCTTGTCAAAACTAGCTGAGGGCTTGCCAGGGTGTGATTAATACATGCCAGTGTAAAACAACAGAGTAGCCGTGTACCGTATTCAAAAGAATGTTATAGTTAGGTGTTACGTGGCGATGTTACAAATACGTGTATTATTATGATTGTAAATAGACCTAATATTATGCGTACGATTTTTTGCAGCCCGCATAAAACCTCTTTCAAAAGAATATTCTATCAATTCAAAACACAAGCAAAAATTATAAACGTATGTTTTCAATACACGATAAACGACTTTCAAAATACATAGACTTATAATTACTTGTAAGTAAACCTATACAATAGAATAAGAGTTTGCTTTTTTTTATTAATGCCATGAATAATACTAATCTTTGATATTCTTTAATAGTTTATTATTCAATATAATACTCCATATAAGAGAATATGGCACCGCTCATAACATCCATACAAAAGAATGTTCTATTTAACAAAAACATAAATAAAAATAGGTAGTTGTGTATTATTCAGAACACACTCAATAAGTGAAGTTCTTTCGTGAAACTAACTACGATGCAGGTACATTTTAATTAAATATTATGTATATATATATATAGAGGTGGCTAGGTTAGGTTAAGTTTGGTATTTGATATAGCCCTCCTTCCCCTCCCCAATGTGCAAATATATAGCCCACACTTTTGATAAACGTAATGAAATAAAACAAAATATGATGAAAACTAAATTGAGTTTTGTCTTTGTGGCTATGAAACCGGATTTTCTCATAAAATGTACCTGCATCGTAGTTTGTTTCACGAAAGAACCTAACTTCACTTATTGAATGTGTTCTGAATAATAGACAAGTACCAAAAAATATATACATATATTTCAACAAACCGACATAATGTTTCAAATATGTTGGCTATTTCTGCTACATGTGAGTAAAACTGCGTAATTATTATGATTGAATTTTTTTTTATTACCATTACAGATAAAATCATAAAATACACCTATTCCATTCAATAAAAAGATAAAAAAATGCATACAGTTATATTTAAACATACCCCTGTGATGTTGCAATTGCATATACTATCATGACTGCTTGTGAATAAGCCTGCATAAATATTATAATAAATTAAACAAATGCTGTCATAACTAAAATCAATCATTAGTATTCTTTTACAGGTGCCTGAATCAGTCATGGCAGTTGCCACAGGAGGGCGAGGACAAGCAGCAATTGAGCGTAATAACCAGCGAAATCGAATGCGTTCTCGAATGCAGGCAAAAGGAATACCCAACATGCCGCATTCACCATTGAACGGTAAGCTTACCTAAATAGAGGGCTATGTAGGCTAGGGGAGGCCGTGTTAAGATTAAATAGATTTTCTCCGCACAATTTTCTCAATTTACTGTAAGTGTGATGTAAGTGTGGCGTTTGTGACAAGTTTCCATGGAAATTAGAAAGAGGATCTAACAGATAAGAGAGTAAATACGTTCTGAGACCATACTGGCTATGCATGACGTATGAAAGGAAATATGAAGAAAGGAAATAATTAATGAAGAGAGAAAAATCAAATAGGTGAAAAAATGAGGATTTTGTCAGCCAGTAGCAAAATATGAAGATGAAAATCAGGCAAATATTTCGACAAGGACCTCCGCCAGGCCGTCCTCAGTGCAAAAAAAAAAAAAAAATATAAGAAAGAGAAAAAAACAACAAAATCTAACCTTCTTACGTGAACTCTACGAGAGGAGAAAAGACACTTTTTTTTTATAGAAGAGGCTCTAACAGATAAGAGAGAGGCGCTTGCGAAGCATGATTTTGTTGAAAGAAATTGACACTGATACGTTGACAGTTTAAGATTAGTGGAAAATTATATTCATACACATCTACCCTTAAAGAAAGCAAATGTTTGAAAATTTCACAAAAGTTTTGATAATATGTATGCACCACTTTCAAACGTGAAGGCAGAACGCCTGTTCAGTGCTCTCAGCGACTTGAAGACGGACTAAGGAAACTTTGACAGCAATTACAGTAGCATCTAGTTTGCAAACCAAATTGGGAATGAAGAAATTGGGTGAGGCTCCTTGCTCAGGCTCACGTGAAACGGTGGAGTTGATCAACGAACTGCTTCAATACAACAGCAGCTTGCAAAAAGTTTTATTTCCCTGCTTCAAGCAATAATTCCATTGATCGAGTCTCAGAAACAAACCACCAAGGGTTTGATAAAAGTCTCAAGGAAAAATAAAAACGAAAAAAACCCTCAAAAATTAACATTAAATTAAAAGAGGCATTTTCGAAGGAACGGTGAAAGGGCAACTAATTAAAATAATCAAACACGCTGTTCAAACCTGGGAAGTCGTTTTGTGTAAAGCTTTTTTGAAAACTAATCGCTTGTTAGGTATGGTATTATCAGAAATTGGTTGTGAAATATTGAAAATATAGGAAATATCCTTCACTACCGACTTCTGATAATACCATACCTGGTAAGTGATTAGTGTTAAAAAAAAGCTTCACAAAACTACTTCTTAGGTTTGAACAGCATTCAGTATTTGAACAGTATTTGTAGCTTTGAACAGTATTCAGTATTTGAAGCTTTTATCTAGTTGCCATTTTAACGTTGTTTCGAGAGGGCCTTTTTATGGCACTTGGTATTAACCAAGTGACATATAGCAGTCGCCAATTCTGTCGGTCTGTCTGTCGGTCTGTCGGTCTGTCTGTCGGTCTGTCTGTCGGTCCCGGTTTTGCTACTTTAGGCACTTCCAGGTAAGCTAGGACGATGAAATTTGGCAAGCGTATCAGGGACCGGACCAGATTAAATTAGAAATAGTCGTTTTCCCGATTTGACCATCTGGGGGGAAGTGGGGGCCCGGTTAATTTGCAAAAAATAGAAAAAATGAAGTATTTTTAACTTATCAGCGGGTATTTGGATCTTAATGAAATTTGATGTTTGGAATGATATTGTGTCTTAGAGCTCTTATTTTTAATCCCGACCGGATCTGATGACATTGGGGGGAGTTGGAGGGGGAAAACCTAAAGTCCCGGTTTTGCTACTTTAGGCACTTCCAGGTAAGCTAGGACGATGAAATTTGGCAAGCGTATCAGGGACCGGACCAGATTAAATTAGAAATAGTCGTTTTCCCGATTTGACCATCTGGGGGGGGGGGAGAAGGGGCCGGTTAATTCGGAAAAATAGAAAAAATGAAGTATTTTTAACTTATGAGCGGGTGATTGGATCTTAATGAAATTTGATGTTTGGAATGATATTGTGTCTCAGAGCTCTTATTTTAAATCCCGACTGGGTCTGATGACATTGGGGGGAGTTGGAGGGGGGAAACCTAAAATCTTGGAAAACACTTAGAGTAGAGGGATCGGGATGAAACTTGATGGGAAAAATAAGCGCAAGTCCCAGATACATGATTGACATAATCGGAACTTATTTGCTCTCTTTGGGGTAGTTGGGAGGGGGGGAGTAAGTCTTAAAAATTAGAAAAATGAGGTATTTTCAACTTACGAACGGGTGATCGGATCTCAATGAAATTTGATGTTTAGAAGGATATCGTGTCTTAGAGCTCTTATTTTAAATCCCGACCGGATCTGGTGATGGGGGCGGGGAGTTGGGAGGGGGAAACCTAAAACTTGGAAAACACTTAGAGTGGAGGGATCGGGATGAAACATGGTGGGAAAAATAAACACAAGTCCTAGATAGATGATTGACATAAACGGAACGGATCCGCTCTCTTTTGGGTAGTTGGGGGGGGGGGTTAATTCTGAAAAATTAGAAAAAATGAGGTATTTTTAACTTACGAATGGGTGATTGGATCTCCATGAAATTTGATTTTTAGAAGGATATCGTGGCTCAAAGCTCTTATTTTAAATCCTGACCGGATCTGGTGACATTGGGGGAAGTTTGGGGTGGGGAGACCTAAAATGATGGGAAACCCTTAGATTGGAAGGATTGGGATGAAACTTGGTTGGAAAAATAAGCAAAAGTCTTGCATACGTAATTTACATAATTGGAACGGATCCGCTCAATTGCGGGGGGGGGGGGGGTAATTCTGAAAAATAAGAAAAATAACGTATTTTTAACTTACGAAGGAGTGATCGGATCTTCATGAAACTTCATATTTAGAAGGACCTCGTAACTCTGATATCTTATTTTAAATCTCAACCGGATCAAACGTAATTGGGGGGGGGGGGGCAGTTGGGGGGACCGGAAATCTTAGAAAATACTTAAAGCGGTGAGATCAGGATGAAACTGGATGGGAAGAATAGAAACCTGTCTAAGATACGTGACTGACATAACTGGACCGGATCTGCTCTCTTTGGTGGAATTGGGAGGGGGGAGGTAATTTTGAAAATTGAGGTATTTGTAACTTACGAAAGGGTGACCAGATCTTAATGAAATTTGATATTTAGAAGGATCTTGTGCTATAAAGTTTAACTTTAGGTTCTGACCTTCTCACAAGTGCCAAATGAGCTCTTGGCTCTTGGCTCTTCCGACCTCGTCCAAATGAGCTCTTGGCTCTTCCGACCTCGTACCATATGAGCTCTCGGCTCTTCCGACCTCGTCACAAGTGCCATATGAGCTCTTAGCTCTTGTTTTAATTTAGTGTTTGTTACTGAGGTTTGTTTTGGTTTTACTGTGTTCATGAGACTTTTTTTCAGAGAAATTGCCTTCGGATTGTTTTGGGCACCAGACTGACTGATCCCAATTTCTAGGGCTATATGAGACGAAGGTTAAGATGGCTAGGGCATGTTCTGTGGATAAAGGATGACATATTGCCAAAGATTGTCCTATTCGGCCAACCGTCTGGGGCTAAATGGAAAGCAGGTCGTCGGTTGGGATGGGAGGTATTTGTAAGGAAAAGGGGAATGGGAACTTCCTGGGAGGGTTAAAAGAGGCAGGGTTTGGATAGATTGGGATGGAGGAAGATAATGCGTAGCTGTGTTGGCCTCAGACGGCTAGATGCTGCGGTGAGTTGTTAGTAGTAGTAGTAGTATATATTGTTTTAACCATTATTCAGTTTTGTGCACTGATGCCGGTTGAACTGTGGTCTTGACCCAAATATCTGCATATCTATCTTTCCTTTTTTCACTGGGTAGAGTTACCTTGTGTTGTCTTCTTTACAATTTTAGTTTTTTTTTTGTTTTGTTTTGCATGACAAAAGGAAAATATCCACTTAACTCCAACTTTTTATCTATTCTAGCTTCAATTTCCCACTGAAAATACAGTAGCAGATACGAAGTCCAAAATATTTTATTTTTAATGAATTAAATTAAAATATTAATATTTAAATTGATATTTTAATATGCTGAATAAACGAAAATTCTGACAATAGAGAGCTTTCTTAAAGATCAATAACTTTTTTACGTAATGTTATTTTATATTGTGTTAATCTAAGACTCTAGTTCAATTTCAGCTTCGGTCATTATCTTCAAAAGACATTATCTTGCAGAAATTAAATTTTGTTGGAGAGTTGAAATGGCTAAAACGGACTTTCGGGCTTTTTCTCGCACTAGGATCGGTTCATTTTACAGCCTCTTGCCGTGACGTTAGGTGTCTAGCTACCCAATGCAACTTCGAAAAGTAAGAAAACCTGACTATTCTGAGACTATTTTTAGGACAAAGAAGAGGAGGTATTGGTGAGCTGAATCAGCGTATCAATGATCTACGAATGGGCGGTGGAGGAGGTATGACATCTATTAGCTCTAATCCCGGTAGACGGCCTCAAAGTCAGCATATAATGCCTACACCCGATCGAAGAGACAGTAGTACTACCATAAGTTCGTATTATGGAAGTATGAAATCTGGTGCGTCGCCTATGCCTTTCAGTAGAAGAACATCAGACGTCTCGCAGGTATATTTTTATTTTGTATATCCTTCTCAATCCAGTTGGGAGGGAAGGGCTTAGGGGGAGGGGGAGTTCAGTTGGTTAATGTTGTTGGTTGTCATTTTATAAAACAGTGGTGTCAATCTTTCAGTGTCGTAAATTCATGAAAATTCATAAGGGGACACATTTTTCAAAACTTAGGTGAGGAGGGGCAAATTTGCTGCCTTTTGGTTCTTTCGATGAAAATAACCGAAAAGGAATTTTTAATGAAAATATTTTTAAAAATCAAGGGGCTGACACAGGCCCCCTGTACCTTCTTGAGATCACTACAATCTTTTCTTTTGTGGATTTATTTCTTTTTACGGATCTGTTTCATCTGCTGGTCAGGATTTTGTTTAGAATGGGAGAGGGGAACAAAATTTCCGGGGGGGGGTTTATAACTTCAAAAAAATGTAAGATATATGCAAATACTACGCAGAATATGAAAGACTATAAAAAAAGTTCTAAAAATATCAAGATTACGTGTCAGCCATGATTTTGGTACTTTTTAATGCTAAAAATAGGTTTTTAATTTCACACGAATTTTTAATCTGATTTTTGTTCTCCTGCAAATATTTTCTGTTTATTGATAGGAGAAGAGAAAACCTTCCGAGAGCTCTAGCGCTTGGCTGCTGAGGTTAAATTACTCGCTAATAATGAGAAAAATTGCTCTGAATAACTGATTAACGTTATCCAAGTAATTAGTGGAAGATTGAGCTGTGGAGTTCTTTTGCAAATTTACTAACGACACATCAGTCTAATTATGAATGACAAACCTTAAAGGCTGTAGAATATACCATGGTAAGTCAGAGTCATTGCATTGCTCTTGAATGATATTCGGCCCCTGTAAAGACCAGACATAGACGTTTAGAATAATAATCTGAAAATGAATATAACATGACATATAAAATGAAAGAAATATAAAAATAATAGATTATGAATATAAAAAGAATAGAAATGTAAAGAATAGAAAGAATAAAAAAGAATAGAATAAGAAAAAATAGAAAAGAAAAAGAATAGAAAGAATTAGAATATGAAAATAAAAGAACAGAAAATGAATTTAAAATTAAAATAACAGTCTTCAAAATGAATCTGAAAATGCCCGACTTGCGCTTACTTTATTTTAGTGATACGAAATTCATGTGTTCAAATTTCATGATACGTTAAGAAATTTTCGTATACATTTGAAAAGATTTCAGAAGCCACTGGATGAGAATTACCGTTTTGAATATTGATAATTATTGAAACTGGAACGTCGTATAGATCTTTTTTTCGGGTCGGGGTATGTTTGCCAAAAGGTAAAAATTGATTCTTAATACTTTCTGCACAACTCTGGTTTTAGATTCCAGACGATTTTCAACATGATTCTTATTCACCCTGCGAATAATTTCTGTTTGTTGGCAAAAGGGGAGAAACTGCCTCCTTAGGGCCTAATGTTTGGCTGCTGAGATTAATTTAATCGTTAATAATGGGCATTTACTATCAATAATTAATTGACGTTATCTAAGGAACCAGTAGAAGATTAAGTAGCGAATTGTGATAACAACTACTGCATACCTGGCTGGGGGGAGGGTTGCATGTTTTTCAAGAAAAAAAGAGCGAACAGTATTAAAGCTGTAAGCCATTTTGGAATAGCATTTAAATGCCTGGATACTTCGAGGAGAAGGACGTGGACCAAAGTTTCTCCTGTTCTATGTGCATACTTGTACTGTTGTAACAACTGCGGAAAAAAACAGAGATTTTATTAGTTTTATATAAATAGCCCAGACTTTTATCTAGTATAGTAAATATATCGTTCTGGGAAAAGTGATTTTTGTTCCTTTAAAACCCTACGGTTACACAATGAATTGATTTCTAGTTGGTACTAGGGTACCCTGGCCTCAACTTCAACTGCGACAGACCCGACGTAAGGATCTTTGAGTCAAGAAGCATCGTTAATTCATAGACCAGGGCAAGTGATTTGTGAAATTTGATTTCTCCTTTTTTTGACAAGAAAAGATTTTCGTGGTTGATTCAAGCCTGTTTTTACGAATAATAGTCAGTCTGTGAAATTTTTCAATTAATATCGCTCGGTGAAATCCTTTGGTGTCAGAAAATAAGAAATCGAGTTTAAAGGTCCACTAGTGGCATAGCACGCGTATCAGCTCTCAGTATAATCTTACGATATTTTATAATATTTTCTTAAATCATGGATCGGCTTCTGTTTCACGTTTGTTTAAAAATATAGAAAATAAAGGAAAAAGGGTGAACTATAACCCCAGGGGTAATTCTGTAAAAGAGTAGCATCTAGAAATTTTAGCAGCAATTCAATAACACTAAAATCTATACGAGTCAACCGTTCTTTTAGATGTCAGCCATATCCGGAAGGAATGCGATGATGGCATCCCCATTTGACCCGATTTCTCCTGGTAGTTCGAGACGATCCAGTTCAACCTCTACTTTTCAAGGTGGCTATAGCTTGCACCCAACTACTGCAGCTCAAATGCAAATGCCAATGAGAAATGTCATTAATCCTGAACCAAATGCAGCGGAAAATCTCGTTGCTCAGGTAAAATTCCTCTCTGTAGCTCAAATGAAAGTGCATTTATGTATAAAACACATTGCAACTCAAATGCAAAAACTTCCGCTGCTCAAATGGTAAATTTCACGAAGGAATGTTATTAATCTCGAACCAAATGCGGCAGAAAATCTCGTTGCTCGAGGGAAAACTATTTTCTGTAGCTCAATTGTAATTGCATTTTATTATTTTTATGTAAAATGGAAAAATTAATATTTTTATATAAAACACACACTAGCTCATATCCAAAAAACTACTGATTTTTATTAGTGAATTCAAGTTTACCGTTTATAATTCGATGTTTGTTTAAGGAACTCTTTCAGTGTTGTTAACACTGAAACACTAAAAACTATGAACGTTGAGAGAACTTTTGAATACTGGAAAACTATAGTATACTTGCTGTTGGGGTGGCGCTTCGCCCCCCCAAGCCCCCCCCCCCCGCGCGCGTAAGTCGTTACGCGCCATATTAGTTACGCGCCATTGTACGTGTGTCCCTGTGTCCAACCTGTGAATAGAGATATATATATATATATATATATATATATATATATATATATATATATATATATATATATATATATATATATATATATATATATATATATATATATATATATATATATATATATATATATATATATATATATATATATATATATATATATATATATATATATATATATATATATATATATATATATATATATATATATATATATATATATATATATATATATATATATATATATATATATATATATATATATATATATATATGTTTTTAACTACGTAAAACTTGCGAATATACAACATTCTTCGCTGTCCCATTGTCGGTGCATATAAATAGATTGTCAGGTTTACTGACTCATGAACATACAACATATAATTGTCCATGGGAAAAACAATCCGTAATCAGATCTATACCTCATTATTCTAATGATGTGTGCCTGTGTTCCGGTCGTCATTTATATTCCCAGTGTCTCGGTCGTCATTTGTGTCCCGGTGTCCCAGTTTGTAATTTCTCTTTGAGTGTCCCAGTTTGTAATTTCTCTTTGAGTGTCCCAGTCGTCATTTATATTCCCTCCTGTGCCCCCGGCGTCCCCGTTGTAGTTGTGTCCCTGTGTCCCGGTCGTGATTTGTGTCCGGTGTCCCAGTCTGTAATTTCTCTTTGAGTGTCCCGGTCGTCATTTATATTCCCTGTGTGCCGGTCGTCATTTGTGTCCCGGTCTGTAATTTCTCTTCGAACAATCCCTGTGTCCTGGTCGTCATTTATATATCCGTCCTGTGCCCCTGGCGTCCCCGTTGTAGTTGTGTCCCTGTGTCCCGGTCGTGATTTGTGTCCGGTGTCCCAGTCTGTAATTTCTCTTTGAGTGTCCCGGTCGTCATTTATATTCCCTGTGTCCCGGTGTCCCGGTCGTCATTTGTGTCCCGGTCTGTAATTTCATCAGTTGACAAACATGACGTCAGTCGACAAACAACTTCATGACGACATACAGCTCAATCCTTATAATGACGTCAGTCGACAAACATGACGTCAGTCGACACACAAACATGACGTCACTCGACAGACAGACAGACAACTTATTTATATATATATACTAGCTGTTGGGGTAATGATGAAAATTTTTTTTAGTTTTTTCCTTTTTTTCTTTTTAGTTATTTATTGGTTTTTACCTTTATTTTAGCTTATTTTTCAGTTTTTTCCTTTTTTTTAGTTTTTTTTATTTTTTTTTTTTTATTTTTTTACCTTTTTTTAGTTTTTTTAGTTTTTTTTAGTTTTTTAGCTTTTTTACTTTTTTTATTAGTTTTTAGTTTTTTTTTGTAGTTTTTGCCTTTTTTTAGTTTTTTCAGTTTTTTTTTTAGTTTTTTATTGGTTTTTACCTTTATTTTAGCTTATTTTTCAGTTTTTTCCTTTTTTTAGTTTTTTTTAGTTTTTAGTTTTTTTAGTTTTTTACCTTTTTTTAGTTTTTTTAGTTTTTTAGCTTTTTTATTTTTTTTATTAGTTTTTAGTTTTTTTTGTAGTTTTTGCCTTTTTTTAGTTTTTTTAGTTTTTTAGCTTTTTTATTAGTTTTTAGTTTTTTTTGTAGTTTTTGCCTTTTTTTAGTTTTTTTAGTTTTTTAGCTTTTTTATTTTTTTTATTAGTTTTTAGTTTTTTTTGTAGTTTTTGCCTTTTTTTAGTTTTTTCAGTTTTCAGTTTTGTCACCTGATCCAGTTTTTTCAGGTGACGTCACCTGATCCACAGATCCACAGATCCACACACAGACAACTTATTTTTATATATATAGATAGATAGATATAGATTGGTTACCCCCTAAAGGCCAGTGATCAATCTAATATCTATTGAATGAATGCTAAATTTGAAAACTGTTGTTTTAAAGTTCGTCTTAGTTCAATTCTTTTTAACCTTACGTTTTTCCATTTAAAGAAAGGCTGATGTAATGATGACTAGGCTGATGATGACTATGATGACTAATACTTTTTTAATATAATATATTTTTAATACTATCCATAAAATGTATGTTTTTTTTGTTCCTCGAAATCCACCCTTACATGAAAAGAGCCTTAGCGTTAATTGTATTAACGCTTCTTGGTTTGGTACCAATGTGATCTCTTGACAATGACCCAAATGATAAGACCTAATTACGTGTTGTTGTTGTTTTTTTTCAACAGCTGATGTAATGATGACTAGGCTGATGATGACTATGATAACTAATACTTTTTTAATATAATATACTTTTTAATATTATCCATAAAATGTAATGATGTAATGATGACTAGGCTAGTTCCCGGTGATAAACGCAGAAATAATTTTTAGTTCAGCAATATCATCATATTTTGTAAAGTTCATGTACAACGAGAAGTTTTAAAGATACGTCTTAAAACTAGATTTTAAGAGCTAAATCAGAATAAGATTGGTGTAATCGACAGAAGTTTCGTGTTATGGACTATAAATCTGGATTCTCCTCGTGACACACCAGGCGAATTCTCTAATCACAGACCTTAATTGTATTAGAGCCAACAGTAATGTAGGATTTGTTTATACAGTTTTATTCAGCAACTAGAGAATCGTGTACATTTGAAGTAGTATGCTCGAAGACAAAGTTTTGTGAGAAATGTTCTCAAAGGACGCACAATATCAAAAAAATCTTGAGTTGTACTCAAGACTTGACAACATTTTAATGGGGAAATTTCCTACATGCGTCCGTATGGTCTTTTAAGCCTTAAATATAAGCTCAATTGTCTGAGTTAACGATATTGTAGTTATTCTTTATATACGTTCAAAGTCACTAATACTCACACATATGTATTCCAGTTTTTGTGCTTGAAGATAGAGTTTTTCACTTGACTTTTTTTTTCAGACACAAAATATGTCTCTTCAAGGAGGAGCTGGATATCCAAATGCTTGGCAATCAAATGAAACTTACCATACTCGAAACGAATTTTCTCAAAGGTGTTTCAATTCTATGCAACAGGTAGAAAAATTTGATTATTTTTCAAATTTTAAGCATTTATAGTAGTGTTGAAATCCTGGCAACTTTTTAGTGTCTCAATACCTGATAAAATGCACAATTTTCACCCAAAATATATACCTCACTCGATGTAATGGAAAAACTCGATTAGTCAGAATAAACACGTAATCTAGCACATAGTAAGTACCACAAAGGACACAGTAGTACTATGGGCGGTACCATTGATTCATACCTCGTATAATCCCACTTAATAAAAGTATTGACCCCGTTTAATGTCTTATTCAAGCAAGAATTTTCTCTACCCGTCTTATGCTCGTGCATTTATCAATGATGTAAATAAATATAAGGAAAGTTTCTTACCATATTATTCCTGCGGGATCGTTAGGTACAATTTTGAAATGCAAAGGGTGTAGATAAAATGGGGTTTTAACGATTTGAGAAGATGTTGCAAGTGGAGGAGGTCCCTCTGCCCCTTAATGTTCAAAAATCTATAAAACTTGTTCTGATTACGTAAAAAATAATTGAAAATGGAGAAGAATTACAGGTGCTCTTCTTTCATATTTATCCTCAGAAGAATTCTTTCCATCTGGACGCCCCGAAAAAATCAATATTGAAAGGGTGTCTGATCACAAGAAATAACATTTTATAATAATTGAAGCGCTATCACAGCATAAATACAAATTGAAAAGCAAAGTAAATACGATAAAAATACCAAAGGAAGCTTCCAGCCTACAGTAGGCTATATGTGAGTGAATGAGGAACGAGATCATTTTTCAATTATTTTTTATTTCAGTATGTCCATATAAGAAAATTATAATTATATTATATTTCTTTTTCAGACCCAGATAATTATAATTATAATTATTATGATTTTAGACCCAGAAATCTATTCATTTTTGTTAACGTAATTTATTTCACTTGTTTTCTATAAATATGCATTTACTTAAAAAAACAAAAACATAAAAGGCCCCCTAAGATCTTTTTTGGCGCCCTCGTTCCTTGTTTTTTCTTCTGTTTTCTCTCTCTAAAAAAATTGCCAGTTTGTTCAATTATCGGCTCCCTTGTCACATCCCCCTTCCCCTAAGATTTTGCTTATCGGCGCCCTTGTCACAATGCCCAATGTGATCTGATTTTATGACTGTGATCTTAGATTAGACTGTCTTGAGTCTAATATAATACATTGTATTTGTATTGAATGTATATTCAGTATTATATAATGTATTATATATTGTATAATGTATTGTATAATAATGCATTAGTATTAATAAGTTTAATACTATTAATAAATCGTCCTGAAGTAAAAAGACGTCCTGATGTAATTGTTGGCCTATATGCCTTTTCTGGCAAAAAAATTTTCTCAAACTGTTCAGCTACATAATTTCTTAATATAGTCTGATGACAATTTTTAAGTTACTGTACTGTAGCTGAGCTCATTTGAATGGAAATTGAAAGTTGTAGTACCTTTTTTAAGGTGACAAAATTATTGCGCTACAACAATGTATTATGTTCTGATGAAAAAATAAACCCGAAATGTTGATCAAACAAGACCAAACACTAGCGAATGAATTTTTTAGATAACCAATTAATCCATAACTATTCAAATAGTGTATATAGGACCCCTTCCATTAAATCACTCCAAATATCTCAAGATTAAACTGTCAATACTTATTAATACAATTATTAAAATTTATTAAATCATTAATAATCATTAATTATTTAATGATTATTAAATTATTAATGATCAGGGCGTCTTATAATTGTTATAAGTATTAATAGTATTAATTAGATAGTATTATATAATGTATTATTATATAATGTAGTATTATATGTATGTATGTATTTATATATTTATTTCCCATCAAAAGAAACAAATGGAGTATAAAATCAAAAAGCAAAAAACACACTACAAAAGAATACACAAACACAAGAAAAATAAAGAACAAATGGATATCTAACTACAAAAAAACCTATTGCCTCAAAATAATTGCCCAAGGATGAGTAACAATATTAGAGTTATATCTGGCGATCTGGGCTATGATCGCTTCATTAGGGTCGATAATCCCATACCGACTTGTCACAATACGGTTACATGTCCATGGTGGAAGCCGTAAGAGGTACTTCGCATATTCTAATATGTATAATATGTTTATAATATAGTATTTATATATATATATATATATATATATATAATGTTGCAGCAGCAGACAAGAAGAGCTTCAGATCCAATACGCTCGGGAGATAGGAATGCCCCAATCCCCTTCCAAAACAGTGGATTCCTTCCTTCACTTCAAAGATATCATAGTTATAACAATGTGAATAACAACATTCCAAGAGCACATTCTGGACCAATGGCGGGAATGCAAGGTCAACAAATGAACTCAAGAGATGGCTGTATTAATTATGTAAGTGTTTGTTTCAATATTTCAGAAAAATCTGTTTTTTAGTGTAAATATCTGTTTTTCGCGCTTTTCGTAGGATTGTACACAAGGTCTTGGTTACAATCTAGGTTTATTGGTAGGCCCGCCTAATCTTTTGCATATATGTATTAATTATTTTGCATCTAGGGCCTACATTTTTAGCCATTTAAATTTTGAAGATTTCACAAATTTTCAATTATTTCTTATTCGCTCTATCAAGGCGCTATCAAGAACTTTGTTCGGGGAGGGGGGGACTTACAAAACACATCAAAATATTTTTTTATGTTTTTTGTTGATTTTTTCGAATCAGAGGGGCGGGGCGGTATCCCTCCCCTGAATACGGTCTCGTGTTCCATGTAAGGATGGGTCC
Organism: Artemia franciscana; assembly: GCF_032884065.1. Taxonomy (NCBI): domain Eukaryota; kingdom Metazoa; phylum Arthropoda; class Branchiopoda; order Anostraca; family Artemiidae; genus Artemia; species Artemia franciscana. Next base: position 43,190,259 of record NC_088871.1, on the reverse strand, counting down.
TTTAAGAATAGCTTTGATGTCTTTCTATGCTTATATTCTTAAATGTTTCTTATTTAAGATTAATCTATTCCTCACGAATTGTGGCAACGTGTTGCCACACGTGTGGCAACGTGAATTCCACGAATGCACCACGAACGGCAGCGGAAAAGATTTTATGTCGAACTTTGGAATCGTTAGAAAGTTTTTATATTCATGATAACTTCAATCGCAAAGGAAATAAAAATAGCTAGAGACAAAACTAGGTCTATGCAAATTGTCTGGAAGATGAGCGTGAATGAATCTTCCCCCCTTTTGAAGATGAAAACTTACAAGAATTTTTGTGTGTTTTTCTTTATATTTGCTTTAAACACTTTTGCAAGCCTTTGTAAATATTTTTGTATTGCATTCATTTTTTAACAGTAAATTATAGGTTTTTTGAATTCTTATCAGTTATGTTTTGATAGTCTACATTTATGCTCCTTTAAATTAGCGCAAATCGTTTTTAATGATCGTTAGCAGCAATTGAGGCTATGGAATTATACCTTACACAAGTTAGTTTTACCATCGAAAAGGCCTTTAGAGTTTTCAAATTGTTGTTTAATATTGTTAGAGGCAATTGAGGGGGAGAAACTTTACGTCATGTAAATTAGTTTTTTCTTTAAGAGCTTCGTTTCCATTAGCGTCATATCTATTACGCTACAATATAACAGTTCAATAACTATCGAATTATTATATTTTAACGTCTTGTCACATCTTGTATTACAAATCATATTATTATAAATTTCTAATTGTAGTTAAAAATTAATAATTAATCAATTAATGAATCAATTTTAATAAAAAGCTTATCTAATTAAACTTTAATTAATAGATTAATTAAAATTTTTATTTAACTAATGACTAATTAAAATTAATGCTGTTGATTTTAAATAATAGTTATCATGTAATACAATGTAATATTCATTTTAGTGTTATATTGTAAGATCTCCTCAATTCAATAATTAGTTATGAATCGACTAGACATAGAAAGCAGATTGACAAGAAAAAGAAAGCAGCAATTTCATAGGTAATTTACTGCGATCCAGCGGATAATTACCAATAATGACGATTCGTTAAGATGTTAATAAGAAAATCCAATTAGGATAGGCTAAGATTGTTGCTAATGGATGGAATTATAACAGACGTGTGTTCGCTAAACTCTGCCTAATGTTCTGGGAAGATTGAATCCTTTTTGTTTCAGGGATTTTCCCCCTTCTTAAGAAATAAGAATTAAAAATAATCCGGATTAATTATATTGGATTCTTTAAAAATGTTGTTATTTACTTTGCCTCGGACAAAAAGCCGGGTTCTTATTAGAAAATTTCATTGTTCCTGATATTACAGTAAAATAAGTCTTATTGCACTTAAAGCTTTCAAACACAGTTTGCCTTCGAACGTCTCCACATCACCGCCTTATTAGATTCTTTCAATTGTATTTTTTTTTATCAGAGATGGTTTTAAGGGAGCGACAGAGCGGGCACTTGCTCCGGGCGCAGATATTTTAGGGACGCAAAATTTCAAATAAATAATCAATAAGTTATAATCATGTTGCAATGTCCTGTGGTGGCGCAGTGGGTTTGACCTTAGCTTGGTAATACGGGACCCAGAGATCGAATCATGCTGCAGGAATGCACTGCAGGGCTGACGCAGGGACCTTAGCAGTCAAGAAGCGTTGTTAATCCGATACAATTCAATCATGTTGCAATTTTTGAAATTTTGTCTTCAATAAAATAAAGTAGAGGCGCAGTTAATAAATAAAAATATGATTTTGTCCCGGGTGCCAGAGAATCGGCACCCGGTGCAACATCGTTGCACCGGAACCCGGTGCAACATCGTCACTGATTCTTACGTTGGTTTTTTCTTATTGTGTTACTCATTAAGTCTCTTGTGTTGCTCTGTGTGTGTTTTCTATTTGTATTTGCTATATATGTTTTCTATTGTATTGAGTGGGTCAAAAATGGCCTCCCTCTTTCCTATCCGTTGTGTACATCTATCCCAAAATCACGAAAATTGATTGAAATAGAATAAAAAGATTTTTCAATGATACTAGAGATATCTGACACTGACTGTGGTCCCTTCTTCTTTTAAGATGATAGAAATAATTTATTATTATTCATGACAATATGCTTTTGCAACATACCCTGTATGTGTCTTTTTTCTCGACATAATTTTATTTATAAAAACTTACAAATTTCCTTCTTTCTTTGCAGTCGATACAACCGGCCAATTCTCCCCGGCCAATGTCAGCTATGGTCTGCAGCCCAAGGCCAGAAACAGCTCCTCCAATGACGCAATTACATACGGCCGGCTATAATCACGCCCCAAGTCACCCAATGAACCAGATTAGCAGTCCAACAAGTGCTTATAATTATCCCACCCCAAGTCCAGCTCCAGGTATGGTACCGCCGAGCCCTGTTCCTGCACCTTCTTACAACATGACCTATCAACAGCCTTGTACAATGCAAATGAATAGCATGCAGAATCAGCAAATGATGAATATGTCGAACCGGCAAGTTCCGATTATGAGTCATCACCAACCAATGCCAGCGCCTCAAGTACCTCAGGCACCAGTGCCACAGCCTCCAATGAATTTACCAATGCAGGTCATGCAAAGCCATCAAAGTAATGTGAATCTACCGGTGAACAGTCATCATATGCCTGGGCAAAGTACTTCTTTGCCAATGGAGCAACAAATTCATCCTGACCCACAAATGCCGCTACCAAACCAGCAAATGACATCAAATACTCCAGTCTCGTTAAATAATCAGTTCCAACAACCCGTGCAGTGTCAACCTTACCAAACTGGGTTCCAACAGAATGAGACCTCTTACCAATCTAATTACAAACCTCAGCAACCTTTTAATTATTGCCAGACTTATGGCAATACCTATTCTAACGGAAATGAACAAAAGCCTTGTAATAACTGCCACAACTGTGCCCAAAATCAGGCATGGACCCAAAATCAGTTTTTCACAAATGAAGGGTACTCCCCAACCACAGGGTACCATGCATATTCAAACCAATTAAATACAAACCCCGGACCACAAGGATACCCTTCAATGCCGTCAGGTAGTCAAGGTCCGTACCAACCTCCATCAAGTGATCAATCAGTTTCAATGCAACCAGAAGCCTATAAAAGAACTTTAGCCTATGTCCAACAGTGTCAAAGTTGGAAAGCCAATAAGGACGGAAAGCAAGAGACAGTGACAAGTTCAAGTGATCCCAATAAAAACCCGGTAAAATCGAACATGGTCGTGAATGACCTAAGTTCATCTCTTAACTCTTTAGCAGAAGAAAATAAGTTTCTTCAAATGATCCAATAGGTATTTGTTTTGATCTCTTTAAGTATACAACAGAGATGAGTTATTGAAACGAAGTGATTCAAGTTAAGTGTCCTGTAGCAGTTATTTCTTTTATACTATATTATTATTATTTACTTTTTACTTTACTTTTATTATTTCTTTTATACTTACTGCGATATTTTTCATTTCAAATTAAGTCTTCTTATAAATATACTTATCAAATAACCAAGCGTAAGGTTAGATATATACAAATAAAATTTATTTCTAGAGGGAGGGAGAGGGAAGACATATTCGAAAAAGACGTAGCTACAGTAAGCCGTAAAGTGTACTGTAGCAGTTATTTCTTTTATTTTTGTTGCGATATTTATTTCATTTTAAACAGAGGCTTTTCTTACTAGTGTACTTATCAATAATAACATGCAAGGAAATATATATATGAAGAAAATTGAATTCCAGGGGGCGGGGAGGAAGAGGGAAGACAAATTTGAAAAATATAAAGTTGAAATAAGCCGTAAGAAGCTCAAAACTTGGATGGATAGATGGACTCGGGGGATCGTTTCCAAGGGGGATAAAGGGTTTGACCCCCTCCCCAACTTCTTTTCCTACTTGTAAAAACGTAACAAAACATATAAACAAATTTTTGATGCGTTTTTTAATTTTTTTTTGTGCAACCAACACCCATGACCCCCCACCTCCGGAAACAATCCTGGATACGACCCCGTAGACTCAAAACCGTTTTTTCTCTGAGTACGTGCCTATATAAGGTTACCGATACCTTTTATCTTAATTTTTTGCTTTTATTGATTTTTTAATTTTCATGTCAGTATCAACGCATTTAAGTTACTGAAATCAAGTGATTTAAGTTTAGTGTATTTAAAAAGATATTTCGTTCATATTTACTGCTGTAATTTGTTGGTTTAGTTTAAGGCTATTCTTACAAATAGATTATAAATCGATTGCCCATAAGGTTAAACCCACTTTTTGTCTGAATTTTAGTTTTTATTTTACCAGTTCGCAGCTATTCAAAATTTGAGCTTATGACAATCTTTTTTTTTCTTTTTTTTACCTCTTTTTTTCCTAGCAAAGTGCAAAAACGAAATCAGATAGGTCTTTCTTTATTTTATGTTGTCGCACAATAAATAAATAATGTATAGTGCCAAATTAAGTCGGAGTGCCTTGATTTAAGTGTCTTGTACAGATTGTGATCAATTTATTTTCTACCTTATTTTGTTATTTTGTTGATGCGATGTATTGATTTCGAATTTAAAATAAACTAATCCAGGATATTTACGTTTTTCTGCTAAATCACCAAATGGGTCCAGTTTGATAAACGAATTTCACCACAACCCACCCCATTGGTATAAGTATCTGGTTTTCTAAGATTTCAGTAGGGTGGTTTGCACTGTTGGTTCCAAGGATTTCTACCCCTTGATTCAATAGTAATAATTTATTTCAATCCTCTCTACAAGCACGAAATGCACTTAGATGAATACAAAGGAAATTAAAGTAAAATTAAAGCACTATTAAGAAAAACTCATGAGAAAAGTAACATCTCAGCTTCACAAACGGCACAATTAAGCTATGCAGCCAAGTATAGTTAAATGCAGTTAAGTCGGGAGTATTTTCTTGACGCTTATGGAGCCTGTCCACAAGCTGGTCATTTTTGAAGAAATGTTAAAAACGTCATCAGAATGACGACGATAATGATGACAATTTTGGTGGGTTGACACACATCATATGAAGCCATCATATATCCCTTAAAAGCTAATTACCCTAAAATAAACAAAAAAGATAAGTTATGAATATTTTCAACCCTTCAGAACTATATCTCATGGGTAGCTTATGGTAGTGCGCCTTTTTCACCGTTACCGATATATTGGGTCCAGCGATGATTTACTCTCCTGGTATTGTTTTCCTAGCATAATTGTGGTTTTTATTTTCCTCGTCTAGGTTCAGAAAGATTCTGAATGATGAAATTTTGCAATACTAAAAAAAACAACATTTTTTTCGAATTGGAAATTAAAGGTTGCTTTTCTACTGTTTTTGCATAAATTTCTACAAGCAAAACAAAGTAATGCTAAGGAAAATCAAAAATATTTACGGAGCGTGCGTAGCTCTGTTCGCCTCAGGCGGCTTGGTGCTGCGGTGATTTTTTAGTAGTAGTAGTTAGTAGTTATTGCTTTCAACACGACTATTTTTGTAAGGAAAAAGGAGTAACAAACTGGGGGTTGCAAAAAATAAAAAACAAAACAACAAATACATTATAATAATAGAAAATAGAAAAAGTTATACCAGTCAAGCTTAAATAAAACAAATTGTATCAAACAGGGTAGGCGTGTAAAGAAAGACCTATGGATCATGCAGATCCGTTTTCACGCAAAAACCCCGTTTCAAGTTTTCGTCACATTTCATCCGTTTTTAGTGCAATTTTATGCGTCATGACAGTTGAAGGGCTACCTTGAATTATTTGAATTTAACGGAAAAAAAAAACAAAAAAAAAAAAACAACAAAGCTCCGTTTTTAGACCACCAAGACGGTGTTCGACACGGGCTGTGCAGATTAATCGTTTTGAGGGCCTTTATCAACACGTGTCTGGGTCTTCTCAGAACCCGCGTTCAACCATGCTATAACCCATGTCCAACACGCTTGGAACTCGTAAGGATGAAAATGATATAAGGTTTGGCTGGGTTAAGCACGGAGAACTTGAAAGCAATTTTTGTTAAACTTTCAAAACACGGTTCAAACTCGGTGCATGAAAACACAACTTAAATCTGTTACAAAAACGCTATCACCGAGTATAATGTTTCTAGTTTTTTTTTCTGTTTGCGATTTAAGAGACAGGGAACTATATGAGACGAGGAGTCTTGCGTTTTCTCTGTATCCAATAAATCTGAGCCTTTTAGTCTTAGAATAATTATAATAATAATAATAAAAAAAACGCAAAGCGTGAAGCCAGTGATAGAAGACATTTTCTATGTTTCTTTACAATAAATAAATGGATACCTCTTTTATTTCACCGACGATTATATACGTATGCTTTTTTTTAAATAATTCATCCCGCAAAACTATCGTTTATATTTCAATGCATGCAATGTCGTAATGTCTATTACATCTCTTTAGTATTTGTCACCGGTTTAAGGAATAAAGATGTTTTAAAATAGTACGAAGACTTCATTATTATAAACCTTAATTTATTAGCACTAGTAACATGACCTTAAAGTCAGGAGCTTAATTTGCTATGGGGCAAGGGGGTAACTGCCCCTCCCCCCAATACTCCGGTTCGGGCCCCAAGCTGAAATTTAGTTTATTGAAAAGTCATTTCAGAACTAAAATAAGCGTGCATAATTCAAGCATCCACAGAAACAGGTCAGTTTCCTTTAGTATACCGTTATGACACTATATGTCTCATTTTCCAGGTTTCACAGTCATTTTTACTTAATGTGGGAAAGTTTGCTCCATATCCCCCCTCCTAGGATTTTGATGAAATAACGCCCCTGCTTGAAACAGTATTAAAGTGAGCTATTATCCTTTTTCAAAACTTCAGTTCCCATCCTTGCAGTGTCCTCGCAGTAGAATGAAGAAGTGGAGGATGTGGTACATACCTTCAGCTATTATCCTTTTTCAAGACTTCAGTTCCCATCCTTGCAGTGTCCTCGCAGTAGAATGAAGAAGTGGAGGATGTGGTACATGCCTTCAGCTATTATCCTTTTTCAAAACTTCAGTTCCCATCCTTGCAGTGTCCTCGCAGTAGAATGAAGAAGTGGAGGATGTGGAACATACCTTCAGCTATTATCCTATTTCAAAACTTCAGTTCCCCTCCTTGCAATGTCCTAGCAGTAGAATGAAGAAGTGGAGGATGTGGTACATACCTTCAGCTATTATCCTTTTTCAAAACTTCAGTTCCCCTCCTTGCGGTGTCCTCGCAGTAGAATGAAGAAGTGGGGGATGTGGTACATACCTTCAGCTATTATCCTTTTTCAAAACTTCAGCTCCCCTCCTTGCATTGTCCTCGCAGTAGAATGAAGAAGTGGAGGATGTGGTACATACCTTCAGCTACTATCCTTCTTCAAAACTTCAGTTCCCATCCTTGCAGTGTCCTCGCAGTAGAATGAAGAAGTGGAGGATGTGGTACATACCTTCAGCTATTATTCTTTTTCAAAACTTCAGTTCCCATCCTTGCAGTGTCCTCGCAGTAGAATGAAGAAGTGGAGGATGTGGTACGTATTTCAGCTATTATCCTTTTTCAAAACTTCAGTTCCCATCCTTGCAGTGTCCTCGCAGTAGAATGAAGAAGTGGAGGATGTGGTACATACCTTCAGCTATTATTCTTTTTCAAAACTTCAGTTCCCATCCTTGCAGTGTCCTCGCAGTAGAATGAAGAAGTGGAGGATGTGGTACGTATTTCAGCTATTATCCTTTTTCAAAACTTCAGTTTCCCTCCTTGCAATGTCCTCGCAGTAGAATGAAGAAGTGGAGGATGTGGCACATACCTTCGGCTATTATCCTTTTTCAAAACTTCAGTTCCCATCCTTGCAATGTCCTCGCAGTAGAATGAAGAAGTGGAGGATGTGGTACATACCTTCAGCTATTATCCTTTTTCAAAACTTCAGTTCCCATCCTTGCAGTAGAATGAAGAAGTGGAGGATGTGGTACATACCTTCAGCTATTATCCTTTTTCAAAACTTCAGTTCCCCTCCTTGCAATGTCCTCGCAGTAGAATGAAGAAGTGGAGGAAGTGGTACATATCTTCAGCTATTATCCTTTTTCAAAACTTCAGTTCCCATCCTTGCAATGTCCTCGCAGTAGAATGAAGAAGTGGAGGATGTGGTTCATACCTTCAGCTATTATCCTTTTTCAAAACTTCAGTTCCCATCCTTGCAGTGTCCTCGCAGTAGAATGAAGAAGTGGAGGATGTGGTACATACCTTCAGCTATTATCTTTTTTCAAAACTTCAGTTCCCATCCTTGCAGTGTCCTCGCAGTAGAATGAAGAAGTGGAGGATGTGGTACATACCTTCAGCTATTATCCTTTTTCAAAACTTCAGTTCCCATCCTTGCAGTGTCCTCGCAGTAGAATGAAGAAGTGGAGGATGTGGTACATACCTTCAGCTATTATCCTTTTTCAAAACTTCAGTTCCCCTCCTTGCAATGTCCTCGCAGTAGAATGAAGAAGTGGAGGATGTGGTACATACCTTCAGCTATTATCCTTTTTCAAAACTTCAGTTCCCCTCCTTGCAATGTCCTCGCAGTAGAATGAAGAAGTGGAGGATGTGGTACATACCTTCAGCTATTATCGTTTTTCAAAACTTCAGTTCCCATCCTTGCAGTGTCCTCGCAGTAGAATGAAGAAGTGGAGGATGTGGAACATACCTTCAGCTATTATCCTATTTCAAAACTTCAGTTCCCCTCCTTGCAATGTCCTCGCAGTAGAATGAAGAAGTGGAGGATGTGGTACATACCTTCAGCTATTATCCTTTTTCAAAACTTCAGTTCCCCTCCTTGCGGTGTCCTCGCAGTAGAATGAAGAAGTGGGGGATGTGGTACATACCTTCAGCTATTATCCTTTTTCAAAACTTCAGTTCCCCTCCTTACAGTGTCCTCGTAGTAGAATGAAGAATTGGATAATGTGGTAAATACCTTCAGCTATAATCCTTTTTAAAAACTTCAGTTCCCCTCTTTGCAGTGTTCTCGCAGTAGAATGAAGAAGTGGGGGATGTGGTACAGCTGTTATCCTTTTTCAAAACTTCAGTTCCTCTCCTTACAGTGTCCTCGTAGCAGAATGAAGAAGTGGAGGATTTGGTACATACCTTCAGCTATTATCCCTTTTCAATACTTCAGTTCCCCTCCTTGCAGTGTCTTCGCAGGAGAATGAAGAAGTGGAGGATGTGGTAAATATTTTCAGTTACCTTGGTAGTATTATTAGTAAAGATAGTGGGAGCAGTGAAGATGTTAAAAGTAGAATAGCTAAGGCTCAGGGTGTTTTTTCCCAGTTAAAAAAAAGTTTGGAATAATAGAAAGATAAGTCTGCAAACAAAGATCAGAATATTGGAAGCTACAGTGATGACAGTGGTCAAATATGGCTCTGAAGCATGGGCACTCCGAAAAGCAGATGAAAATTTACTAGATGTTTTCCAGAGAAATTGCCTACAGATTGTTCTGGGTACCCGGCCGACTGACCGTATTTCAAACAGTAGGTTGTACGAAAAATGTGGTTCAATCCAGCTTTCTAGGGCTATAATGAAAGAAAGGTTGAGATGGCCAGGCCACGTTCTACGGATAAAGAATACAGATTACCGAAGATTGTCCTTTTTGGCCAACCATCTGGGGCTACACGGAAAGCAGGTCGTCCTTGTCTGGGTTGGGAGGATGTCATAAATAAAGATTTAAAGGAAATGCGAACTTCCTGGGAGGGTGTAAAGAGGGAGGCTTTAAATAGATTAGGTTGGAGGAGGAGCGTGCGTAGCTGTGTTGGCCTCAGGCGGCTTGGTGTTGCAGTGAGTTATTAGTAGTAGTAGTAGTTACATTGTAAACTTCTGTCATGTGTGGGATATGCCATATGGTGTTAATGATTCCAGGTGGGCGACCTCTCAATTTTACTGGTCGTAATATCCTATGGAGTAGTAGTGTCTATAAATCTATTTAGAAAATTTATATTCTAAGTTGGTCAATTTTTTTTATTTGCCGCATTAAATCTTTCAACGTATTCTAATGCTAAATGTACAGGCTTTCAAGGAGATCAAACACCAGAACTGACATAATAGAGAATAAGAGCCTAGCCATGAACCCTTCTATTAAGTATTATTTTAATTCATAAAATATTTTGTATTTAATTTCAATTTTATAAAATTGTTTATTTCATACTATTCAATAATAAATTTCTTGCTTTGAAAACCTAAAACTACAGTTGAACTTCGGTAATCTATGTCGTCATTTCTTTTACATACCTGATCTGTCTTGACATGATTATACAGGGGGATACGCTTAGTTTTTCTAAGATTACAAACTATTTTCAGGAAACTGACTAAATCATAAAAAGATAAAGTAAAAAAAAATTTGTGGACAAATGTTCAAGCTATTTGTAAAAGTGCACTCGCTGCCGCACGGTAAAGAAAAAAAAAGAAGCTAAAATGAGAAACGGCTCTCGATGATGGAATTTTCAAGGTTATAAATCTTTTAACTATGAAAGTGTTGATAAACCAAATGAGTACAAGAAGGCATCTACAAGTTTATGGTTGCGCACAAAGCAATGTAACACAACTTCTTAAGCTTACAATTATTTGTGCCAACTTGCCAAAACCATGTGCTCGGGACAAATATAATCCCTACGTACGAATTGCTCTTGTTGGATCTCAGAATTCAGTTACAGATCTTGTCGGATCTCAATCTTTGATTGATATTGCTCGGACGAAAGTAAGAAAACGGACGTTGAATCCTCAATGGAACGAAGTATTTTTCATTCATGTAAAACCGAACCTAGATAAACTAGTGCTTACCGTTCTTGATAACAACATGTTGATGAGAGATACGGTTTTCGGTACGGTCGAATTAGATCTGGGAACAACACCTCGTTTTGCGCATCACATATTGAAACAAGGAGTTTGTGAGCAACGATCAATGAAGGGAGTTATATTGGTAGCACATTCTTATGTTTCAAGAACATCCGAAGCAGACTTGATGTCCATTACAGCGAACATAAATGCCCGCGTTCCACAGCGCAATATGTTCCTGGATCGGTTTTCCAAACTACTAAAACGTAGAAGCGTTGTTGGTGACAAAGGAACGCTCTCAGACCAAGAAATTGTGGAAACACCAATTACTTTGTCAAGACATTACAGTAAGAATTATAAAATCTTCGTAAATTCACTGCCAAAACCACCCATAACGCCTGAATATTTCCAACTTCTTGTTTCTAGGGATTCAATTGTAGAAGAATCTTTTCAGGCAATGTCACAAGTTACAAATCCAGAAGTGCTGCGAGCTGAGCTGCGTGTTACATTTTTCGGAGAAGATGGTTCCGATCTAGGTGGATTGACAAAGGAATGGTTCTGTCTAGTTGCAAAAAAGCTTTGTAACCCAGACTATGGACTTTTCGAGTATTCATCGACCGATAATTTTCAGCTTCAGATTAATCCTCTTAGTGGTCTTTGCAATGAGAGACACTTGATGTATTTCAGATTCCTTGGAAGATTAGCTGGCATGGCTGCTTATCACAGTAAAATGCTGGATGTTTTTTTTACTCGTCCTTTTTATAAGACACTGTTAAAGAAGACAATAAAAATCGAGGACATAAGGGAAGCTGATATTATGTGCTATAAATCCTGGAAATGGATCCTAGAAAACGATCCAACGGATTTAGGATTGACCTTTTCGACCGATGAAGGGTCATTGGGTTTTATCCACCAAATAGACCTCCTTCCAGGTGGATCCAATATCCCTGTTACGAGCGAAAATAAACACCAGTATATAAACGCGCTTCTGGAAAGTCGTTTCGTGACTCGTACCGAATCTCAAATGGATGAATTTCGGCAAGGATTCCATGAGGTTGTACCCATCGAAAAGATTGTGATTTTCAATGAAAACGAGCTTGAACTTCTCCTTTGTGGTACCAACGAAGTAGATGTGAATGACTGGAAAGAGAATACAGTTTACACTGGGGGATATTTTAAGAAACATAAAGTTATTGTTTGGTTTTGGAAAGCTGTACTTTCATTTACGTCAGAGGAAAGACTCAAGCTGCTTCAATTCGTCACTGGAACATCTCGTGTCCCTGTAAATGGATTCAAAGGACTTAGTCAAGGATCAACTCATAAATCATTTACAATCGAATGTTGGGGTAAAAGCGATCACTTACCTAGATCCCATACTTGTGCTAATAAAATTGACTTGCCACCTTATACTTCATATAAACAGTTAAAAGCTAAGATAAAAAGTGCATTAGAGTTAACTGAAGGTTTTTTTTTCACTTAACGCGCGCTATCTTGATAAAGAGTATCTAAAGTGATTTGCAAGAGCTGATAAACACCTTTTTAGCATTGGAGATTTCAGAAGACCCATTGATGCTATCATAAGTAAATTTGGACAGCTACTAACTAGGAAAGAGGACACTGATAAAAGACGGAAGGAATACTTTTCTGACGTATCCAACTTTCTGACTCCTCCAAACTGTATAGACTCCAAATGAATTGCCACTCTTGCAAATTGTTATTAGCTCAGTCGCTATCAGTTTATTTTGAAGTTCAGACAGTACTGCACAAGCTCAAGAACGGCAAAGCTGCTGGAGTTGATGGTCTCCAGCATCAACTCTTGAGATATGGAGACCGAGCATTAATAATTAAATAATAATTTATTTCTTACCCACAACAACACTATAAAAGTATTAAAATATGGAGTACAAACAATTAAATACACACAAAAAAAGCAAAATATACAAAAAATGAAAAGTAATGACAATAGAAATTTTTTACGTTAATACAAAAAATTAAATAAACACAAAAAATAATGAACTATGAAAAAAAAAATGAACATTAGATACACACAAAAAATGAAATTCAAAACACACAAAGAGAAAACAAATACACACACAAAGTCAACGAAAAAAACGGATAAGACGGTGGTGAGGGGATAGGCGCGCAGAAGCTGTACTGGAGAGTTGTCTGTGAAGAATCTCCAACTTTAAAGTTATGTCAGGAACTGAGAATTTTTTAACAAGAGTCCGGTTTTTTGTCCAAGGTGGAAGATACAGAAGAAATTTGCAAAATTTGAAATAATTTATTCGAATTCTTTTTAAATTACCATTATTAAGAAGGGGAAAAGACCTGAAGCATAAAGGACAGAATGATCGCAGAAAGTAGAATAAAGTTTAGCCAGCGCACGTCTATTATACTTCCCTCTATTTGCAACAATTTTTGTATAACCAATCTGAATCTTTTTACTTATATCACAAACAGTACGCTGACGTAAGCTCGAAAGATTTTTAGTAATAGAGATACCAAGCCAACGAATACAATCAACAAAAACATATATACAATACATATAACAATACAATAGAAAAACGAATACAAAAAGAGGGATAGTGAAGTTATTACAGTGAAGGGGAGTAGCAGTAATACAGTTATAGGGAAGAAACTCACATTTATCTATATTAATTGAAAGGCCAATATCAGAGAAAGCATCAGAAACTATAGAGACCATTTTGGAAAGACCCTTTTTGGAACGGCTAATCAGAAGCAAGTCGTCAGCATACGCAAGATAAGAAACATCCGCAAGACCAGAAAGGTATGTACCTGAAATCTTAGCCAGCACACTAGAAATACAAATCTTAAAAAGCGTAGGGGACAGAACACTACCCTGCCTGACACCTCTTCGCATTCTTATAATAGTGTCTGGTGCAGATCCTAATTGAAGAAACGAATTTGAATACCAAAACCTAAGAAGCATTATAATAGAGAGATTGACCCCAGAGTTATACAAGGAAAAAGTGAGCTGACTATGGACCACACTATCAAACGCTTTCGAAAGATCCAAAGCACAAATATAAAGATCATTTCCCTTGGAAGAATTATCAGCCAATAGAGAAGACAGAATCTTATGCGCACGCTGACAACCCACCCCACTCCGAAAACCAAATTGGTTCTCATCCTCAATAATATTTTTAGCCAAAAATGGTAGAAGGATATACTCAAAAACCTTACTAATATTACAAGATACAGTAATAGGTCAATAGCAAGAACAATCAATCGGTGACTTTTCCCTTTTTAAAACTGACGAAACTGTGCCACACAGAAAACTCTCAGGTACGTATGAAGTACATAGACACATTTGAAAAAGAAGCTGAAAGTGAGATATAAGGGGGGTGCATTCAATCGGCATATGCATCTTAGAAATACCATCCTTATCTATTGAATTAGATTTTAAACTTTTAACAGCATTAATTACGGAAGAAAAAGATATGGGCACTATATGGCGTTGCGAAAACGTTGTACTAAAGAGGGGGGTAAGAAGGCGAGTATACACAGAATGCACTGAATAATTAATCACTGAAAAAATCGAAGAATAATGTTTATACCAAGCTGAAGTTGGAAGGCAATTACTTGTCATAGTTTCGTCATTTATCTTGTCAGAATTGATCACTTTTCGCCAATCCTCCCTACTTACAGGGAAATCCATACCGCGGTAATGTGCCGACCTCAGATAACGTTTATAATTGGTTTTAGTTTTACGTTTGATATCAGCGACACACCCAGAACTTGGCCGACCACATTCATTCCATATCTGAAGCCATAATTTTGCTTTATTTTTTATCGACTTTAAACAAGGGTCCATTGACCAGATAGGTTTTTGTGTTCTTTTACGAATACGTTGTCGAGGTACGGCAGCTTCTTCTGCCCTTTTCATACACATCACAAGTTGGTTATAATAACAGTCTATATCGGCTTTACCATTCGTAGGTACCTGGCGCTGAAGAAGATGATATGGGACACGTATGGTAGAAAGAAGGGTTGTCAAGGTAGAGATGTAGTGCGGTATATTGGCTTTGCTCCAATTACTTTTTTCAAACCACTTCGATTTTTCTCGCGAGCAATTGGTTTCCGATACATCAATATCCATTGTAAATGTCGCTGAAATTGGCATGTGGTCAGTATCTTGCTCGTTAACATGAACAGAAGCAGAAGAAGAGATAATACCAGGCGAGCAAATAATATGGTCAATATCACTTGTGCTTCCAGAATGATGAACATATGAAAAATTGTGGGATTTGGGAACAACACGGTATGAAGGAAGACACTCAAAAAGCAGTTCCCTTCTCACAGAAGATCGATTAATATCAGTATTTAGGTCCCCAATTATTATATACTGTAGAGAGTTTAACAGTACCTGATTCACAAGATTCTTAAGCAGACCACACGCCTTTCCGAATTTAGTTAAGGATCTGATCGAGTATCCTTCAATGAGATAAGAGTTTATAAATACAATACTGCCGACACGCACAGCCAAAAGAAATTCGTCGGAGTAGAAGAGTACTGGGGAGGGTAGATGAATGTCCCGTTTAAAGACACAGGCTAGTCCACCGGAAGGGCGACCGCCAGTAGCTTTTGCTGGACTCAGGAACGCAGTATGATGCTGACTTCGACGCAAAAAATTCCAACTTGAAGCAGTGAGAAGATGCTCCTGGAAACATACCAAATCGTAGGAACCGTACAACTCATCAATAACAAAATCCTTATCTTTGGTGCCATTTATATTGAACGAAATAACTGAGATTGATACACTCATGGTTGAAAGGTGGGTTTGCCCTTTATTCGATTCTTAATAACGGGGCAGGAAAAGCTATAGGAAGGGTGTTTTTGGCCGCAATTTGCGCAATTGGGATCAGCAATGCATGGCTCATCTTTTGTTGATATGTGTGGCCCTCCGCAACGAGCACATTTCGGGAGAACGCTGGGACAGGAGTACTGTAGATGGTCTAGTGATCGGCATTTAAAACAGCATTTGGGTAGGTCCTTAAACTCGTAAACAGGAAAAATTTCATAGCCCACTCTGAGGCCATGCTTGAAAAACGTAGATTGCACAAAAGAATCCAAAAACTCGATTTTCACAGACTTAGATTGGCCCAGTCTCTTAGCATCTATGATACCGTGTTGGCTTCCGAGTACCGTAATGTCAACGTCTTTAGGAATATTACGTGATATACCAAAAAACCGCTTGGAAACCACTTTTGTTGTAGTACCGGAGATTATGTTCTGGATTGACGAGCAGAAGTCCTCCGTAGCAGACTTGTCCATATTAATATACCACTTGTCATTGATGGGCTTTACGCTACCTACTAATTCATGTCCAGTAATTTGGTCTATAGCAGCTTTTCGCTTAAGAGGGTCAGATAAAGCGTCCGGAACCTTTGAGACGATAACTGTTGCATGCGAATCTAGCACTGAAGCCGGCTTGGGTAATTGGGGGAAGCTCAATTCATAATTGTCAAGTTTTGAAGACATTCCCAAAACAACTTGATGGAGCTCATTAAATTTTGAGAATAAAGAGGTGTAGGCAGTGGCAGGGAGGCAGGGTACTTCCGTAGGACGCTTTATGACGAATGTCGTAACATCAGTGTCAGTCTCGTCAAGAGATTTTAATAAAGTAATTATGTCGCTGAAATGGCTAACCAATGCATTAGTTCCCTTCCGAATAGGGCAATCTTCATGACCCGGACAAAGCTGCCACAATAACGTCTTTGCCACCTTGACCGAATTAGAGTAAAAAAACTCCACTCCATGACTTTTAATCGCGTCATCCTCTGCTCCAATTAGCAACTTGCTCTGTACAAAATTCAATACCGGCGAATAAACAAGGGCAGGATTATCGTCACTGGTAACAGGCATCACGCTGGTTCAATTTTTTTTCTACAATTCATGCACACATAGTTCTTTTGATAATCCTCTTATGTAGGTCAAGGTTACACGTCACTTTATCCTTAACCAGTTATTGCGAAACCTTGAATTATAATGAACTATTTTTCATTCGATGAGAGCTTATAGTCGAGTGTTGAAACAGTTCACAATTCTTAAGCTAAAAAGGGCTTACTGAATTAATAAGTTCATTTTTATCCAATTTAATCCTTGTATGTTCACTTTGAACTCAGATTCAATACTCTGATGAACTCAGATTGACTAAACCCTCGCATAAGATGCTTGCTCACACATTGGAAACTGAGAGTATTCCAATTCGTTTGAAAAAATGGGCTGATTGCCAAGCTGTTCAAGAAAGACAGAACAATCGATTGTAATAATAGGCGTGGGATTACACTACAGTCATGCATGGAGTAAAGCCCTCTGTCAAGGGCAACTAAACCACATTCTGTCAAAAGTAGACAAAATACTTAGAGATTAGCAGCCTGGCTCTCAGCCTGAACGATCTTGTGCCAATTTGATTTTTTGTTTGAAAGTAATAATGAAGGAATCAGATGAATGGTAGACTTAGATCATAGTTGGTTTACTGATTACCTAAAGGGGTTTAAATCGATTTGCAGGGATTTGCTATGGAAAATCTTGCACTTTTATGGGTTCCCTAAAAAGATTGCACATATACTTCTTGTTCAATAGTTCAGTGTAACTTCTGGTGCCCGTTGAATATACATTCTGTCCCAAATGTTGTTTGCCATCCCTATATGCTATACAATTATAATTTGTAACTTCACTGGTGGAATCCAACTGAACCAGAGGAGTCACAGCAAAATATCATTGAACTCGTAAACAAAGTGGAGCCAGCAGGTCTGCCAATGAGTTTGGAAAAAAAGGAAAATCAGGTGAAATAATATAAATAATGTACCTGGTCCTCAAATGCAAGCTTAAACTTACCTACTTGAAGGGATTGAAGAATAAGCACCTTGAGAAATCGTAATTGAATTTAACGGGAGCTTTGCTGTTGACAAAGCCTTCTTATCATTTGAGATAGGAGTTGGAGCAAAAGTTCATTGAACTCGCAAATAAAGTGGAGCCAGAAGGTTTCTCATTTAGTACAAAAAAAGTCATATGAAATAACTTAAATAAAGTAAAATAAATTAAATAATACTTCAAGTTGGATATAATCTACTTCACAAAATTGAAGAATTAAAAGTACCAGAAGGGTCCTTTTGAAACCGACCTGACCCTTAAACATAGAATTTGCGCACATATTGCATACGCAGAAAGCGCTTTTATAAGATGAGGAACATATGGCAGAATATGGCTTACTCCATAGAACTGAGGAATGAAAAAACCGCTTGTGACCGATAAAATTGCAAGTATTCGATGACACAACTTGAGTACGCATGGGCAAAGGTTGCTTCCTACACAATGTGTGGTGTGAACCCCTCCCAATATCAGAAAGCGTGGATGGAAAAAAGCTACAGTAAGACGATGTCTTAAGAAGAATGCTGTACTTTTCAGGTCACCAATGGAAGATTTTTTTTCCATTCTTAACATATTCAAGCCTACTAGCCCCTTCACTGCTTCACAAATTAAAAGACAACTCTTCACCTTAGGATGTAAGGCTATTTTATGACTGAATACTAGATATAGAATTAACCCAAGTTGATTTTCGCCTTATCAATGACTTACTTATATTGCCAAAGTATGGGTTTTTTCAACCTTCTTTAAAATAAACTTGTCAATTTGGTGCCCACCTCGAGTTACATTGGCGCCCTCGGTCCAGTGACCCCCGCGCCCAAGATTTTGCTCTTGATCAGTTTACGAATCATTTCGTCATAAAATTACAAGAAAAACTTAGTTTTCAGGAAGAATTGATCATATGATTAAACTTGCTTGCTAGATCTTCATCTTCAGATTGTGTTTTCTTTTTTTGGCAGATTTTTTTATTCTCTTTCTTAAGAGCTCATTGATTTAGGGTACGGTTTCCAGGAGTCATTGATGGGGATATGATAAAGATGGGTCAGAGGAGAGGAGACTCACTATAAAGGGGGTTTGGGAATTATTTTGGACATTTGAGTTTGCCGAGTGTGGTTTGGGAAAGCTAATTCACATGCCCCATCTTATTGAGCTGCCTGACTCTAGTATGATGCAGGGTAGAATACTATCTTCCTAGGACGAAGTCCTAGGAACGGACTTCGGGACGGAAGCCCACATACAATGTGGGACGGAAGCCCACATATAATGTGGAAGACAACGTAGGCTGGCTGATTCACAAGTATCTTTAAATATATTTATAACTTTAAAAATATTTGGGTATTCAACCCTGCCGCGGAAGGGGTATGGTTTATAATAAAGATCATAATATAAGTACTTTTTTTTGAAAAAAAAAAATCAGCTTTGACAGTGTGGGACACGACCTATTCAATGTCTTGGTTCTGGTTCCGATTAAAGAATCCTCAAAAAAGGAGCCCTGGACACAAGTAAAAACCAAATATTCCTTTGCTTGTCGTGGAACGTCTTCAAAACATTTTTTAACTGCCAAAGTAACGAGGATGGACTCCCAAATTTCAAGTGCTCCTTAGATTTTCCACTGCAACAAGGCGTGCGGCTGGTTTTCAGTCTCTTTATAGTTTTAAATAAAAAAAACAAGTTTTTTTTTAACTGAAAGTAAGGAGCGACATTAAAACTTAAAACGAACAGAAGTTACTCTATATATGAAAGGGGCTGTTCCCTCCTCAACGCCCCACTCTTTACGCTAAGGTTTGACTCTTTCTCTCAATTCTACTTTTTAAAACAGTAAAAACAGTTAATGTAACACTAAATTACTAAAGTAAATACTAAACACGTATCCGTGATCTGTCTTGTGGCAAAAATAAAAAAATTCCACGTTTTTTTTTTAGCTGGGAGCTTAAAACTTCTACATGAGGGTTCTCTGATACGCTGAATCTGATGGTGTGATTTTCGTTAAGATTCCATGACTTTTGAGGGGTGTTTTCCCCTATTTTCTAAAATTAGTCAAATTTTCTCAGGCTCGTAACTTTTGATGGGTAAGATTAAACTTGATGAAAATTATACGTTTAAAATCAGCATTAAAATACAATTCTTTTGATGAAACTATTGGTATCAAAATTCTGTTTTTTAGAGTTTCGGTCACTATTAAGCCGGATCGCTCCTTACTACAGTTCGTTACCACGAAGTGTTTGAAACGTTGGAATCTTGTAGCGGATCAAGCGGCTGCTTAACAATTCTCTACCTCTTGTAAAACAGTTGTATTTTCACTCTTAGAAGTTAGAGGTTTCCTCTAAAGAAACAAAAAAATAGTCTGGCCTACTCATTCAAAAAGTCTCAATGAAGCCATAGTAATTTATTCATCATATTTATTTATTTATTATTTTATTATTTATTTATTTATAGTAATTTATTTATTCATCAGGAATCTGCTCGTGTCTGTTGTTAATACGCATTTTACTGCTATAGGAAAATAGTGTTGGCTCTCAAAGAGACACATTGTCGTTTTACATCAGCACCAACCAGATTCACACATACGAACTAGTCTAACGAAAGCGATATTTACACCCCCACCTATACTTACGCTCGAATTACATTGGCGCCCTTTATCCAGTGCCCCCCCCGAAGATTTTTTTCTAGATCCGCCAATGAACACACATATTTTTTGACGTATTACACAATTTGTTCTTGTGTGATAACTTCGCAAATGTTTCCTTACCAGCATTACATATCACACACCAGAAAAAGCATTCGACCTTTTTTTTTAGCTGGATATAGTAAAGAACAAACCCCAGTTGCAACTGAAGTTATTATATGGTTCTACTATAACGCCTCTTATGTTTGGTTGTGACCTAAGATTATTACATCAATCATCACCTTGTGTACGAAGATGTATTAGTTTTTTGGTTAAGAATAAAGGACTTAATTTTAAATATTGTAGTTTTTTAACTACAAGTTACGTAGATGAACTGATTTCCTTTAAAATGAAGCCTTAAACAGCTTTCTGTGATGTTCCAGTGCACAATTCTTGGGGTTCAGGCCATTTTTCAAAATTTCTTCAAAATTGTCTTCAAAACAACATTTTACTATTAAGACTAAATTAGATAATAGTTGGCACTCCTGAATAAGCTAGAAATAGTATTTTTTTTCTCACTTGCTAGTCTTTTTTAAAAACTCGATCTTAATTTTTGGCTTTTTCCTGAGTAATATGTGGAAGGATCTTTCCATGGAGGAATTTTCCATGGGGGAAGAGAATTTTTCCATGAAGGGGGCGCCGGATTTCCCAGCCTTATTCAAAAAATGATCAGAAATCAAATTAAAAAACAAGATTTTTTGACTGAAAGTAAGGAGCAACATCAAAAATTAAAACGAAAATAAATTATTACGTATGTGAGGGGGTTTGCCCCCTCGTCAATACCTTGCTCCTTGCGCTAATTTTTCTTTAGTACTTTCAAAAGAGCTATTTATTCTAAATAAACGATTTTTGTGATTCAAGGGTTATTCTTAATAAATTGGAACAAAATTCAAACTTGAGCGTAAAGATCGAGGTATTCACGAGGGGGCAAACCTCTTCATAAACGTGATAATTTCTGTTTGTTTTAAGTTTTAATGTTGCTCCTTACTTTCCGTTGAAAAAACTAGTTTAAAAAAATAAAAATAAATTGTACATAGAGGCAGTTCAATATTTATGTGTTAGTATGTGAATCTAAAACGCAATGAATAAAACGTTATCAGTCTTTATTAGGCATTCAATGACGAATAAGAGAATTGGAGTTTCAATTAAATACTAGATGTAAAAATTTTAAAAGTCGAATGGTCCCTGGAGCGGACCCCCCTCTATCAAATGTCATGACTAAAGGACAACTAATTTGACCTATCTACTTAAAAATAAAAATATCATTATAAAAAGTGGTAAGTCCTATTTTCTTTTTCAATGATTTTGTTTTCATTCAAGAGATTTTATTCACTGTATATCCACCTTCTTATTCTTCAACTATTCTATTTCTGTCCTATTTGTTGATTTAGAGGGTGTATTCATTTCCTAAATGGCGACGTAGACCACACCATGAAAAGCTTGAAACTTGGATGGGTAGATGGACCCGCAAGATCGTATCAAAGGGGGATAAGGGGTTTGAACCCCTCCCCAACTTCTTTTCCTACTTGTAAAAACGTAACAAAACATGTAAACAAATGTGACGCGTTTTTATTTATTTTTTGTGTGCAACCAACACCCACCCCCCCGAAAAATCCTGGATACGACCCCGTAGACTCAAAACCGCTTTTTCTCTGAGTACGAGCCTATATAAGGTTATCCATAGGGCCTACCTTTTATCATAATTTATTACTTTATTGATTTTCTAATTTTCATGTCAGTATCAGCACATTTATTTATTTATTTACTAGCTGTTGGGGTGGCGCTTCGCGCCACCCCAACATTCCTTATACAACATTCTTTGTTGTCCCATTGCCTGTCCATATATATAGATTGTCAGGTTTACCAACTCTTGAACATGCAACATAATAATTGTCCATGGGAAAACAATCCGTATTCAGATCTATACCGCATTTTTCTAACGATTGCCCTTGAGCTTTGTTGATGGTGATTGCTAATCGAACATTCCCTGTGTCCCCGTCGTCATTTATATATCCCTCTGTGCCCCCGGCGTCCCCGTTGTAGTTGTGTCCCTGTGTCCTGGTCGTCATTTATATTCCCTGTGTCCCGGTCGTCATTTGTGTCCTGGTATCCCAGTCTGTAATCTCTCTTTGAGTGTCTCGGTCGTCATTTATATTCCCTCTGTCCCGGTCGTCATTTGTCTCCCGGTGTCCCGGTCTGTAGTGTCATCTTATAATGATGTCATATACAAAGCCTTATATACTTATAATGACGTCAAATGCAAACCAACAAACAAACAAACATGCATATATACAACTTATTTATATATATATATATATATATATATATATAGATACAGTTTCTTCTTTAGTTTTTTTTCTTTTTTAGTTTTTTTTTTTTAGTTTCTTCTTTTTATTGATTTGTTTTCTTCAATTTGTCAATGTTCATTCTAACATTGACACTTGGAAAAATCTTTACGTGCCAAGCATGCTAAAGCTCCAACAATTTATATTAAACCTCAAATTTAGGGTATCTGTTTTAAGGTTTTCGAATTACTTTAATCTATTGTCAAAATATATTGAAATATTTGTGCAATTCCCAGTTTTTTTTTAGTTTTTTTCTTTTTTTTAGTTTTTCAGCTTTTTTTTTAGTTTTTTTTTCTTTTTAGTTTTTTATCTTTTTTATATTTTTACGTTTTTTCTTTTTAGGTTTTTTCTTTTTTTAATTTTTTTTTTAATTTTTTGTCTTTTTAGTTTTTTACCATTTTTCTTTTTTCAGTTTTCTTTTTCTTTTTATTTTTCAGACGTAAATACATATCGCCGAACCTTTGTTTTTTTAACTAAAATCTGGTAGGCATTGATGACCTTATCCAAGTCAAAATCCCAAACCCAATCATCATCGCTATCATTTTCAGTTTTGATACGTTTTGACTCTCGCTGTCCAGGTGGATTTTCATCTAACTGCGCGGTTTTGCGTTCTTTAGCCGCAAATCTTTTGGCATTAACCCTTTGAGCAGATTACTTGGCTGTTTCTTCTGCCATTGTAGGATTTATACTAAAATTTCTCTTTGAATTAACTATTTGAGCAGCTTCCTCGGCTGTTTCTTCTATCATTTTAAGATCTATACTAAAAATTCCTCTTCACGTGCCAAGCTTGCTAAAGTTCAACAATTTATAATAAACCTCAATCTTCTAAGTATCTGTTTTAAGGTTTTCAAATTACTTTAATCTATTGTCAAAATATTTCGAAATATTTATGCAATGTCCAGTTTTTACATTTTAGTTTGTTTTCTTTTATATATATAGAAGATATAATCCGGCGTAACAGACAAAGTGTAACAGACATAACACACAGACAACTTATTTTTATATATATAGATTTTTAACTACGTAAAACTTGCGAATATACAACATTCTTTGCTGTCCCAGTGTCTGTCCATATAAATAGATTGTCAGGTTTACCAACTCTTGAACATGCAACATAATAATTGTCCATGGGAAATCAATCTGTATTCAGGTCTATACCGCGTTTTTCTAACGATTGCCCTTGAGCTTTGTTGATGGTGATTGCTAATAGAACATTCCCTGTGTCCCCGTTGTCATTTATATATCCTCCTGTGCCCCCGACGTCCCCGTTGTAGTTGTGTCCCTGTGTCCTGGTCGTCATTTATATTCCCTGTGTCCCGGTCGTCATTTGTGTCCCGGTATCCCAGTCTGTAATTTCTCTTTGAGTGTCCCGGTCATCATTTATATTCCCTCTGTACCGGTGTCCCGGTCGTCATTTGTGTCCTGGCCTGTAATTTTTCTTTGAGTGTCCCGGTCGTAATTTATATTCCCTGTGTCCCGGTCGTCATTTGTGTCCCGGTGTCCCGGTCTGTAGTGTCATCTTATAATGACGTCATATACAAAGCCTTATATACTTATAATGACGTCAAATGCAAACCTCTAAACAACCAGACATGCATATATACAACTTATTTTTATATATATAAATACAGTCTCTTTTTTAGTTTTTTTCTTTTTTAGTTTTTTCTTTTCTTAGTTTTTTTCTTTTTTAGTTTTTCTTTTTTTTAGTTTCTTCTTTTTATTGATTTGTTTTCTTCAATTTGTCAATGTTCATTCTAACATTGACACTTGGAAAAATCTTTACGTACCAAGCATGCTAACACCGGGACACAAATGACGACCGGGACACGGGGACACAGGGAATATAAATGACGACCGGGAGACTCAAAGAGAAATTACAAACTGGGACACCGGGACACAAATGACGACCGGGACACAGGGAATATAAATGACGACCGGGACACAGGGACACATCATTAGAATAATGAGGCATAGATCTGAATACGGATTGTTGTCAGTAAACCTGACAATCTATTTATATGCACAGACAATGGGACAGCCAAGAATGTTGTATATTCGCAAGTTTTACGTAGTTAAAAACACACATATATATATATATATATATATATATATATATATATATATATATATATATATATATACATATATATATATATATATATATATATATATATATATATATATATATATATATATATATATATATATATATATATATCTGTATTCACAGATGGGACAGAGGGACACAACTACAATGGCGCGTAACTAATATGGCGTGTAACGACTTACGCGCGGGGGGGGGGGCTTGGGGGGGTTGTGAAGCGCCCCCACCAACTAGGTATTGGGGTGACGCGAAGCACCACCCCAACAGCTAGTTTAAAATAAGAAACTTTAATGGGCGAAAGATCAAAAGGTCTGAAATTACGGAAGAGGAGGGACGGGAACAATACGTGAGGCAGAGCAACAGCGCTATACATACGACCAAGGACGTCCCGACGGTAAAGACCCCGAAAAGGAATTAAAAGACCAAATGCCTTGCGTAGTTTCATCTGAACATGCTGAACCAGGACGGTTTGAAAATCTCTTTTCGAAGCAGCATAAGGTAATCCCAAATAAGTGACTATTGGCGACGACTGAAAAATAACACCATTGCCGCAATCGAGAGTCGCCCAGACATTATCCTCTAAACAATTTACAACAAAAAATTGATATTCTTCAAAACTGATAGAAAGGCCCAAACCATTTAAACAATTAATTAAAATATTAAAATTAGAAACAAGACTAGACTTGGACCGGCTTAGAAGGATAATGTCATCAGCATATGCAATGTAAGACAGATTTCGAGATAATGAAACAAAAGAGCAGGAAAGAGAATTAAGGGCACTAGCTAAACATGAATCTATATATAAGGAGAAATAATTCTTCCTTGTCTAATTCCTCTACCCACTTGAATTAATGTGGACTGAGGTGAAGACGAACTCGGACAAATACGGATCTTTAATCCAGAATACCAAGAGCGAAGGACTCGAATGACAGCTAGGGGCAATTCAGCATGGATTAAAGCGAGCAGTGCAGATGCATGAGAAATGTTATCAAAGGCCCCTTTGATATCAATCAAGAGGGCGTATAGTGGTCGACAAGAGATTCTCGCTTCTTCAATAGCTTTGCTGAAAGATGCATGGGCGTGGTCACATCCCAAACCTCTCTTGAAACTTGATTAGAACCAGCGTCAAGAATTTCAAGAAGATCCTTCAAACACAACTCAAACACTTTCCCAATCATAGAACCCCTAGTAATTGGCCTCCAGCAACTATAAGATGACAAGTCTTTTTTCCCGCTCTTAGGAATAGGCGTAACTATGCCAATATAGAATGACGATGGTACTAATCTAGTAATAAGTAAAAGGTTGAAAAATGCCAGTAGAGTAATAAGAAAAGAAGAAGGAGCAAGTTTGAGGTGATTAGCAAATACGCCATCATAATCCTTAGCTGACTGCGCCTTTAACGTTTTGATTGCTCTACGTAACATATCCTCAGAAATCCTGTAATCAGTTGAAAAATTCTTCAACCTTTCATCTAATTGCAACACAACACTGTTAGAATCGTGCGAAGTCGACAACTTAGAAAAATAATTTTCCCACTCTTTTAGCGATGGTGTGGAATTAGTATCAGGCATGTTAGTTCACCTTTTGCCTCGGAGAACATTCCAAAGGAGATTTTTGTCCTTGTCGTTATCAATGTTTGAAGAAGCTTCTTCCGTGATCAGGTTATTATGACGACGGAGCTCCGCTTGGAATTCTGCCTTTCTCTTTTTCATCAGCAAAAAAGCTGGATGCGAATCTCTAGGCTTACCAAGCGCCCGCCATTCCCAATACGCTTGTTTTGCGGCCTTATTAGAATTTACCAAAAAAGGATTGAGGCTCTAAAAAGGTTTCTTCGCGCCCAATCTTATCCTATTAGTAGGAAAAACTGCCGCAGAACCATACTTTAAGCAATGGATTAATTCAAAATTAAGACAATTAATAGTCAAAGAGGGATTACTGTCCATTGAATCCAAACTATCAGGAATAAAAACTGTATCAAGTAAAGTCCCAACTCTTTCTTGGTAATGCGGTTTAAAATTTGGATTCCAATCAACCCGATCAAAAAATTTAGAAGCTTATTACCAGAAAAACGAACTGGGGAAGGACGAGAAGGCAAATGGGGTAAAAGGAACTGAAGTGGCATGTGGTCACTAACGGGGAAATCTTCGATTACAATAACCACAGGCAAAGGATCACTTGGGTTAGAAGAAAAAACATGATCAATATTAGTTGTACTACCACTCCAATGAATATAAGTAAAATCCCGGGACTTCGGTAAAATAGAAAAATTAGGAAGACAAGATGATATTGCTATATTTGGATCACATTTAAAATCACCTAAAATATAAGTACGCAAATTTGACTGTAAACTAGAGACAAAACGACTAAGATTAAAACAGCATTGAGTAAACGCATCAAAAGAAATATCATCATGGTAATCAGTCGGAAAATAACAATTAATTAAAACTACAAGCTAAAAAATTTGTATCAATTGCTAAAATAGTTGCATTAAGAGACTTGGGTAAAATAGCAGCTAAACCACCGGAGGGACGCCCACCAGTCGGTGTAGCGGGAACAGCAAAAATATCATGCTGCGTAGACAAACTAGAAAGCAGATTCAACGAATGATCAAGGAGGTGGTGTTCCTGAAGACATAATAATGATGATTTTTCATTCAAAAAACTATGAAGTGCAGGTAATTTCCCTAACACACCATTTGAATTAAAGGACGTAACACGAAGTAATACATTCATTTACAAAACTTCTTTAAAATCGAACACCTAAAGCTGTAAACTGGATGATCATTCGAGCCACAACTGGCGCATTTAACTGACGCTTGACATGGGGAGTCTTTAGTCGAAATGTGATTACCGCTATATCGGGCACGTCTGAAACATTCAGATTTACATTGATTTTGAACATGGTTAAAACTTTGACATTTAAAACAACGCCTAGGCTGAATACGATCACGTTCCACTCGGAAAAGCTCATAACCGAATT
Organism: Artemia franciscana; assembly: GCF_032884065.1. NCBI lineage: Eukaryota > Metazoa > Arthropoda > Branchiopoda > Anostraca > Artemiidae > Artemia > Artemia franciscana. Next base: position 43,162,472 of record NC_088871.1, on the reverse strand, counting down.
TGATGCCATGTGTGATGTAAAAATGTAGGTATTCTTCTGTTTGAAAACTAACTCTTACAGTTTGCGATTTTCCTAGCCGATTAAACTCGATTATACCGGGAAAGTCCAATGCGTAGGCACTAACATCAAAAACAATGTCCACACTCCTGATAATTCCAAAAAATCGCTGAGGCTGGGAAGTTATTATGCTTTCAGGAAAATTAACCTTTAGATTACAACTGAGCTTCGATGCATCTTGACATGGTACCGATACCATAACACTATCCTTAGTCGCTTTAACATAACGAATATTGGCACACTCTGTCTTATCAAATTCTTTCTTGCGGCAGACAGGATCCCTCAGTAGGAGAGCGGGTGGGTTTTTTATCACTATGGTCTCTAATGGGACAGTCTTTAGTGGGAGAGGCGGCCATTCATGGTGGGGCACAGTGGGGGGATTGAGATCAAGATCATCGCCAGGCGTTATTTTTTTCTCCAAATTAGATTCGATACGCTCAATAGAAGACAGTGTTTTTTCAAGCTTTCGGGAATAGTCATAAACAAGTTTATCAAGCCGGACGCTGATGTCAGGCTTTAATACTGGACATTCATTAAAGCTCCGTGGGACGATTACAGGCCATATGAACTGTTTCGAATCAAGTTCTATGATAACACGCATTATGTCCGAGGCAGTAGTCTTTTCAGCTGTTTTCCTATCCTTTCTTGCAATCTACAAGTTTTACGACACAGACATGCGAGCAGCGTTTTTGCTACATTCAACTCCTCCATACGATAGAATCCTGCCATTGCGTTAGATATTTCATCAACACTTATTCCGGCTTTCAACGAATCAAGAACGAAGAATAATATCGAATTAAGTACGACATGCGAAATTCCTGTCTCTGACACAAAAGTCTTATCAAAATCGCATGCATTGAGTGGCTGGCTTGCGATGTCAGATATGTCACTTGGAATTACTTCAGTGGAATGGTTATTTGGTCTTGAAATAGACTGAACTGACAGGTCCACGCCTCAGCTGCATGAATTTTCAGCTACAAAATTGGTATTAGCAGGAATGGATTTTTCACTACTGATTATCGGGGATATACAGGGATTATTCAGTTTTTCTCCAATTCAGTTCTTTGTTTCTCCAACAAATCCAATTCAGTTTTTCTTTACGGTCAGTTGGGGAAATGCCTGCACACTGTGGGTGAAAAATCTCGAGATATTTTGTGCATTGCAGGGTGATCGCCTTGCCACAAGATCGACCACAACCAGGAAAAATAAATATTGACACTTCTCACTCCTTAGGTCTGGGGTTAAATAAGCAAGGCAAAAAAAATCGCCTTTAGCGCTCCATTAAGCTTATAATGCAATAAAATCCTTCAGGTTAAACTTGCAACACAGTACGTCTATGCGGTACGGACAATCAGATCAAAGCGAAAGCGGTGTGTGACTATCCCCCGTTAACAGAATATAGTCGAGCGAAAACTGAATTTATTCAATGCAGATCAAATCACATATACTAATCTGCTCATATAGTTATATAAATTTAGTCACACTAAAGTAGACCGGTTTTACTCACAGTTCATAAATATCCAACTCAAACCATATCCTTTTACTTTGAACTCTGAATCAATATAATCCAGTTATTTGAGATGTTCTCACTTTGAAAGCTAGTTCAGTACTGAACTAGCTAAGCTAGTTCACTACTAAACCAAGGGATTTAAGTTTAGTGCATTTAAAAAGATATTTCGTTCATATTTACTGCTGTAATTTGTTGGTTTAGTCTAAGGCTATTCTTATAAATAGATTACAAATCGATTTAATCTACTTTTTGTCTGAATTTTAGTTTTTATTTTACCAGTTCGCAGCTATTCTTTTTTTTACCTCTTTTTTCATAGCATAGTGCAAAAAACTAAATCAGATAGGTCTTTCTTTATTTTATGTTGTTGCACAATAAATAAATAATGTATAGTGCCAAATTAAGTCGGAGTGCCTTGATTTAAGTGTCTTGTACAGATTGTGATCAATTTATTTTCTACCTTATTTTGTTATTTTGTTGATGCGATGTATTGATTTCAAATTTAAGATAAAATAATCCAGGATATTTATGTTTTCTGCTAAATCACCATATGGGTCCAGTCTGATAAACGAATTTCACCACAACCTACCCCCATCGCTGTAAGTACCTGGTTTTCTAAGATTTCAGTGGGGTGGTTTGCACTGATGGTTCCAAAGATTTCTATCTCTTGGTTCAATAGTAATAATTTATTTCAATCCTCTCTACAAGCATGAAATGCACTTAGATGAATACAAAGGAAATTAAAGTAAAATTAAAGCACTATTAAGAAAAACTCATGAGAAAAGTAACATCTCAGCTTCACAAACGGCACAATTAAGCTATGCAGCCAAGTATACTTAAATACAGTTAAGTGGTAGTGTTTTCTTGACGCTTACGGAACCTGTCCACAGGTCATTTTTGAAGAAATATTAAAAACGGAATATCTTTCGTCATTAGAATGATGACAATTTTGGTGGGTTGACACACATCATATGAAGCCATCATATATCCCTTAAAAGCTAGTTACCTTAAAATGAACTAAAAAGATAAGTTATAAATATTTTTAACCCTTCAGAACTTTATCTCATGGTAGCTTATGGTAGTGCGCCTTTTACACCGGTACTAATATATTGGGTCCAGCAACGGTTTACTTTCCTGGCATTATTTTCATAGCATAATTGTGGTTTTTATTTTCCTCGTCTAGGTTCAGAAAGAACCTGAATGATGAAATTTCACAATACTAAACAAGAGCTAAGAGCTCATACGGCACTTGTGACGAGGCAAGAAGAGTTAAGAGCCAAGAACTCGTATGGTATGAGCTCGAACAAAATTCTAAGAATCAATAGATTGATTTAAAAGGAAAATCAGAGGCTTAATGCCGGTCAGGATTTAAAATAAGAGCTGTGAGTCACGATATCCTTCTAAATATCAAATTTCATTAAGATCCGATCACCCGATCATAAATACCTAATTTTTTCTAATTTTTCCTCTCCTTTTAGCCCCCCAGATGGTCGAATCTGGGAAAATGACTACCAATTTTCATCGTCCTAGCACGTCCAGAAGCACCATACTCGCCAAATCACTGAACCCCCCCAAACTCCCCCAAAGAAAGCGAATCCAGTACGGTTACGTCAATCACGTATCAAGGACATTTGCTTATTCTATCTACCAAGCTTCATCCTGATTCCTTCACTCCAAGTGTTTTCCAAGATTTCCCCCTCCATTTCCACCCAATGTCAAAAGATCTGGTCGGGATTTGAAATAAGAGCTCTGAGACATGAATTCCTTCTATATATCAAATTTCATTAAGATACGATCACCTATTCGTAAGATAAAAATATCCCAATTTTCACGTTTTCCTAGAATTCCGGTTTCCCCCCTCCAACTCCTCCCAATTCCACAGGATCTGGTCGGAATTTAAAATTAGAGCTTCAAAGCACAAGGTCCTGCTAAATATCAAATTTCATTAAGATATGGTCACCCTTTCGTAAGTTACAAATACCTCAATTTTCCAAATTACCCCCCCCCCCCAATTCCACAAAAGAGAGCAGACCAAGTCCGGTTGTGTCAGTGACGCATCTTAGATAGGTTTTTATTCTTCCCATCCAGAGATACTTAAAGGGGCTTTTCCTCCTCAACACCCCACTCTTTACGCAAAAGTTTGACTCTTTCTCTTAACTCTATTTTTAAAACAGTAAGAAACTTTAGCTTAAAGAGCGGGGCGTTGAGGAGGAAAAGCCCCTTTCATATACGGAGTAATTTCTGTTCATTTTAAGTTTTAATGTTGCTCCTTACTTTCATTTGAAAAACTTGTTTTTTTATTTAATTTCTGTACGTTTTTGAATTACATTGATCTTGGCTCTCTGCACATAAATAATTAAAACAAAATTTGCATATTAATTATTTGTAATTAATCGGAAGATTTTGAAAAAATGAGCGAGGGAGGAGGCCTAGTTGCCCTACAATTTTTGGATTACTTAAAAAAACCACTAGAACTTTTAATTTTTTACAAATATTTTCATTGGTAAAAAAATATACGTAACTTACGTAACGAACTTCTATATTCGTATGTTTTTATAGCGTATATGAGGGGGTTCAACCCTCATCGATACCTCGCTCTTTACACTAAAGCTTAAATTTTGTCCCAATTCCTTAAGAATGACCTCTGAATCACAAAGGCCGTAGAATAAATAGTTGAAATTACTAAAAATACTTTAGCGTAAAGAGTGAGGTATAACGAGGAGGTAAACCCCTCATATGCGTAATAATTTTTGTTCGTTTTAAGTTTTAATGCTGCTCCTTACTTTCAGTAGAAAAAACTTTTCATATTTATTTTTCATTGTTTTTTCAAATGATGCTAAGAAATCCTGCGCCCCCTTATTGAAATTATCTTCTCCCATGAGAAGTTTCTCCATGGAAATATCCTTCCACGTAACCCCCCTCCCCCCTCAGCTCTCCCCCCTAAACCAAAAAAATCCCCCTGAAAACGTCTGTAGACTTCCCAGTAACCATTACTAAATGTAAACACAGGTCACAGTTTGTAACTTTCAGCCACTCCCACAGGGACTGCGGGGGAGTAAGTCGTCCCTAAAGACAGAGTTATTAGGTTTTCGACTATGGTGAATAAAATGGCTATCTCTCAATTTTGATACGGTTAGTTTGGGGAAAACATGAGCGTAGGAGGGGGCCTAGGGGCACTCCATTTTTTTAGTCACTTAAAAAGGGCACTAGAACTTTTAATTTCCGTTTGAAAGAGCCCTCTTGCGACATTCTAGGACCACTGAGTCGATACGATCACCCCTGGGAAAAAAAAACAAACAAGAGCTAAGAGCTCATAGGGCACTTGTGACGAGGCAAGAAGAGCTAAGAGCCAAGAGATCAAATGGTATGAGCTCTAGCAAAATTCTATGAATCAATAGATTGATTTAAAAGGAAAAAAGAGGCTTAATGCCGGTCAGGATTAAAAATAAGAGCTCTGAGTCAGGATGTCCTTCTAAATATCAAAATTCATTAAGATCCGATCACCCACTCGTATGTTATAAATATCTAATTTTTTCTAATTTTTCCTCTCCCTTTAGCCCCCCAGATGGTCGAATCTGGGAAAACGACTTTATCAAGTCAATTTGTGCAGCTCCCTGACACGCCTACCAATTTCATCGTCCTAGCACGTCCAGAAGCACCAAACTCACCAAATCACTGAACCCGTCCCCCACAACTCAACCAAAGAGAGCGAATCCAGTACGGTTCCGTCAATCACGTATCAAGGATATTTGCTTATTCTATCCACCAAGCTTCATCCCGATTCCTCCACTCCAAGTGTTTTCCAAGATTTCCCCCTCCAACTCCCCCCAATGTCAAAAAATCTGGTCGGGATTTGAAACAAGAGCTCTGAGGCATGAATTCCTTCTAAATATAAAAGACTATTACGTATAGGGTGGGCTCATTTCTTCCTAAATACCTCGCTGTTTACGCTAAAGTATTTTTAATAATTTCAACTATTTATTCTACAGCCTTTGTGATTCAGGGGTCAATCTTAAAGAATTGGGACAAAATCAAAGATTTAGTGTAAAGAGCGAGGTATTAACGAGGGAGCAGACCCCCTCATCTATATATATAAAAACTAGCTATTGGGGTGGCGCTTCGCGCCACCCCAACACCTAGTTGGTGGGGGCACTTCGCGCCCCCCCGCGTGCGTAAGTCGTTACGCGCCATTGTAGTTGTGTCCCTGTTTCCCATCTGTGAATATAGATATATATATATATATATATATATATATATATATATATATATATATATTTAACTACGTAAAACTTGCGAATATACAACATTCTTGGCTATCCCATTGTCTCTGCATATAAATAGATTGTCAGGTTTACCGACTCTTGAACATGCAACATATAATTGTCCATGGGAAAAACAATCTGTATTCAAATCTATACCTCATTATTCTAATGATTGCCCTTGAGCTTTGTTGATGGTGATTGCTAATCGAACATTCCCTGTGTCCCCGTCGTCATTTATATATCCCCCTGTGCCCCCCCGGCGTCCCCGTTGTTGTTGTTTCCCTGTATCCCGGTCGTCATTTGTGTCCCGGTGTCCCAGTCTGTAATTTCTCTTTGAGTGTCGCGGTCGTCATTTATATTCCCTGTGTCCCGGTCGTCATTTGTGTTCCGGTCTGTAATTTCTCTTTGAGTGTCCTGGTCGTCATTTATATTCCCTGTATCCCGGTCGTCACTTGTGTCCCGGTGCTTTGTTGATGGTGATTGCTAATCGAACATTCCTTGTGTCCCGGTCGTCATTTATTTTCCCTACTAGCTGTTGGGGTGGCGCTTCGCGCCACCCCAACACCTAGTTGGTGGGGCGCTTCGCACCCCCCAAGCCCCCCCGCGCGCGTAAGTCGTTACGCGCCATATTAGTTACGCGCCATTGTAGTTGTGTCCCTGTGTCCCACCTGTGAATATAGATAGATTTATACATGTGTTTCAAACTACGTAAAAATTGCGAATATACAACATTCTTGGCTTTCCCACTGTCTCTGCATATACAAAGCCGTATGTACTAATAATGACGTCATATGCAAACGCTCTTTTTACAAACAAACAAACATGCATACACACAACTCGTTTTTATATAGATAGATAGATAGATAGATACAATACAAATTAACTGCGTAAAACGTGCGAATATACAACATTCTTCGCTGTCCAATTGTCGCTGCATATAAATAGATTGTCAGGTTTACCGACCCTCGAACATGCAACGTACAATTGTCCATCGGAAAAACAATCAGTATTAAGATCTATACCACATTTTTCTAATGATTGACCTTGAGCTTTGTTAATGGTGATTGCAAATGCTAATCGAATTGGGAATTGCAATCTTTTAAATTGAAAAGGCAGATCCGTTGGAATCATGGGAATGCGAGGAATAAGAACAGTCTCACCCTCAAAAGGCCCTGTCAAGATTGTGGCCTCTATTAGGTTTTCCATTGTTTTTTCTTACGGCAAGTCGCGTGCCATTGCAAAGTTTTGGTGGGTTGATATTTCTTAAAAGTATTTTTTTGTACGCCTATTTTTAGTTGTAGCACGTGTGGTGGAAACCCTGAAAGATCCACGGAATTTAAAAATTCAGATGGATAATTAACCGCTTCATTTGGTTCCAAAACTGTGTCGACTGACTTGTAAAGGACTGCCTGGTCTCGAATCCTGGTCAAAACAATATTGTTGATTTCGTGGACGTCTATATTTTTGGGTGCGAGAATCGCTCTTTCACTTAGCCATTTATTATTTTTATAATTTTTTAGAATATTCGGAAATACTTTTTCAATCAATTCATTTTTGGACGTCACTAAATTACAGAAATCAGCAGGTAGTTGTATACGTCCTGAAATTGAGTCTACTGGGAGCTTTCCGTTTCCAATTGCCAGCAATTGATCTGAAAATGTTTGACCAGAGTCATCGTTTTGCAATCGGACACGCATTTTTGTAGTTAATTTTAATGTTTTTACGTGTGCCCATAAATTGGAATTTTTCAGGCAAGCATTCATTTCGTCTGCAGGAGTTGATTTAGGTATTATAGGTAATGTTTGCCTGAAATCTCCCGCAAGCAATATTAATGTGCTGCCAAAGGGTTTCGACTTCCCTCGCAAATCTTTCAAGCATTGATCCAGAGCCTCGAGCGACTTTTTGTGTGCCATTGTGCACTCATCCCAAATAATAAGTTTGCATTGCTGCAATACTTTACCCATCCCAGATGATTTGGAAATATTGCACGTGGGAGTTTCTGTAGAATGCAAATTCAGAGGCAATTTCAAAGCGGAATGAGCAGTTCTTCCACCAGGCAGCAATGTTGCGGATATTCCGGACGACGCAATTGCCAACGCTATATCATTTTTTGATCAAATTGATGCCAGAATCAGTTTTATCAAAAACATTTTAGCAGTACCTCCTGGCGCATCCAAAAAGAAAATTTCTCCAACGTTGTTATCGACACAATGCATTATCGTATCATAAATGCATTCAATTCAGAATTTCTATCACTGCTGAAGTACAATTGTAAAAATTTATGATTCTCGCCTGAGAATGGCACGCTTTCTGTTCTTTCTTTCTCTATCGGCTTCAAGCCTGTTTCCTTGCTGTTCTTTTGATTCCTCGGCACGCTTTCTTTTCTGACTTTCTCTATCAGCAGCAAGTTTTTTGGCATAGACTCTTTGAGCATCTTCCTCGGCTGTTGCCATTGTAAGTTCATCAGTCATTTTAAAGTTAAACATTAATAGATTTTTACGTGAACGCATGTCTTAAATATCTTTAATGACGTCACCGTCATAACAAAAATGACGACAACTAACTTCAAGACGTTAGTCAACACACAAACATGACTTCACCTGACAGACACATCCACAGACAACTTATTTTTATATATATAGATAAGTTGTCTGTGTGTGGGTCTGTCACGCCACCCTGCTTCGCGCCACCCCAACACCTAGTTGGTGGGGCGCTTCGCGCCCCCCAAGCCCCCCCGCGCGCGTAAGTCGTTACATTGTTGCATATAAATTGCATATGTTGCATATAAATAGATTGTCAGGTTTACTGACTCTGTATTCAATCTGTATTCAGATCATTATCCGTATTCAGATCTATACCTCATTATTCTCATAATGTGTCCCTGTGTCCCGGTCGTTTGTAATTTCTCTTTGAGTGTCCCGGTCGTCATTTATATTCCCTGTGTCCCGGTCGTCATTTGTGTCCCGGTGTCCCGGTCTGTAATTTCTATTCGAACAATCCCTGTGTCCCGGTCGTCATTTATATATCCTGCCTGTGCCCCCGGCGTCCCCGTTGTAGTTGTGTCCCTGTGTCCCGGTCGTCATTTATATTCCCTGTGTCTCGGTCGTGATTTGTGTCCGGGTGTCCCTGTCTGTAATTTCTCTTTGAGGTTCTCGGTCGTCATTTATATTCCCTGTGTCCCGGTATGTAATTTCATCAATTGACAAACATGACGTCAGTCGACAAACAACTTCATGACGCATACAGCTCAATCCTTATAATGACGTCAGTCGACAAACCTGACGTCAGTCGACACACAAACATGACGTCAGTCGACACAGAAACATGACGTCAGTCGACACAGAAACATGACGTCACCTGACAGACACACAGACAGACAACTTATTTTTATATATATAGATGTCTCGGTGTCCCGGTCGTCATTTGTGTCCCGATGTCCCAGTCTCTAATTTCGTCAATCGACAAATATGACGTCAGTCGACCAACAAACATGACGTCACTCGACACACAGACAACTTATTTTTATATATATATATAGACTAGCTGTTGGGGTGGCGCTTCGCGCCATCCCAACACCTAGTTGGTGGGGGCACTTGGCCCCCCCCCAATCCCCCGCGCGCGTAAGTCGTTACGCGACATATTAGTTAAGCGCCATTGTAGTTTTGTCCCTGTGTCCCACCTGTGAATATAGATTGATATATATATATATATATTTATTTTTAACTACGTAAAACTTGTGAATATACAACATTCTTGGCTGTCCCATTGTCTGTGCATATAAATAGATTGTCAGGTTTACCGAATCTTGAAAATGCAACATATAATTGTCCATGGGAAAAGCAATCTGTATTTAGATCTATACCTCATTATTCTAATGATTGCCCTTGAGCTTTGTTGATGGTGATTGCTAATCGAACATTCCCTGTGTCCCCGTCGTCATTTATATATCCCCCTGTGCCCCCGGCGTCCCCGTTGTTGCTGTTTCCCTGTGTCCCGGTCGTCATTTGTGTCCCGGTGTCGCAGTCTGTAATTTCTCTTTGAGTGTCGCGGTCGTAATTTATATTTCCTGTGTCCCAGTGTCCCGGTCGTCATTTTTGTCCCGGTCGTCATTTGTGTTCCGGTGTCCCAGTCTGTAATTTCTCTTTGAGTGTCCTGGTCGTCATTTATATTCCCTGTGTCCCGGTCGTCATTTGTCTCCCGGTGCTTTGTTGATGGTGATTGCTAATCGAACATTCCTTGTGTCCCGGTCGCTTCTCTTTGAGTGTCCCGGTCGTCATTTATATTCCCTACGTCCCGGTTTCTCTTTGAGTGTCGGGATCGTCATTTATATTCCCTGTGTCCCGGTCGTCATTTTTGTTCCGGTCGTCATTTGTGTTCCGGTGTCCCGGTCTGTAATTTTTCTTTGAGTTTCCTGGTCGTCATTTATATTCCCTGTGTCCCAGTGTCCCGGTCGTCATTTTTGTCCCGGTCGTCATTTGTGTTCCGGTGTCCCAGTCTGTAATTTCTCTTTGAGTGTCCTGGTCTTCATTTATATTCCCTGTGTCCCGGTCGTCATTTGTCTCCCGGTGCTTTGTTGATGGTGATTGCTAATCGAACATTCCTTGTGTCCCGGTCGATTTCTCTTTGAGTGTCCCGGTCGTCATTTATATTCCTATGTCCCGGTTTCTCTTTGAGTGTCGGGGTCGTCATTTATATTCCCTGTGTCCCGGTCGTCATTTTTATTCCAGTCGTCATTTGTGTTCCGGTGTCCCGGTCTGTAATTTCTCTTTGAGTGTCCTGGTCGTCATTTATATTCCCTGTGTCCCGGTCGTCATTTGTGTCCCGGTGCTTTGTTGATGGTGATTGCTGATCGAACATTCCTTATGTCCCGGTCGCTTTCTCTTTGAGTGTCCCGGTCGTCATTTATATTCCCTACTAGCTGTTGGGGTGGCGCTTCGCGCCACCCCAACACCTAGTTGGTGGGGGCGCTGCGCCCACACAGACAACTTATTTTTATATATATATATATATATAGACTAGTTGTTGGGGTGGCGCTTCGCGCCATCCCAACACCTAGTTGGTGGGGGCACTTCAACCCCCCCCAAGCCCCCCCGCACGCGTAAGTCGTTACGCGCCATATTAGTTACGCGCCATTGTAGTTGTGTCCCTGTGTCCCACCTGTGAATATAGATATATATATATATATATATATATATATATATATATATATATATATATATATATATATATATATATATATATATATATATATATATATATTGTTTGTCTGTCTGTCGACTGACGTCATGTTTGTGTGTCGACTGACGTCATGTTTGTCGACTTAAATACCTGTGTCCTGGTCGTCATTTATATTGCCTGTGTCCCGGTCGTAATTTGTGTCCCGGTATCCCAGTCTGTAATTTCTCCTTGAGTGTCCCGGTCGTTATTTATATTCCCTCTGTCCCGGTCGTCATTTGTGTCCCGGTCTGTAATTTCTCTTTGAGTGTTTTTTCTTTTTAGTATTTTTTAGTTTTTTTACATTTTTTCTTTTTTCAGTTTTCTTTTTCTTCTTTATTTTTTAGCTTCACTATGAAATACATATCGCCGAACCTTTGTTTTTTAAACTAAAATCTGGTAGGCATTGATGACCTTATCCAAGTCAAGATCCCAAACCCAATCATCATCGCTACCATTTTCAGTTTTGATATGTTTTGACTCTCGCTGTCCAGGTGGATTTTCATCTAACTGCGCGGTTTTGCGTTCTTTAGCCTCAAGCCTGTTTCCTTGCTGTTCTTTTGATTCCTCTCTACAACGTCCCCGTTGTAGTTGTGTCCCTGTGTCCCGGTCGTCATCTATATTCCATGTGTCCTGGTCGTGATTTGTGTCCGGGTGTCCCAGTCTGTAATTTCTCTTTGAGGTTCCCGGTCGTCATTTATATTCCCTGTGTCCCGGTCGTCATTTGTGTCCCGGTATGTAATTTCATCAGTTGACAAACATGACGTCAGTCGGTGTCATTTATATTCCCTGTGTCCCGGTGCTTTGTTGATGGTGATTGCTAATCGAACATTCCTTGTGTCCCGGTCGCTTTCTCTTAGAGTGTCCCGGTCGTCATTTATATTCCCTGTGTCCCGGTCGTCATTTGTGTCCCGGTCTGTAATTTCTATTCGAATAATCCCTGTGTCCCGGTCGTCATTTATATATCCCGCCTGTGCCCCAGGCGTCCCCGTTGTAGTTGTGTCCCTGTCTCCCGGTCGTCATTTATATTCCCTGTGTCCTGGTCGTGATTTGTGTCCAGGTGTCCCAGTCTGTAATTTCTCATTGAGGTTCCCAGTCGTCATTTATATTCCCTGTGTCCCGGTCGTCATTTGTGTCCTGGTGTCCCGGTATGTAATTTCATCAGTTGACAAACATGACGTCAGTCGTTGTCATTTATATTCCCTGTGTCCCGGTCGTCATTTGTGTCCCGGTGCTTTGTTGATGGTGATTGCTAATCGAACATTCCTTGTGTCCCGGTCGCTTTCTCTTAGAGTGTCCCGGTCGTCATTTATATTCCCTATGTCCCGGTCGTCATTTGTGTCCCGATGTCCCGGTCTGTAATTTCGTCAGTCGAAAACATGACGTCAGTCGACACAGAAACATGACGTCACCTGACAGATCCACAGACAGACGACTTATTTTTATATATATACTAGCTGTTGGGGTGGCGCTTCGCGCCACCCCAACACCTAGTTGGTGGGGGCGCTTCGCGCCCCCCCAAGCCCCCCCGCGCGCGTAAGTCGTTACGCGCCATAATAGTTACGCGCCATTGTAGTTGTGTCCCTATGTCCCACCTGTGAATATAGATAGATATATATATATATATATATATATATATATATATATATATATATATATATATATATATATATATATATATATATATGGTTTTAACTACGTAAAACTTGCGAATATACAACATTCTTTGCTGTCCCATTGTCTTTGCATATAAATAGATTGTCAGGTTTACCGACTCTTGAACATGCAACATATAATGGTCCATGGGAAAACAATCTGTATTCAGATCTATACCTCATGATTCTAATGATTGCCCTTGAGCTTTGTTGATGGTGATTGCTAATCGACCATTCCCTGTCCCGGTGTCCCGGTCGTCATTTACATCCCCCTGTTTCCCCCGGTGTCCCTGTTGTAGTTGTGTCCCTGTGTCCCGGTCGTCATTTATATTCCCTGTGTCCCGGTCGTCATTTGTATCCCGGTGTCCCGGTCTGTATATACATTCGTTTTTTAGTTTTGTTTTTCTCCTTTATTTTTTTCCTTTTTTTTTCTTTTTTAGCTTATTTAGATTTTTAGATTTTTTAGTTTTTTTATTAGTTTTTAGTTTAGTGTCGTCATTTATTTTTTTCTTTTTTAGTTCTTTTAGTTTTTACCTTTTTTAGTTTTTTTTAGTTTTTTAGATGAAATTTTTTTTTAGTTTTTTCCTTTTTTTCTTTTTAGTTTTTTATTGGTTTTTACCTTTATGTTAGCTTATTTTTCAGTTTTTTCCTTTTTTTTTAGTTTTTTTTTTATTTTTTATTTTTTTTTAGTTTTTTACCTTTTTTTAGTTTTTTTAGTTTTTTTAGTTTTTTTAGTTTTTTAGCTTTTTTACTTTTTTTTATTAGTTTTTAGTTTTTTTGTAGTTTTTGCCTTTTTTTAGTTTTTTCAGTTTTTTTTTTAGTTTTTTATTGGTTTTTACCTTTATTTTAGCTTATTTTTCAGTTTTTTCCTTTTTTTTAGTTTTTTTTAGTTTTTAGTTTTTTTAGTTTTTTACCTTTTTTTAGTTTTTTTAGTTTTTTTAGTTTTTTAGCTTTTTTATTTTTTTTATTAGTTTTTAGTTTTTTTTGTAGTTTTTGCCTTTTTTTAGTTTTTTTAGTTTTTTAGCTTTTTTATTTTTTTTATTAGTTTTTAGTTTTTTTTGTAGTTTTTGCCTTTTTTTAGTTTTTTCAGTTTTGACGTCACCTGATCCAGTTTTTTCAGGTGACGTCACCTGATCCACGATCCACAGATCCACAGACAACTTATTTTTATATATATAGATAGTTTTTTTTTTTACTTATGTCCTGGTCGTCATTTATACTCCCTGTGTCCCGGTGCTTTGTTGATTGCTAATCGAACATTCCTTTTGTCCTGGTCGCTTTCTCTTTGAGTTTCGTCATTTATTTTTTTCTTTTTTAGTTCTTTTAGTTTTTACCTTTTTTAGTTTTTTTTAGTTTTTTAGATGAAAATTTTTTTTAGTTTTTTCCTTTTTTTCTTTTTAGTTTTTTATTGGTTTTTACCTTTATTTTAGCTTATTTTTCAGTTTTTTCCTTTTTTTTAGTTTTTTTTAATTTTTTATTTTTTTTAGTTCACTTACCGTAGTGCATGCCAAGCTCTGAATTTATTGGAGAATGACCAACACTGGGATAACTGCATCAATGACGCGTGCGAAACGTCAACCCCAAGTCAAATTCGTGCATTGTTTGGCATCATTTTAACAACTTGCTCTCCATCAGCTCCTACAGAGTTATGGGAAAAATATAAGTCAAAAATGTCCGAAGATATACTCCATCGAAAACAGTTAGAGACGTCAGATATGACTTTTGATTTTACATCAGAAATTTATAACTACACTTTAGTTATTATAGAAGACTAGCTGTTGGGGTGGCGCTTCGCGCCACCCCAACACCTAGTTGGTGGGGGCGCTTCGCGCCCCCCCAAGCCCCCCCGCGCGCGTAAGTCGTTACGCGCCATATTAGTTACGCGCCATTGTAGTTGTGTCCCTATTTCCCACCTGTGAATATAGATATATATATATATATATATATATATATATATATATATATATATATATATATATATATATATATATATATATGTTTTTAACTACGTAAAACTTGCGAATATACAACATTCTTTGCTGTCCCATTGTCTGTGCATATAAATAGATTGTCAGGTTTACCGACTCTTGAACATGCAACATATAATGGTCCATGGGAAAACAATCCGTATTCAGATCTATACCTCATGATTCTAATGATTGCCCTTGAGCTTTGTTGATGGTGATTGCTAATCGACCATTCCCTGAGTCGCCATCGTCATTTATATATCCCCCTGTGCACCCCGGCGTCCCCTTTGTAGTTATGTCCCTGTGTCCCGGTCGTCATTTATATTCCCTGTGTCCCGGTCGTCATTTGTTTCCCGGTGTTCCAGTCTGTGATTTCTCTTTGAGTGTCCCGGGCGTCATTTATATTCCTTGTGTCCCGGTCGTCATTTATATCCCCCTGTGCCCCCCGGCGTCCCCATTGTAGTTGTGTCCCTGTGTCCCGGTCGTCATTTATATTCCCTGTGTCCCGGTCGTCATTTGTATCCCGGTGGCCCGGTCTGTATATACATTCGTTTTTTAGTTTTGTTTTTCTCCTTTATTTTTTTTCCTTTTTTCTTTTTTTTCTTTTTTAGTTTATTTAGATTTTTATATTTTTTAGTTTTTTTATTAGTTTTTAGTTTTTTTGTAGTTTTTACCATTTTTTTAGTTTTTTTAGTTTTTTTTTTACTTATGTCCTGGTCGTCATTTATACTCCCTGTGTCCCGGTCGTCATTTGTGTCTCGGTGCTTTGTTGATTGCTAATTTATATTATATTTATATTCATATTTTTTATATTTATTAATATTTTTTTAGTTTTCTTTTTCTCTTATTTTTCAGTTTTTTCCTTTTTTTTAGTTTTTTCTTTTTTAGTTTTTAGTTTTTTTTTGTTTTTTACCTTTTTTTAGTTTTTTTAGTTTTTTTTAGTTTTTTAGCTTTTTTAGTTTTTTTATTAGTTTTTAGTTTTTTTTTAGTTTTTGCCTTTTTTTTAGTTTTTTCAGTTTTTTTTAGTTTTTAGTTTTTTACCTTTTTTTAGTTTTTTTTAGTTTTTTAGCTTTTTTAGTTTTTTTTGTAGTTTTTACCTTTTTTAGTTTTTTTTCTTCTTTTGTATTAGTGTGAAATAATTCAGATGTCATATGCTGACAAACACGACGTCACTCGACAGACAGACAGACAGACATAACCCACAAAGAACTTATTTTTATATATATTTATTCATATTTTTTAGTTTTCTTTTTCTCTTTTATTTTTCAGTTTTTTCCTTTTTTTTAATGTTTTTTTCTTTTTTAGTTTTTAGTTTTTTTTAGTTTTTTACCTTTTTTTAGTTTTTTTAGTTTTTTAGCTTTTTTAGTTTTTTATTAGTTTTTATTTTTTTTGTAGTTTTTGCCTTTTTTTATTTTTTTCAGTTTTTTTTAGTTATTAGATTTTTACCTTTTTTTAGTTTTTTTTTAGTTTTTTTTTCTTTTTAGTTTTTTTTTTAGTTTTTACCTTTTTTAGTTTTTTTCTTCTTTTGTATTAGTGTGAAATAATTCAGACGTCATATGCGGACAAACATGACGTCACCTGATCCATCCACAGATCCACACACAGACAACTTATTTTTATATATATAGATTTGTGCGTATGTATTGCAAACAAACCTCTTCAGGATTTGGGAATGCCTTCACCTAACCGTATCGCTGCTGTTTCGACATGTGTAGAATTGGATCGTGAACAAAGTTACAGTACGAGTGATATATTGTCATATGTACAAAATAACATTTCCAAGTTAACGTCGGAACAAAAAGACATTTATGATACGATAATGCATTGTGTCGATAACAACGTTGGAGAAATTTTCTTTTTGGATGCGCCAGGAGGTACTGGTAAAACCTTTGTGATAAAACTGATTCTGGCATCAATTCGATCAAAAAATGATATAGCGTTGGCAATTGCGTCGTCCGGAATAGCCGCAACATTGCTGCCTGGTGGAAGAACTGCTCATTCCGCTTTGAAATTGCCTCTGAATTTGCATTCTACACAAACTCCCACGTGCAATATTTCCAAATCATCTGGGATGGGTAAAGTATTGCAGCAATGCAAACTTATTATTTGGGATGAGTGCACAATGGCACACAAAAAATCGCTCGAGGCTCTGGATCAATGCTTGAAAGATTTGAGAGGGAAGTCGAAACCCTTTGGCAGCACATTAATATTGCTTGCGGAAGATTTCAGGCAAACATTACCTATAATACCTAGATCAACTCCTGCAGACGAAATGAATGCTTGCCTGAAAAATTCTAATTTATGGGCACACGTAAAAATATTAAAATTAACTACAAATATGCGTGTCCGATTGCAAAACGATGACTCTGGTCAAACATTTTCAGATCAATTGCTGGCAATTAGAAACGGAAAGCTCCCAGTAGACTCAATTTCAGGACGTATACAACTACCTGCTGATTTCTGTAATTTAGTGACGTCCAAAAATGAATTGATTGAAAAAGTATTTCCGAATATTCTAAAAAATTATAAAAATAATAAATGGCTAAGTGAAAGAGCGATTCTCGCACCCAAAAATATAGACGTCCACGAAATCAACAATATTGTTTTGACCAAGATTCGAGACCAGGCAGTCCTTTACAAGTCAGTCGACACAGTTTTGGAACCAAATGAAGCGGTTAATTATCCATCTGAATTTTTAAATTCCATAGATCGTTCAGGGTTTCCACCACACGTGCTACAGCTAAAAATAGGCGTACCAATAATACTTTTAAGAAATATCAACCCACCAAAGCTTTGCAATGGCACGCGACTTGCCGTAAAAAAAAACAATGGAAAACCTAATAGAGGCCACAATCTTGACAGGGCCTTTTGAGGGTGAGGCTGTTCTTATTCCTCGCATTCCCATGATTCCAACGGATCTGCCTTTTCAATTTAAAAGATTGCAATTCCCAATTCGATTAGCATTTGCAATCACCATTAACAAAGCTCAAGGTCAATCATTAGAAAAATGTGGTATAGATCTTAATACTGATTGTTATTCCCATGGACAATTGTACGTTGCATGTTCGAGGGTCGGTAAACCTGACAATCTATTTATATGCAGCGACAATTGGACAGCGAAGAATGTTGTATATTCGCAAGTTTTACGCAGTTAATTTGTATTGTATCTATCTATCTATCTATCTGTATAAAAACGAGTTGTGTGTATGCATGTTTGTTTGTTTGTAAAAAGAGCGTTTGCATATGACGTCATTATTAGTACATACGGCTTTGTATATGCACAGACAATGGGAAAGCCGAGAATGTTGTATATTCGCAATTTTTACGTAGTTTAACTCCTGCAGACGAAATGAATGCTTGCCTGAAAAATTCTAATTTATGGGCACACGTAAAAATATTAAAATTAACTACAAATATGCGTGTCCGATTGCAAAACGATGACTCTGGTCAAACATTTTCAGATCAATTGCTAGCAATTGGAAACGGAAAGCTCCCAGTAGTGGGAAAGCCAAGAATGTTGTATATTCGCAATTTTTACGTAGTTTGAAACACATATATAAATCTATCTATATTCACACGTGGGACACAGGGACACAACTACAATGGCGCGTAACGACTTACGCGCGCGGGGGGGCTTGGGGGGGGCGCGAAGCACCCCACCAACTAGGTGTTGGGGTGGCGCGAAGCGCCACCCCAACAACTAGTTTATATATATATAGATATATTCACAGGTGGGACACAACTACAATGGCGCGTAACTAATGTGGCGCGTAACGACTTACACGCGCGGGGGGGCTTGGGGGGGGGGGGCGCGAAGCGCCAACCCAACAGTTAGTTTTTATATATAGATATATATATATATACTAGCTGTTGGGGTGGCGCTTCGCGCCACCCCAACACCTAGTTGGTGGGGGCGCTTCACCCCCCCCCCCCCCCCAAGCCCCCCCGCGCGCGTAAGTCGTTACGCGCCATAATAGTTACGCGCCATTGTAGTTGTGTCCCTATGTCCCACCTGTGAATATAGATATATATATATATATATATATATATATATATATATATATATATATATATATATATATATATATATATATATATATATATATATATGGTTTTAACTACGTAAAACTTGCGAATATACAACATTCTTTGCTGTCCCATTGTCTTTGCATATAAATAGATTGTCAGGTTTACCGACTCTTGAACATGCAACATATAATGGTCCATGGGAAAACAATCTGTATTCAGATCTATACCTCATGATTCTAATGATTGCCCTTGAGCTTTGTTGATGGTGATTGCTAATCGACCATTCCCTGTCCCGGTGTCCCGGTCGTCATTTCTATCCCCCGGTTTCCCCGTTGTAGTTGTGTCCCTGTGTCCCGGTCGTCATTTATATTCCCTGTGTCCCGGTCGTCATTTGTATCCCGGTGTCCCGGTCTGTATATACATTCGTTTTTTAGTTTTGTTTTTCTCCTTTATTTTTTTCCTTTTTTTTTCTTTTTTAGCTTATTTAGATTTTTTAGTTTTTTTATTAGTTTTTAGTTTTTTTTCTTTTTAGTTTTTTTGTCCCGGTCGTCATTTATATCCCCCTGTTTCCCCCGGTGTCCCCGTTGTAGTTGTGTCCCTGTGTCCCGGTCGTCATTTATATTCCCTGTGTCCCGGTCGTCATTTGTATCCCGGTGTACCGGTCTGTATATACATTCGTTTTTTAGTTTTGTTTTTCTCCTTTATTTTTTTCCTTTTTTTTTTCTTTTTTAGTTTATTTAGATTTTTAGATTTTTTAGTTTTTTTATTAGTTTTTAGTTTTTTTTTCTTTTTAGTTTTTTTGTAGTTTTTACCTTCTTTTTAGTTTTGTTAGTTTTTTTTTTACTTATGTCCTGGTCGTCATTTATACTCCCTGTGTCCCGGTGCTTTGTTGATTGCTAATCGAACATTCCTTTTGTCCTGGTCGCTTTCTCTTTGAGTGTCGTCATTTATTTTTTTCTTTTTTAGTTCTTTTAGTTTTTACCTTTTTTAGTTTTTTTTAGTTTTTTAGATGAAATTTTTTTTTAGTTTTTTCCTTTTTTTCTTTTTAGTTTTTTATTGGTTTTTACCTTTATTTTAGCTTATTTTTCAGTTTTTTCCTTTTTTTTAGTTTTTTTTTATTTTTTATTTTTTTTAGTTTTTTACCTTTTTTTTAGTTTTTTTAGTTTTTTAGCTTTTTTACTTTTTTTATTAGTTTTTAGTTTTTTTGTAGTTTTTGCCTTTTTTTAGTTTTTTCAGTTTTTTTTTTAGTTTTTTATTGGTTTTTACCTTTATTTTAGCTTATTTTTCAGTTTTTTCCTTTTTTTTAGTTTTTTTTAGTTTTTTTAGTTTTTTACCTTTTTTTAGTTTTTTTAGTTTTTTAGCTTTTTTATTTTTTTTATTAGTTTTTAGTTTTTTTTGTAGTTTTTGCCTTTTTTTTAGTTTTTTTAGTTTTTTAGCTTTTTTATTAGTTTTTAGTTTTTTTGTAGTTTTTGCCTTTTTTTAGTTTTTTTAGTTTTTAGCTTTTTTATTTTTTTTATTAGTTTTTAGTTTTTTTTGTAGTTTTTGCCTTTTTTTAGTTTTTTCAGTTTTGACGTCACCTGATCCAGTTTTTTCAGGTGACGTCACCTGATCCACGATCCACAGATCCACAGACAACTTATTTTTATATATATAGATAGTTTTTTTTTTTTACTTATGTCCTGGTCGTCATTTATACTCCCTGTGTCCCGGTGCTTTGTTGATTGCTAATCGAACATTCCTTTTGTCCTGGTCGCTTTCTCTTTGAGTGTCGTCATTTATTTTTTTCTTTTTTAGTTCTTTTAGTTTTTACCTTTTTTAGTTTTTTTTAGTTTTTTAGAAGAAAATTTTTTTTAGTTTTTTCCTTTTTAGTTTTTTATTGGTTTTTACCTTTATTTTAGCTTATTTTTCAGTTTTTTCCTTTTTTTTATTTTTTATTTTTTTTTATTTTTTTTAGTTTTTTACCTTTTTTTAGTTTTTTTAGTTTTTTAGCTTTTTACTTTTTTTATTAGTTTTTAGTTTTTTTTTGTAGTTTTTGCCTTTTTTTAGTTTTTCAGTTTTTTTTTAGTTTTTTATTGGTTTTTACCTTTATTTTAGCTTATTTTTCAGTTTTTTCCTTTTTTTTAGTTTTTTTTAGTTTTTATTTTTTTTTAGTTTTTTACCTTTTTTTAGTTTTTTTAGTTTTTTAGCTTTTTTATTTTTTTTATTAGTTTTTAGTTTTTTTTGTAGTTGTTGCCTTTTTTTAAGTTTTTTAGTTTTTTAGCTTTTTTATTAGTTTTTAGTTTTTTTTGTAGTTTTTGCCTTTTTTTAGTTTTTTTAGTTTTTTAGCTTTTTTATTTTTTTTATTAGTTTTTAGTTTTTTTTGTAGTTTTTGCCTTTTTTTAGTTTTTTCAGTTTTGACGTCACCTGATCCAGTTTTTTCAGGTGACGTCACCTGATCCATCCACAGATCCACACACAGACAACTTATTTTTATATATATAGATATAATCTGGCGTAACGGACAGACAACTTATTTTTATATATATAGATATATATATATATATATATATATATATATATATATATATATATATATATATATATAAATATATATATATACTAAATATATACTATACTAGCTGTTGGGGTGGCGCTTCGCGCCACCCCAACACCTAGTTGGTGGGGGCGCTTCGCGCCCCCCCCAAAACCCCCCCGCGCGCGTAAGTCGTTACGCGCCATAATAGTTACGCGCCATTGTAGTTGTGTCCCTATGTCCCACCTGTGAATATAGATAGATATATATATATATATATATATATATATATCTATATATATATATATATATATATATATATATATATATATATATATATATATATATATATATATATATATATATATATATATATATATATATATGGTTTTAACTACGTAAAACTTGCGAATATACAACATTCTTTGCTGTCCCATTGTCTTTGCATATAAATAGATTGTCAGGTTTACCGACTCTTGAACATGCAACATATAATGGTCCATGGGAAAACAATCTGTATTCAGATCTATACCTCATGATTCTAATGATTGCCCTTGAGCTTTGTTGATGGTGATTGCTAATCGACCATTCCCTGTCCCGGTCGTCATTTATATCCCCCTGTTTCCCCCGGTGTCCCCGTTGTAGTTGTGTCCCTGTGTCCCGGTCGTCATTTATATTCCCTGTGTCCCGGTCGTCATTTGTATCCCGGTGTCCCGGTCTGTATATACATTCGTTTTTTAGTTTTGTTTTTCTCCTTTATTTTTTTCCTTTTTTTTTCTTTTTTAGCTTATTTAGATTTTTAGATTTTTTTATTAGTTTTTAGTTTTTTTTCTTTTTAGTTTTTTTTGTCCCGGTCGTCATTTATATCCCCCTGTTTCCCCCGGTGTCCCCGTTGTAGTTGTGTCCCTGTGTCCCGGTCGTCATTTATATTCCCTGTGTCCCGGTCGTCATTTGTATCCCGGTGTACCGGTCTGTATATACATTCGTTTTTTAGTTTTGTTTTTCTCCTTTATTTTTTTCCTTTTTTTTTTCTTTTTTAGTTTATTTAGATTTTTAGATTTTTTAGTTTTTTTATTAGTTTTTAGTTTTTTTTTCTTTTTAGTTTTTTTGTAGTTTTTACCTTCTTTTAGTTTTGTTAGTTTTTTTTTTACTTATGTCCTGGTCGTCATTTATACTCCCTGTGTCCCGGTGCTTTGTTGATTGCTAATCGAACATTCCTTTTGTCCTGGACGCTTTCTCTTTGAGTGTCGTCATTTATTTTTTTCTTTTTTAGTTCTTTTAGTTTTTACCTTTTTTAGTTTTTTTAGTTTTTTAGATGAAAATTTTTTTAGTTTTTTCCTTTTTTCTTTTTAGTTTTTTATTGGTTTTTACCTTTATTTTAGCTTATTTTTCAGTTTTTTCCTTTTTTTTTAGTTTTTTTTTTTTTTTTTTTTTTTAGTTTTTTACCTTTTTTTAGTTTTTTTAGTTTTTTACTTTTTTTATTAGTTTTTAGTTTTTTTGTAGTTTTTGCCTTTTTTTAGTTTTTTCAGTTTTTTTTTAGTTTTTTATTGGTTTTTACCTTTATTTTAGCTTATTTTTCAGTTTTTTCCTTTTTTTTAGTTTTTTTTAGTTTTTAGTTTTTTTAGTTTTTTACCTTTTTTTAGTTTTTTTAGTTTTTTAGCTTTTTTATTTTTTTATTAGTTTTTAGTTTTTTTGTAGTTTTTGCCTTTTTTTTAGTTTTTTAGCTTTTTTATTAGTTTTTAGTTTTTTTTGTAGTTTTTGCCTTTTTTTAGTTTTTTTAGTTTTTTAGCTTTTTTATTTTTTTTATTAGTTTTTAGTTTTTTTTGTAGTTTTTGCCTTTTTTTAGTTTTTTCAGTTTTGACGTCACCTGATCCAGTTTTTTCAGGTGACGTCACCTGATCCACGATCCACAGATCCACAGACAACTTATTTTTATATATATAGATAGTTTGTTTTTTTTACTTATGTCCTGGTCGTCATTTATACTCCCTGTGTCCCGGTGCTTTGTTGATTGCTAATCGAACATTCCTTTGGTCCTGGTCGCTTTCTCTTTGAGTGTCGTCATTTATTTTTTTCTTTTTTAGTTCTTTTAGTTTTTACCTTTTTTAGTTTTTTTTAGTTTTTTAGATGAAAATTTTTTTTAGTTTTTTCCTTTTTTCTTTTTAGTTTTTTATTGGTTTTTACCTTTATTTTAGCTTATTTTTCAGTTTTTTCCTTTTTTTTAGTTTTTTTTTATTTTTATTTTTTAGTTTTTTACCTTTTTTTAGTTTTTTTAGTGTTTTAGTTTTTTAGCTTTTTTACTTTTTTTATTAGTTTTTAGTTTTTTTTGTAGTTTTTGCCTTTTTTTAGTTTTTTCAGTTTTTTTTTTAGTTTTTTATTGGTTTTTACCTTTATTTTAGCTTATTTTTCAGTTTTTTCCTTTTTTTTAGTTTTTTTTAGTTTTTAGTTTTTTTAGTTTTTTACCTTTTTTTCGTTTTTTTAGTTTTTTTAGTTTTTTAGCTTTTTTATTTTTTTTATTAGTTTTTAGTTTTTTTTGTAGTTTTTGCCTTTTTTTAGTTTTTTCAGTTTTGACGTCACCTGATCCAGTTTTTTCAGGTGACGTCACCTGATCCACGATCCACAGATCCACAGACAACTTATTTTTATATATA